>NC_143580.1:123899388-124227129 GCF_048544385.1 Mastigoproctus giganteus | reverse complement strand
CTCATTTTGATTCAAAAATCTGTTCACGACTCAACACAGTGTCGCTAACAGGGCTGTCTGGTGCTGAACCAGTAAGTTCTGAAACCCAGTCACAGTGGTGTGCTTGAGTTTTTAATAAATAATGGATTTGCCTAATGGGTGATGTTATCTGATTAAAAGTGAAAATTAATTATTTTAGGTTGACTATGTGGGCAGTTGTAGTCATTTCTAAAGTGCACATGCCTGAGCACTGTCCCTCTCACTGGAAAGACCCAGTGTCAACCAATGGTTGACGGTAAAATTTAATGCAGAGAAATTTACATATTTAAGCTGTTTCAAATATTTCTTTAAATCTGTAAAACATATACACATATTTCTTCACTTCCAGATGTCTTTCTGTCAAGATTTTTGTCACACCCATTGCATCTCTCTTTTCCCTCCCTCTTCTGAAGTCAAGGTGTCCTCTTCCATGTTTTCCTCCATCCTTCTCTTTAATATTTTTAACATTATATTTGCTACACATGGTACAAACTTATAGTTTTAAAATCTTTATATTTAATTGCATGACTTTTCTATTGGTATCATTAGTCATAAAATCTTCTTGTTGGATGTTAAATTCAAAATTAAGTGAATTAACAGCTAGTGTATATATATTAACCTGCATAATTTGTTAGTTACCCAAGTCCACTTCATATAGCACGTTGTAAATTCCACTACTCTTCCATCAGTATCTATTGCTTTATTTCTCTCCATTTCCTTCAATGCTATCTTGTTCCTTTACATATACATTATCAAAATCATCATCCTGCCGCTTGTTTGATCCACATAACTCTCTTAGCTATTCCATTCATCTTGCCCTTATTTCCTCAGACTTTCTTTGTAGTTCCCCATTTCTTTCCTCTATAACACTCTGATCTTGTCTTGCCCTTATTTCCTCAGACTTTCTTTGTAGTTCCCCATTCCTTTTCTCTATAACATTCTGATCTTGTCTTTTTCCTCCACAGTCAATATTTCTTAACTCTTTTGTATATGTGAAACTATATCTTCTTGATGACATAAAATCAAAATTTACAGATAACGTAAAGATTCATTAATGATCAGTGCCAAGACAGAGTAGTTAATGATCAGTGCCAAGCAGCGCTCCTATAGAATGACTAGAACAGACTTTAAAAATGGTCAGAAAAGTGGCAGAAATGCTTTAATGTGGTAAAATGCAAGGTCGTACACTTGGGAAATAGCAATCCCAAAAAACTTATACAGTTGGTGGGATCAAAATAAAACAGTAGAGGAAGAAAGAGATCTGGGATGTACGATATGAGCAGATGGAAGTTTTCTGAGAAGGGTAAACAGGTGGCACTCATGGTGTCCTATCGATAATTAATCAAACATATCCTACAGAAATAGGGAGGCCATAATCCTGCTGTACATTGCAATTGAAAGATTGCATTCGGAATACTGTCTCCAAGTGTGGAAACCTCATCGGAAAAAAGACGTTGAGCTTCTTGAAAGGGTTTTGGTTGATTGGTTGTTTTTTTTAGGAGCATTAGCAATTAAGGCCATATTGCTCTGGGATATGCGGTGGTCATTCCCTGACCTTTCCGCATCCTCCGTATTTGGTGGTCATGGGCTCGAATCCCTGTCTAATCAAGAAGCATGTGCTATGCACTGCTGCTCCTGCCCACCTGCCTACGGAGGCACCCTTGAAAGGGTGCAAAGAAGGACAACTTACAGACTGCTTAGTCTGACTTCAGTGGTAGGGAAAATGTTAGAGGCAATGATTAAGAGTGCAACCAGGACATTTAGATAGAAATATTATTCTGAAGAACAAAAAAAATTGTTTTGTTAAGGGAAAGTAATGTTTAACTAATCTAGGAAGCTCTTTTGATACAGTTACTCAAGAACCATATGGGTAGCAGTAATCCAAGAGAAACGTACCAACTGTGTGGTACTACACTCAGGGAGGTGGAGAATGAAAAAGATCTGGGGATAATTGTGCAGTCAGATAGGAAGTTCTCTGAGCAGTGCAGACGGGCTGCCAAAACTCCATGACCTGCTCTGGCAGCCCGTCTGAGCAGTGCAGACAGGCTGCCAGAGCAGGTCATGGAGTTTTGTCAATGATATATAGCAATTTTGCTAGCAGAGACAAGGAGGTGATTATCTCTTTGTATAAAGCAATGGTCAGGCCAGACCTTGAGTACTGCATACTGGTCTGGAGGCCTCATTTTAGGAAGGATGTAGAGTTGCTAGAATGTGTACAGAGAAGGGTAACAAGATTTGTGAGAGGAACTAAAGGGTGGTGCTTTTATGAAGAAAGGCTTAAGTCTGCAAGTTTCAGCTCCTGGAGATTAGGCACCTGCGTGGTGACCTGATCGAGGTGTATAAGGCCTTGAATGGTTTGAGCAGGCTTGATGCTGACGGAATACTTCCGCTTGCTTAGATTAAGAACCTGAGGGGGCATAGATTCAAATTGAGGAAAGAGTTGTAGAATAGATGTGCGGAAGTTTGCCTTTAGCCACCAAGTAATTTATTGCTGGAACAGACTTCTATCCATTGTTGTGGAAGTTGATAACTTAAATAAATTTAAAGCTGAACTAGACAAACATTTGGAGTGACCAGATGGGTGAAATGGGAAGGGATTTTTTTTTTTTTTTTTTTGGCTGATGCTGTATAAGCTTGCTTTCTTGCATCATATCCCTCAACTAATGCTAACTGGATGTAGGGAACTGGATATTCTACAGATTGGTGTAATGTCAGAAATAGGGTCCCCCCCAAGGATTAGTCCTTGAACCACTGTTGTTTCTGTTTTTCATAAATGACATCAACGAAGGATAGAAGGCATGATATAAAAATTTGCAGACAGCATAAAGATTGGTAGAGTTCGTTAATGATCAGTCCCAAGCAATGCTCCTTCAGGATGACTTGAATTAGGCTTCAGGAATGGTTAGAAAAGTGGCAACTAAGTTTTAATGTAACAAAATGCAAGGTTTTACACTTGGGAAATAGCCACCCCAAAATAAATTATACACTTAGTGGGGTTGAATTAAAAACAGTAGAGGAAGAAAGGGATCAGGGAGTTACAATACAGGCAGATACAAAGTAGTCTGAACAGCATAAACAGGCAGCCAGGAAAGTCTATTGATGATTTATCAGACATTATCCTAGAGATAGGGAGTTCATTATCCTGCTGTATAAGGCAATTGTAAGATGGTGGTGCCCACCGAGAAGAAGTGACAATAGTCTTCTCTATTAGTGAAGCATACTTATTTGAGGTAGTGCAATACATGGTAACTTGTCGTGAAGGATGAGCACAATATGAAATACAGATGAAATGATGCTTTCCACACTATGATCGTAGTTTTTCTTTAAGAGTTGTCTCTGGTGTATTTACACCAATATATTATATAGATATAGTAACATATTTATGTATTCATAGCTGAGAAAAAGAGATACACACAGAGTTGAAAGCCTCTGTGTTTTATTTTATTTTATCAAAAGAAACGAGTGCAGTGAGCAGGGGGACAAAGCCCCCTAGTTTTATTATTATTATTATTATTATTAGTAGTAGTAGTAGTAGTATTATTACTAGCCATATGGTGCAAGGAAGTCTGAGGCTTATGCTGCATCAGTCAAAAAAGAAAAAAAAAATTTTCGAGTTACCCTGAGAGAGAGAGAGAGAGAGAGAGAGAGAGAGAGAGAGAGAGTTGTTTGGTTTTTAGGAGCATTAGCAACTAAGGCCATATTGCTCCGGGAATATGCGGTGGTCATTCCCTGACCTTTCCGCATCCTCCATATTTGGTGGTGACGGGCTTGAACCCCGGTCTAATCAAGAAGCATGTGCTATGCACTGCTGCTCCTTCCCACCTGGCTACGGAGGTGCCAGAGAGAGAGAGAGAGAGAGAGAGAGAGAGAGAGAGAGAGAGAGAGGGAGGGAGGGCAGGGATCACTTTCTTAAAGATTAAATAAATTTAAATACATGGTTTCACCTTTTCTTGTAAGTGCTGTTCTAATTCCTGTTCCTTTTTGGAAAGAAGGCCATTCAATTCATTATTTTCCTCCTGTAAGGCCTGTGCTTTTTCCCTTGATGATCTTAGTTCTTCTTCTGTAGCAAGACTGAAAAAAAGATATGAACACAGCCTTCAGTGGTAATATGTTTTGGTATTCTTAATTTGAAACTGGAAGATACAGTATATTAACATTTTAGTATTTAGTCATAATTGATCACTATCATTAGAATTTTAATTCAACCTGAAATAAAAATGGTAGTATTTTCAAGGTTTTCATCAAATTTTATTTCATAGATTTTCATAAACAATTTAGAATTTATAGAACATTAAGAAGTCAGTTTGCTTACAGTTGAACAATTTCTTTCACATTGATTTTGAGAGGTGATATATCAGGATTTTCTTCATTCTCTCCCTGAAGCACAATTTGCTGCACTATCCTATCAAACAGCAACCAGTGTTGGGGACAAGCACCAGAGTCCACTTTAAACAAAAAAAAAAAAAATACAATCAGACACAATCTATCACTGATCAACACACTATTTCAAGTTAATGATCTCTAAAATTTAAGCCTTTTTAATTAACCATGTAATAATTCCTTTATACAATAAATTTGAAGGAACAGAAGGATATATATATAAATTTTGACATATATAATTTAAGCAGTCAGAATGCTATCTGATTTCTTAAATTATATATGTCTAAAGTTAGCAGTATGATAGCAGTACAACATAAGTCACAGCTAGCTCTAGGTTTAGACTACTGCTAACTTTAGGCGATAATTAGTATTCATAGGATTTTTTTAATAAAAAAAATAGAAACAATGAAATATTTGATATTATCAGTGACAGATGACAGTGGCATAAATGTAAATTAAATTCTTAGATTTTCAAAACATAAAATAAAATACAATTCTTTTAGTGTGCACTACACTCTAAAAGAACTATGTGTGCACTGCATCTCCATAATTCTTCCATTACGAATGCAGTACTCCTATTAGTCTCACTTAGAATTGGCCTTAACACTATTTAACTTATTTGTAATTTGATGCCATCCTCCCCACCCACTCCCAACAGATGGTACCTCATCAGTTGGGAAAAAACACTCTAGACTGAACTGATTGGGATGCCTGACCTCCCACTACTGGCAGAGCTGGCGGTAGTGTTTGTGGTGCCCGAGACAAAACCTTGTAACAGCACCAAAACCTAAGTCATATCATATCTTAACACACATGGGGTTAGGCATCATTTAGCAGCACCTATTTTAAGGTGACGCCTGCGATCCCTAGTCCTGGTCCTGACTACTGATGAAGTGCTAGTAAGTGTCAAAATGGAGTTAGGGGTTAAAACATTACAAATAAGTAGCATTATATTATCCTTTTTAGGGATGTGCTGCTGATTTGTGTTGTAATACTGGGACAACTGAAAGGATTTATTTAGCTGTGCAAGGTCATTTATTATCTGTGCAAGGTCATTAGTATTGCAAAAGCCTCAGCATCTCGAACAGCTGGGTCGGTGTGGCTAGAAAACGGAAGCCAGCTGGAGTTGTGAACATTAAAATCACCAAGGAAAATTACCTCGCTGTTAGGAAAGTTGGACTGGAGAAAGTCAAGTTGCAGAGAGAGGAAGTCAAAGAGCTTCAAGTGATTAGTAGAGTTAGGAGAACGGTAGAGACAACAGATGAATTTGACACAATGAGGTAGAGAGATTTTAAGCTAGAGAAAATCAAAAAGAGGAGATTCCAAATTACCAAGTCTCTGACAGGGAATATCGGAACGGACATATGCACAAGTACCAACTTTGAGGCGAAAGGAATCATACAGCGAATAATTTGGGCATCTGAGATGAGCAGTGGTTGAATCAACCAATAACTGAGATTCTGTCAGAAAAAGTACATGGGGTTTGGCAGACTGCAAGTGGAAATGGACATCGTTGAGATTAGAATTGAGACCACGTATATTTGTGAAATGAACTAGGAAGTGTTTGGAAGGTTTAGATCTTTTCACAGATAAGCTTACTCTATTAATTTGACAATTCATGGTGTATTTAATAATAACAAAAAGTGGGGGATGATATGCTGTAGGAAGTAATGAAATTTTTGGATATGGCATACACATGGTAAGAATATACCCAGATCCTTGACATAACGTGGCCTCGACAATACCCCCCCCGCATACACACTACTCGAACTCCCTCCAGTCACTATCTGGAGTTCATTTACATACAAGAATACTGGACAATGCTAACCATGCAGCCAATATCCTTGATCTTTTCCTCCCAAACAACCCTTCTAAGTACACGGTTGAAGTGAGAGGTCCTTTAAGCACTTCAGATCACAACTTGGTGATTGTCTCTTCTCCAATGGAACCTTTATCTCATGGCTATTCCCAACCTCGTGTTGTTTGGCATTACAAGAATGCAAAATGGGATGACCTGCGAGACTTCTTTTCTTCTTTTCCTTGTTCGGATTACTGTTTCAAAACTTCTGATGTCAACGTTTGCTCAGCTCGTGTCAGTGAAATTATTCTTCTAGGAATGCAATCCTTTATTCCACACTCCACTTTAAAATCTCGTCCTTTATCTAAACCTTGGTTTTCCAATAAATGTGTTAAGGCTGTTCAAGAGAAGAACGTTGCATATCGTAATTGGCTTGTTTCCAAATCTTCAGTTTCATTTTCTGTCTACACCAAAGCTCGCAACAATTGTAAAGCAGTTATTAATCGGTCCAAACTAGATTTTGAACAGGCTAAGAGTAGAAAACTTGCTTCTTGCCCTAATCGTAGCTGAGCATTCTGGTCTCTTGCCAAAGCTATTTGCCGCAACTTTTGCCCATCTCTGCTCCCGCCTCTGTCAAAACCAATTGGTTATGTTGTCACTTCAGTCAAAGATAAAGCTGTCCTGCTAGAATCCCATTTTTCTTCCGACTCCTGTATTAATAATCTTGGTAAAACACCTCCCATAATTCCCAACACACTCCATTCAATGCCTCCTGTGGTCTTCCGTCAAAAGGATGTCAGAAGGATTTTGACGAATCTTGATGCTAAGAAAGCTCCAGGTCCTGATGGTATTTCTCCACTTGTTCTCAAAACCTGTGCTCCTGAACTTACACCTGTTCTTTGTCGCCTTTTTTCACTTTCTTATTTCAAAGGTGTTTTTCCTTCTGCTTGGAAATTTGCTCATATCCAGCCAGTTCCTAAAAATGGTGACAAATCCCTGCCATCCAATTATCGTCCAATTGCAATTACTTTTACTCTTTCTAAAGTAATGGAAAAAAATCAATTAACTGCCAACTCTTAAATCGTCTAAAAATACTAGACGATTTAAGAGTTGGCAGTTAATGATTCATCAATTAGTGATTCATCTCATCAATGATTGCCAACATGGATTCTGTCAGTGTCGATCCACTGGTGATATTCCGGCTTATGTTACCCATTTATGGACAAATTCAATGGAAAAGTTCGGGGAAACACAAGCAGTTCTCTTGACATCTCAAAGGCTTTATGCCAAATCGTGTTTGGCATAAAGGTCTCCTAAACAAGCTTCCATCTTATGGTTTGCCAACTGTGTTTTGTAATTGGTTATCCAGTTTTCTCTCTGATCTCTCACTGAGGGTGATGGTAGATGGCTCTCTGTCTTCTAACTTCTCCACTAATGGAGAAGTTAGAAGACAGAGTGTTCCCCAAGATTCAGTTCTTTCCCCACTCTTGTATATTAATGACCGTCCTCCATTGACTGGAAAATTACAGTCTACAGAAGTTCAAGTCTAATGTTAACAAATATCTTCTTTCATCTTCTGAACCTCCAACCCAAGTACGGTTCTAAGTACTATAGGTTCTAATACCTCTCGTGTTTGGGGTTTTCATAAAAAAAAAAAAAAAAAAAAACCTTTCTTCCACCTCTGCCTGTGCTCCATAAAAAAAAATATGCAAGTACATAAATAATAATATATGGTTTTATTATAATTTTTGACATATAATAAACATAAAATTAATAGTGACAATAGAATTTGTTTAATTCTACTAAGCCTTCTTATCACTGGATGATTTATTAACCTGAAAATTTCACAAAAAATAATCCAAAAATTCAATAAAAATAAGTGTTAAAAATAAAAATTCAATCAATAAAATCTGATAGTGGGGATGAAATTAATAATATTTTAACATTAAAAAAGAAAAGAAAGAAAGAGACTGACAACCATTGCATATTGTTTTCCAACAGATGCCAACAAGGCATCAGTGACTGCACGATACCACAGTTTGGTGACTGCTTCATGCCTAATGAACTACATAAAATGATTGTAGTCCCTGTTCTATGCTGAAATTATGAATAGGGAAAGTTGCAATTACCTGAATGTTGAATTGGATTAAAATTAAAATGGAGGGAAATTGAAATATATATATGTGTGTGTGTGTGTGTGTGTGTGTGTGTGTGTGTGTGTGTGTGTGTGTGTGTGTGTGTGTGTGTGTGTTTACTGTATTTTTCCTGTATATATATATATATATATATATACACACACACACAGGAAAAATAAAACCTGGAAGGAAAGCAACTCCTGGACTCTAACTGCAAAAACGAATATAATTTGCCAGATTCCAGAATCAAGGCTGAAATAAACAGCACAAAGTGTGCTAACTAAATTGCATTGCATTTAGTTAGCATACTTAGCAATGCAAAAATGCAACTTTTTCTAACAGCTGTTGACCAAGAGGAATACAGATGGATTTGGTAAATTATCGTATTTCCCCATGTATAAGACACACCTGAATTTTGGGGCCCGAAATTTGAAAAAAAATGTATTACATAAAGTTATTGAACTCAAGTTTTATTCATCATAAAATTCATACAACTCCTCATCACTGTCAAAACTCCCATCCATTAGCTTGTCCTCATCTGTGTCTGATGGCACCTTCATAGCCAGGTAGACAGGAGCAGCAGTGCATGGCACAAGCTTCTTGATTAGACCGGGGTTTGAGCCCGTGACCACAAAATACGGAGGATGCAAAAAGGTCAGGGAATGACCACCGCATATCCCTGGAGCAATATGGTCTTAGTTGCTAATGCTCCTAAAAACCAAATAACAATAGCAGTCCTCATCTGTGTCCGATGACGAATCACTGTCTTCATATATTGCCTCATCCTCAGTTCCATCTTTGGCATTTGCAATGCCACACTTCTTAAATGACTTGACAACGATATCAATCTTGATATTATCCCAGGATCTTTTCACCCAGGTACAAACTTCTCCCATAGTTGGTTTCTTCACTCTTCCTGCTGGTGTCAAATTCTCCCCAGAAGACTTCATCCATCGGTTCCATTCGTCTCTCATAGCAGATTTGAAGGGTTTGTTAATGCTGACATCAAGTGGTTGGATCTGGGATGTCAAGCCTCCAGGTATGACAGAAAGTTTTGTTTTTTGCTCTGCAGCAATCTTCTTTGTGTTTTTTGTTATGTGTGCCCTGAACTGATCAAGCACCAATAGGGCAGGTTTGCATAAGAGCCCACCTGGTGTCCTGCTCCAAAATTTCTCAAACCAGATCTTCATCCCATCCTGATCCATCCAACCCTTGTCATGAATGTGGACAATCACTACTCGAGGAATATCTTTTTTTGGCTTTGTTTTGCGTTTGAAAATCAGCATAGGAGGCAGCTTGGTTCCGTCGGCACAACAAGCTAGAACAACTGTATAATGGCTCTTTTCATATCCACTTGTCTTCACAGTTACAGTTTTCACCCCCTTCTTATCAACAGTTCTGTTACTTGGGACATCAAATTGAAGGGGGACTTCGTCCATATCTGCAATCTGTCCCAACTCAAACTGATGTGTCTTCTGACATTGAATGACAAAATGATGAAATTCAAGGACCTTCTGCTCATAGCTTTCAGGCATCTTTTGGGCAAGTCTGGTGCTTGTACGCATGCTTAGTCCATTCCATTTCATGACCCTGAAGCACCAATTGTGTCCTCCTTTGAAATCAGTAACTTCTTTTTTATCAGCAATTCTTCTTGCCTCATGCTGAACCATCTTTGTGGACACGGGAATTCCAATTACCCTTTGCTCTTCAATCCATATCTTCAATTCCCCCTCTAAATCAGGCCATTTTGCTGACTTGCCTCTCATGGCCTTCTTCTGCCGTAGCATTTTCGGTAGGGTTTCTTCTTCTTCCCATAGCCAGTCTCGGATTGTTTTCTCAGTTGGAGGAGGACCAAACTTACGTTCAGCAGCACGATTTCCATTCACTTTTGCAAACTGGATCACTTTTAACTTGAATTCAGCACTGTACAAAAATCTTTTCTGACCCATTTATGGGTAGAACGTGGCAAAACGTAACCTAATTCATATTGTGAAATCTGAGTTACCCATCTCTTATATCTCGAATAAGCAACCCTTCCCAAGTAGAGAAGTCCTGTAGTTACTTACTCTTGTTTGAGTACTAACCACCCAGATGGCACCATTTTGGAGCTGTTATATAATGATCCTACAAACTTATTTTGTTTTATATTTTAGCTACATATAATTAAAATTTTTATAGCCTGAGATTTTATAGCCCTAGCATTCTATGAGTTTAAATCTCATACTGTATAATGTCTCTCATATTGGGTAAATAAGTCACAATTGGATTTTCCACTCCTTGAATACTAACCTGCGCACCAGTGTGTGTGTGTTGGGGGGGGGGAGTCAGTCAATTCCAAAATTGTATTGTCCAGTTGATTGTGCTCAACCAAGGATAAATAACAATAGACCTCTCTACATGGGAAAGGTTACTTATTCAAGCTATAAGAGATATATTTAAACTTGTTGTGAAGTAATAGTCATAGTATTCCCTATACAGGGTTTCTCAAAAATATTGGTACCAACGTTTAGGGGAGGTAGGTAACATCTAAAGGAATGTGAATCGCATAGGAATCCATAACCGGAAACGTCACCGTAAGTCGGTAGACGGGGCTGTTCATCAGTTCGCGAGAGGGAAAATTTCTGGTTTACTCATTCAAGCAGTAGTCGCTGCACGAAGAGCATGCATCGATATACAAACTGTGAGCTGGCAGACATGCACCTAGTGTATGGATTAGCAGAGGGCAATGGACGAGCCGCTCAACGAATTTATGGAGAACGCTTCCCAGACAGACATGTACCGGACCACCATTTGTTTGCACATGTGCATCAAAATTTGTGCGATTATGGGTCATTTAGAGGTAACAGGAATAGTGCTGGCAGACCACATTCGACGCGAACTCCCGCCATGGAAGAAAGTGTGTTTAATGCCATCAAGAATAATCCTACTACCAGCACATGTGCCGTTGCTTCTGCCTTAGGAGTGTCTCATTGCAGTGTACAGCATGTCTGGCATGACGATTCTTTACACCCCTTTCATCTCCAAAGGGTTCAGTTACTGCTTCCCCAAGATCATCCTGCACGTGTGGCTTTTGCGCATTGGTTTCTCCAAGAAAGTGTTCAAGATTTGAATTTTCCAGCCTATGTTTTGTTCACGGATGAGGCTTATTTCACTCGGGAAGGCTTATTCAATCAACACAATGCTCATGTGTGGGCTAATGACAACCCAAACGGTGTGTGCCCCCGTGCGGCACAACATCGCTTCGCAATAAATGTGTGGGCAGGTGTGGTCGGTGACTGCTTAGTTGGCCCATACCTGTTACCATCCTGCATGAACTCCACTAAATATCGGATCTTTCTTGAACAAATTCTACTAGGGTTACTTGACGATGTTCCAGCAAATGTGAGACGCAACATTTGGTTTTAACATGACGGGGCACCTGCCCATTATGGAAGGTGTGTTCGTGACCATTTGAACAGGCGTTTTGGGCGTTGATGGATTGGCCGTGGTGGACCCGTTGCCTGGCTCCCCTGCTCACCTGATTTATCGAGCCTTGATTTCTTTCTGTGGGGCCCTCAAATCTATCATGTATGAATCGCCTGTGGAGATGGAAATGGATCTTGTGGCGAGACTCGTCTGCGCTGCTGCTACTGTCAAAGAAACTCCAGGTGTGTTCGTCCGTGTTCACCAATCCATGCTGCATCGGTGTCACGCATGCATCGCGTCTCATGGTGGAACCTTCGAGCATCTGTTGTAACATCATGAAATGCATCCATCTCGTACTCCATTGTTAATATTATGTCAAATAAATGTTTGCCACTAATTACTGTCTTGTGTCATTTCTGCTTCTTGTGCCTCTGCTACTACTTTCCCATGACGTTTCTGGTTATGGGTTCCTATGCGATTCACATTCCTTTAGATGTTGCCTACTTCCCCTAAACGTTTGTACCAATAATTTTGAGACACCCTGTATAGTGTAAGGAAGCCACAGGCTTTTGCTGCACTGGCAAAAAAAAATACCAAGTAGATAAGAAAATACAAATTATATGCTTCCATCCTCACATAAGTAACTCTCCAGTTGACCTTTGATTGTATTCAAACTTCAATTAGCCACAATTACCTGCAAAGTCAACTTGTTCTAGCAATCAATGACTCGCTGACTAAAAGAAAACTTCCTATAGTTCAGTCTAAACCTCTTCCCCTATAATTTGAATTTATGATCCCTTGTTCTGGAATTCTTTATAAAAGTGAGAATTCCACTCTCATTCAATTTACTAACCCCTCACAGAGCTTTACAAATATCAATCAGGCGAACTCTGAGGTTCATGGTTGCCAAGCTCTGTAGCCCACTAATCAGTCTTTCGTCACACGGTCACCCTTTTGCTGATCTCACCATGCAAGTTGCCTGCTTCTGTATCCTTTCAGGAAGCTCGATGTCTTTTTTCAGATAAGGCTTCAATACTTGATAATGGGACAATGACCTCCCTATTTCTACAGGATGATGTTTGATAAACCATCAATAGAAAACCATGGACTTTCTGGGCTACCTGTTTACACTGTTCAGAAAACTTTATATCTGCCCTTATCATAACTACCAGATCCTCTTCTACTGTTTTTAATTCAACCCCACCAAGTTGTACAATTTATTTTGGGGTTGCCATTCCCCAAATGTAAGACCCTGCATTTTTCTGCAGGGTCATTCCCTGACCTTTCCGCATCCTCCGTATTTGGTGGTGATGGGCTTGAACCCCAGTCTAATCAAGAAGCGTGTGCCAGGCACTGCTGCTCCTTCCCACCTGGCTACGGAGGCACCTATTATGTAGGACTTGTGAAGGTGGAGTTGTTTACAAAGATATATATATATATAGTAATATTAAACTGTTAAGAAGCAAAATAAGCAGAAAAAGGAAAATAACAAAAGTTATATGTCTAATGCTCCAAAACATGCAGCGCAGCAGTAAAGGAAGCAAAAGGATACAAATAATGTGTGGTTTGTAACATAAATTTATATATATATATATAAGGGAAAAAAACTGAATATGCATGAAATGCAATGCACTGCATACATAACTAACTTGTCAATAATTTGTTTACAACTGTTGTGAGCTTTAATTTAGGAAAGCAGGGATGGAAAATGAAACTGGAGATTAAGTCAATTGTGATATACTTTATTCTTATCCTGAGCACATATTTTTTTAAATCCTTGGTTTAGACAGAGCACAAGAGTTTTGGGTAAAATGAAGGATAAAGGGGTTAGCCTCTCCAAATTAATTTCATTGACACATATTTATTGATATCTGCACAAGTGTTAGGAGTGGGAAATTTTAAAGAATAGTTCATTCAAGGGAAAAGAGGAATAGAAATCATTCAGATTTGCCCTGTTTTGCATTATAATACCAATCAGTATCTAAGAGAGAGAGAGAGAGAGAGAGACTAACCATAAACAAGATGACCTCCTGGTATGATTTGTTATAATCAGGTTTTTGTTCTATTAAATTTAAAATAGTGAAATGGAGTATTATTTGTTTGTACAAGTATAAGGAACAATTAGCATTTGATTCATCTGAAATTTTTGTGATAATTTTTTATACCAACATTTTAATGTTTCTTTAAATTACTTCATGACTACTACTTACGTGGTAACAACAGGGAGTGCTGCAACAAGGACAGAAAATGAGGAAATGCTGCACTATATGATAACTTCCTCTTCAGTACTTCAAACATGTTGCTGGCACTCTTTGTGTCGACATGAAGCTGTAGATAAAGTGATATTGTTTTAGAAAGCTACCATAGTGCGGATAAACTATTTGTTGCCTTTTAATTGTACAAAATTAGTAGAGACTGATGAAAATAATTTGAAGAAAATAAATACCTTTTACAGAAATGATTGTTGACTTCCAGTTTCTTCACATATTTAAGCTAAAAAAATATGAATTTCCTTCATCCACGTACATCTGTTTAGATTGTGACTGACATGGCTGTTTAAATAAAAGGTTTTATAGCAACATCATTCCTAAATGCCAGCTTACAGGTATGAAAGAAGTGTCTATTTTGCAAGCAGCTTCCCTTCCAGTATGTGTATAATACTTATTTTACTATTTCATTCAAGTTGATGATGTACTTAATGCTTTAATATAATCATCAAATGTTTAATTACTTTGAAATACAGCATACTGTAAATAGATTTAACAATATTCAAGACTTTCCCATGCAGTCAATAGGAATAAAAGGTGATAATTGATATTTATTAATAGATATACTGGCATGTATATTCTACTCATTTTAGTACACATATTAGTGCAAGTGTATCTCTAGTATCACTAGTGATCATTAACTTCACCCTGACCTATAAACAGGCAAATTTGAATGCTGGAAGTTTAAGTCTTGATACCAATACTAGTATATGTGACCAACCTTTTACTCAAAAACCAAAATGTAAGCACATCTGTTCTACACATTTATCTTGGAAAATAGATTTTTAAAATTAAATATTTTTAGTTTTGAGATGAAATCCAAAGAAGAAGAATGGAATTACAACAGATGAGAAAGGCACAAACAGAGCATACTGGAGAGGCTTAAAACCTGCAGTGGATACAAGACGCTGTTGATGGTGATGAGCCTTAGTTATCCATTTATAAACTTCAATCTCTCCAAAACTTAATAGATCAAGGAATTGTGCTGTCTGATAACTGCCTCCCATCCCCTCAGGTGAGCAAGATCACCCCCAAGTGTCTTACACCTCGTTTCTCAGCTGAGATACCTAGTGAGGGGTCACAATGGAAACCTGCCTGACTAGCATTCAAGGTTCCTCTTTGAACCCTTCCAGTCACACAGATCATCAATTACACAGAAAAGAAGACCGCACTGAAACCCAGCCTAATCCTAGTCAGTCAAAGCTGAACAAAACACCTAGCACACAGCATATCAATACAGCTCAGAAGGATGCCACACAATTGTAGCTTGGCCACAACTCATCCATAGATGATCCCAAACTGAGGATACCACCTGCCGAACCTGCAGGCCCCCAGTCTAAGAATTGTAACAACATCCTCACTAAACTAATTGACTGAACACCCTTACAGTTATAGCCTATAACCTAGGTCCAGATCATGGCTAGGCACTCAACAACTGGAATGAATTCTATGGCAAATAATCAGCCAAAGCACACCTCCCCTAAAAGACTAAGAGCAAGCCGCTCCTATTCAAAAGAACACCCATCACCTCTTGGCTTCAAGCAGTAAGTACTATGAGAAAGTCGAAAAGCAGCTTATATGTCTCAAGGCTCTCCCCCACAGACCACAACCAATGACATTGCTACAGCTTTGAGAGATGAGTGGTAGCTTAATGTTGCAGTTGAACAGATTCCAGCTAAACACCAGAACTATGCTGCCTCCTTCAAGCTCAATATGACTCCTAACTGTATCACTACGTCAAACGTCCATCCATATGGCCAGTTGGAGCCATCATACATCCCTTTTATAGGAGAGCATGCCATAATGAAAAATTAAGAAATGCAGAGGCCTCCAAAAGGAAAGACAGCTGACTCACCTATAGCTGCAGTAGCAATCATTTCACCCCAAAAGTGGACACTCCAGTATGCACTAATCTGCTTCCCTACAACCCGAGTCACCTCCATGTAGATCCTCATGAACAACAACCCCAAAATATAATCTACACAACTGAGATGCCTATCACAACCAGGATCACATCAAGGGCAACAGCCCAGCCTCGAAAGAACCAAACAACTAGAGCCAAGACAATTAAGAGAGTCCCCTTGATCCCCGTGGTCAAACTACTTTACCACAATGTTCGCAACTTAAGGAATAAACTTGAAACCACTGACAAATTTTGTTATCTAAAGAAGTTGATATGCTGTGCCTCACCGAGACCTGGCTGGAACCCACTGAGAATTATATTGCAGCTACGACTTCCAGTGGCTATGGTGCCACGCTCACATCCAGGAATAAAAGATGGGGGACGTCACTGTTCTACAATCAAGCCATCCTCACTCTTGAGAACAGTGTCTCCAGCAACTCATATGATTATGAAGCACTCTACATACTGCTTAAATTAAGATCCTTTTCCATTGAATTCATTGTCATCTACATACCACCCAATTCTACAAAGGAAACAATGCAAGAGGTGACCAACTGGAACCTTCACCACCTCCACACCTCACCAATGAAAATTGTCTGTGGAGACTTCAACCTTCCTCCATGTCTGGATCATATAAAAAGATTGCTCCTATCACAGCTAAGTGTAGCGGAACTTACTATAGCCAATGATGGCCTCACAAGGGGGACAAATCAACTTGACCTGATCCTCACATCAATAGCCTGTACACCTGAGACTCCTCAAGATGGCTACTTTAACTCAGACCATGACCCAATCCTAATACAACTGGAACCACCAATCCCAAGTTTTAATGAAAAACAACAGGTGATATGGAGAACAATTTACAGTCCAAAATATCTGGATATTTCCAAATACATAACAGCAGCATCTCTCATCCCATGGCATGTCCTTGAGTCCTATGATACCCTACTAGTGGCTGACCTGTTAACTAAATAGATTATCACAGTAGCTCAATATGCTGCCTCAAAGACAGTCACAATCACTCCCCACTCTAGAGCATGGTGAACACTACAACTAAACTCCAGCTTTCAATTAAAACATCTACTCCATAAGCAATGGAAACACTCTGGAGAAATTAATGATAGGATAGCCTTTTCAAGAGCACGAGCCATTTTCAACTGCCAAATATCCCAGTCCATCAAGAGCTATTTTAATTGGCCACTAATACCTGGAAAGACACCATACACTGAAGAAACCACTAGTTTCCCAGAGCAACCTGACCCCCAGAGATGGACTGACTTCATCCCGATTTGAAGATATCCCGGTATCCAACAATAACCTCAACCACATATTCAATCATAGAAGATAAGACTTGCTGATATCCATCACTATATCTAAACGCCAAATCTTAGCAGCCTTGAATTTAACCTCTACAGCTGTGGGTGCAGATGGAATACTCCAGTTCACGCTCAGATTCCTGGGTCCATATATCATCCAGCTCCTTTTTAGCATCTTCAATGCAGTACTAATCAGGCACAATATGGCCTTAGCAGCCCTTGTGCCATTAAACAACAAACCAATAACAACAACAACAGTACTAACGAAACACACCTTTCCCTATAATGGAATGTTTATCTGGTAAGGCCGTACCTGAAAATAAGAATGCCACCATTAGAGAAACTCTTCAGACCCATCTCTAATTCCTCATGTTTCCTGAAACTACTAGAAAGGACTCTCCTGCCAACTCTAACAACTCACATACTTCCATATCCTCCACAACAAATTCATTCATCACTACCAAACAGATCCACCATTACCAATTTCCTTACCACCACCCCAGCTTTTGAGAGAAAAGACAAACTCCTCATAACCTACCTCAATATCGAAGCAGCTTTTGATGCCATTCAAGTACCTGCCTTCCTGTAACTGCTTGAGGACCACAACTCCATAGGTGGGGATGCATTGCATTTCCTATCATCACTCCTTCAGAACCGTACAATCATACTCCAATAATTCTGACAAAATCTATACTAAACAAATATCTGCCATCACCTCCCCTTTTATAATCCAAAAGAGATCAGATATATTTTCTTATGCTGACGATTTAAAAATACTGAACACTATCCAAACAAATCCAGACCCCAATATGATCACGAAGGAAATTAACAGTTTACTCCTTGCACTAAGGTTCAGTGTTGCGTCCATTGTTGATTTCTGTATTTATTGATGATATTGATGAAGGTGTATCAGGCTTAATGTCTAAGTTTGAAGACAATACGAAGGTTGGCAGGGTTTTTTTTTTGGCTGATGCTGTATAAGCTTGCTTTCTTGCATCATATAGCTCTACTAATGCTAATAGGCTACCTCAAACAATTTGATCATAATATCAACCCAGAAAAGTCTGAGTGTATGCTCTATTCCTTGAAGAAAGAGCCCACAACCATTTTGCCAAAGATCAATGGAGTATCCATACCTCCTGTTTCATATCATTTAGATTTGGGGGTGGTTTTTGACACAAAGCTGAGATTTAACCATCACATAGATAAATTGATCAGGTGGGTGGCACACCTGAAATGGAGAGCCAAACAGCACCTGCATTATGTCTCAGACAAGATCACAGCAACAGAATATCTCAGGAACATCATATACCCCCCTCCCCGCTACTTTATGCAGCAAATATCACGGTGTTAGCAACACCCACGAACCCAAAACCCATCTGGGCAGTAGAGTACTGGCTCCTCAAATGGGTAACCTACAAACACAGGATATCATCCCAAGCCCATACGACTGAAATGGCCCTGACCCTGGGAATTCCTAGGCTGCCCTCTCTCATTGAAGAAAGAAGACTGGTAATCATGGTAAAGATGCTGACTGGTCTCATCACATCTCCTTCATTCTGGGATCTCTTTCACTGGAGGATTTCACCTGCCCAGCCCTGAGCCACCCCTCAACAATTTTCCCTCTTCACTCACACCTCCACTTATCAGATCGCTTCATACCCTACCAGATGTTTGGACGAATCCAAAACATTGATGCCTACTTAAAGAACTTTGCTGTTAACCGATGCTATAGACATGGGATTCTGGGCCCCCACACATCTCGTGCCCTCTAGTCACTCAGCGTAGACAGAAGGTTCATCGAAACCATCTAATAACATGCAAATTCACGCCAGGTTCCTTCCAGTAAGAAATAGTCAACAAAGGGTCCAGACAGTGTGCAAAATGAAAAGGCTTCTCTTCATCGTATCCAAGCCAACATGCCCTGCATTCACCACTTTAATGCTCTGGTTAATCACTGAGCATACCAAGGACGAAGCCAGCGGTATGTGCATCAACTGTCTCTGCTCATGCTGTTCTTTTCCATGAACTGAGAAGACGAAAATTGGAACTTTCAAGTGTCATTTTGTTTGTTTCATTTTAATGTTAGGTTACATCAGTTGGTATTTAATGTAATTTTGTTTAATGTAATTTTCATGTCATCTTAATATTTTATGTAACCAAATGCCATTATGTATGCCATTGTATCATCTAATTTCATTTAATGTCTTATGTTATTTCATTTAATTGTTTAATGTCCTATATCACTTAATGTCAATTTATTTATTTCTGTAATATATCTAGTTGTCATCATCTCTGTAAGTGTCAACCCCTGGCCTTTTGGCTGTGAGGGGACATTGCAACACTATTGCAGCACACTTTTAGGGCCATTTAGTTCAACTGAAGGATAGCAAAAATATTTTGCAGTTTGACTATGATCGACACATCTGTCAGAAATTTTCAGTATATTGAATGTAGTATTCTGTTACAGGTTAGCCCACATGTATTGTGACCCTAACATTTTTTTCATTTTCTCTTTCTTTCCTTCGTTCTCAGTTTCCATTGTTTCTCATTTATTTCTATTTGAAATAGCACTTACTCATTTATTTTTTCCAATAGATTGAAAAAAAATAAAAAGCTTGTAGTCAGCAGATTAGCTTATGAAAAATCACAAACTGGGAAAACTACAGAAGATGTTTAAGAGGATTTGTGAAAGATTTAACAAGCCTACTCCACTAAAATGGACAGTAGTGAAATGGGAATGTAAGCTGTTTTCCAAAGATTTGATTCTGAACAAAACAGAACTGGGAGTTTTAAATGAGAAGAGCAATGTGTAGTGGTTGCTTAATATAGGTCATTTAGTTCTCCCAGTTCTGTTTTCTGGTTGAGTTATAATTGACTCACCCAGAAAACAGAACTGGGAGACCTAAATAAGAAGAGCAACGCAAAGTGGCTATGTAATCAATTCATGGCTTGCCAAGGGAGTTATGAATTGATTACAACAGAAAAAAAAAAAAAAAAAGATCAACTGACTTGGATATTCCAAAAAGCCACAGTGCTAAGATACATCTTCTTCTTCTTGAAGAGGAGTGTTTCCATTTACAATGGGTAAATGGATGGATGGACACTCCCGTGTCCATCCATCCATGTCCTCCTCTTCTCCTTCTTCCAGGAGGTATCCATTCCAGGATAGCCTTTGGATATCTGTTTTCTTGCATCCATTTTACATGTCCATACCATGTTAGACGCTTTTCTTTGATGGTGTCAATAATAGTCTTTTTCACTTCCATTTTTTCCCTTATGTCTTCATTCCATTTTCTGTCTCTTCTAGAAGTTCCTGCTGAGCATCTCCAAAAATCCATTTCTGTGGAGAGCAATTTGTTTTCCGCTCGCCTATTCAATGTCCAGGTTTCCGCTCCATACAATAAGAAGACTTTGTACAATCGTTTGAAATATAAGTTTCTTTGTTTTATTTAGGATATTTTTGCTCCACAGAACAGAGTTTAACATGCCGATAGCCTTTCTGCCGTCTGTAATTCTCTTATTGATCTCTACTTGGGATGATCCATCACTTTGTAAGATTGATCCCAAATATTTGAATTTATCGACTTGTTTGATTTTAAAACCTGCAATATTTAGAACGTGTCCTGGCCCTGAAGACAACATTTCAGTCTTGCTAAAATTGATTTTTAGACCCCATTGTTTATATTCCTCAAACAATTGATGACATGCATAGTTTGCATCTTCTAAGTCTTGTGCTATCACCACCTGATCATCTGCAAAAAGTAAATTGTGAATATAGGTGTTCTTATTAATCGGCAATCCCATTTTATTACATCTTTTTGACCAGGATCTTAGGCAGATGTTGATATACTTAATCGCTAAGATACATTGAAAGATAATTATAGGTTTTCAACTTTCAGTTTGCATTATTAATTGTTGTTAGAATTCAAGAAGTATAGCTATAAAAAAAATCAAATATCTTTCAAAACAAGGATATGTGGTGTTCAAAATTGATGGAGCAAATGCTTACATAGCTTTATTCAGCCAGTTAGCCTTTAATTCAGCCAGTTAGACTTTAATTAAAAGAAAATAATTAATTAAAATTTAATAATTAAAATATTTGCTAAAATAATGAAGAGCAAACAGTCTCCTTGATTTCAAATTGATTTATTCTTTTTTTTTTTTTTTTAAGATACATGAGATAGTTTACAAAATACATTGGGTTCCAATTATTTGGGCCACCAGTTAATAGGAGCAGCCATTTATTTGGGACTAATCTTAAGAACAGATCCTAATCAAAAAAATAACCAGCATTTTCTTCACTTAATTGGGATAACATGCCATTTAATCGGGGGCAGGAGATTGCAGCACTAGAGAATATCCCCCAGTTATCTCTAACCAGACCACGTGGTCCGGTTGGAGACAACTGTAAGCCCATCGTAAAGAGAAATATAAGTAGGCACCAGTTAACATGATTACTAGTTAGTAGAATCAGTCACTTTATAGAACCAAACCAAACCAAATTTTAAAAAACCAATTCAAATCATTAAAATGCACTACACTCTCATCGTTATCATATGTTCGGTTATAAAAATGAATTCTGAACGCATTTGTGATATGTATTTTAAGCACATTTTTGGAGATCACTACCATAAAACAATAAAAACAATTTGCAGTTTCCAGTTTATTGGGCTTTTCCGTTAGTGCAATCTATTGGAAACGGGTAGTAAACTTGATCTTACTGCATTTGCGATAATACCGATAGCTGGAATTCTGTGGGTTTTATGTTATTATATTGAAATGTGTTTCCCCTTCCATGAAATCTTCAATCATATAAAAAAACAAAAATAAATTTTCAGAATCTTCTCTTCATTCCTATTTGTTAAGCTTCGTAAACTTGTTACTCTGTATCTCACTTGTGCATATTGTGTTAACTGCAATTTGTGTGTGCCTTGTTCTTTGTTATTGATTGCTTATCTTTTTTAATGTTTTAAATTTTACAACCCAAAAAATATGTCTATGCACATAAACATAAATTTATTTTTATTTTGCTAATCTGTGGAAAATATTCCTTCTGATTTTCACATATCATTTAATTTTGCCATTTGGTAAGGTAATAAAGTGTAAATTTATTACCTTACTATATCTTTACTTTTATAGCCTGTGGATAATATTCCTCCTATTTTTGCTTATTACAATTGCCATTTAATAGAATTAAAATTCCATTTATAAACGCGATCACAATGACTGGTGCTTATTATATATCATATAATGAATGGTATTTTATTATGGCGAATCCATCATAACGTGATTTGATCGTACAGTGAACCAATCATAAAGCGATTTGAACATACAGTGAACCAATTGTAAAGCGTTTTACCAATTGTAAAAATACTACTAATACTAACATTTAAAATCCTAGGCAGATGTCACTGAACAGATGAAAATCCCGTACTAGCAGTAATTACATAAGTTGTTTCCTCATACACTGCCATTATTTGCAAATTTCAATTATTCAAAGGTTACGTCAGTTCATTTGTGCATTGTTTTTCATCCCCTATTTTTTTTTATCTTCTTATTTCTTTAACATGTAGTAATAATTTGCAGTAGTAGTAGAGGCATGTGATACAAGAAAGCAAGCTTATGGAGAATCAGCCAAAAAAAAAAAAAAAAAAGGCCATTTCATACATCCATCCCCTCTAAACATTTGTCCAGTTCCTCCTTGAATTTATTTAAGCTATAAACTTCCACAAAGACAGATGGAAGTTTGTTCCAGCAATCAACTACCCGCTGGCTAAAGGCAAATTTCCGCACATCTATAACTAAAAGTAAAGTGCAGCCACTGCAGGATGGAAGCCTCCTCAACAATTCATGCTGAGGGAATCTATAACTGTCTTTCCTCAATTTGAATTTATGCCACCTCAGGTTTGTAATCTGAGCAAGAGGAAGAATCAAATCAGAATTGAGCTGGCTCAACCTATTCAAGGCCTTATACACCTCAATCAGATCACCTTGCAGGTGCCTAGTCTCCAGACACTTCAATTTGCAAATCTGCAGAACTTAAGCCTTTCTTGGTAAGATCACCCTTTCATTCCCCTCACCAATCTTGTTGCCCTTCTCCGTAGTCACTTAAGCAACTCTACATCCTGACCTGTACATAGTACTCAAGACGTGTCCTGGCCATTGCCTTATACAAAGAGATAATCACCTCCTTTTCCGTACTTACCAGCAAAATTCCTGTATATCATTGACAATACCCCATGACCTGCTCTGGTAGTCTGTCTACACTGCTCAGAAAATTTAATATCTGACTGCATAATTATTCCCAGGTCTTTTTCATTTTCTACCACCCCAAGTGCAGTACCACACAATTGGTATGTTTCTCTGAGGTTACTTCTACCCATATGCAGCACTTTGCATTTGTCAATTTTAAACTTCAGTTGCCACTTCTCAGCCCATCTGCCCAACTTTTCTAGATCCTGTTGCAGTAGCGCACTGCCATTACTGTCATTAACAACTCTGCCAACCTTTGTATTATCTGCAAACTTTGACATTAAGCCTGATATACCTTCTTCGATATCATTGATAAATATACAAAACAACAGTGGGCCCTACAACAAACCCTGCGGAACTCCACTAATAACATTAGTCCATGAAGAGCAGCTTCCATTGATTACCACTCTCTGTCTTCTCCCACTCAACCACCCTTTTATCCATTGTAGCAACTTACCTTTAATACCATACTGCTCGAATTTGTACAGTAGTCTTCCATATCTATATAATATCAGTGTAAATACACTCTTAAAGAAAAACTATGATAGTAGTGTGAAAGGCATCATTTCATCTGTATCTCGTATTGTGCTCATCCTTCACAATGAGTTGCCATGTATTGCACTACCTCAAATGCTTCCCTAATAGAGAAGACTATTGTTACTTTTTTCCGGTGGGCGCTAACTCCCAGACAGCACCATTTCAAAGCTAGGCTTTTCATCAGTGGGTGGGCTGGTACCCTGGTATTGCAAACATGACAACCCAGTTGTGAAGTTTATCACACAATATGAGAGATGCCAAAAAGTTTATGTGATAATATCTGAATAAAACTAAATGTGACTAGGCATAACATTTTAAGAGTTTAAGATTCTATATGGTGTAGATACACCATAGTCAACTCTTAAAGAAAAACTATGATAGTAGTGTTCAGATCCTGTTGCAGGATTCAGATCCTGCAACAGGATCTGAATCTCATATTGTGCTCATTCTTCACAATGAGTTGTCGTGTATTGCACTACCTCAAATAAGCAACGCTTCACTAGGTACCGTCTGGGTGGTGGTGGTGCCCACCGAGAATAAGTCCCAATAGTCTTCTCTATTAGTGAAGCATTGCTTATTTGAGGTAGTGCAATGTATGGCAACTTGTTGTGAAGCACGAACACAATATGAGATACAGATGAAATGATGCCTTTCACACTAGTATCCTAGTTTTTCTTTAAGAGTTGACTATGGTGTATCTCCACCAATATTATATAGATATGGAATCTTAAAGTCTTAAAATATTATGCCTAGTTGCATTTAGTTTTATTTAAGGAGTCTTCCATGTTGCACATGGAAGACTCCTTAAATAAAACTAAATTGTATATTGTAAGACTTCAACTAAATTGTAAGACTTCCTGAACAACAGTGTCAAATGTGTCAGTGTCAAATGCACTGACACATTTGCAACAGTGTCAAATGTTTCCTGAAATCCAAGTATATGATACAAAATTATGTTTTTGCTTCCACTTCCTTTGTGACCACATCAAGTTTTACAGACAAGACTTTCCCTTGACAAACTCATGCTGTGTCTGAATTATTACTGCAGTCTGGCCTAAATGATCCTGCAATGCATCTTTAACCAGTAACTCCATTATTTTACGCTGAACAGAAGTTAAACTAACTAATCTGTAATTACTCATGTCACACTTAGATCCCCTTTTATGAATTGGGGATACATTTGCACATCTCCAGTCTTTGGGGACTTCCCTTAAATCCAAGGATGCTCTCATAATTATGACTAAGGGTTTGCTTACTTCCTTTTCTGCCTCCTTTAATATAACTAAATAGATCTCATCCACCCCAGGTGCCTTTCTTATGTTTAACTTCAACAATTTCTCCTCCACTTTGCTCTCAGTTATTACATAATCATTAAGCACCCTGTTACAGTTTGATAAACTTCCGGCATTCTCCTCATGTGGGAATGTAGATGCAGAAAACTCATTCAATTTATCAGCTATCTGAGCATGATCATCAATAGTCAAACCATCTATATTAAGTGGACCAATCTAATTCATCCCTTTCCTTCTAAAGTTTACATAAGTAAAGAACTCTTTGCTATTTTCCTTTGCATTCTTTGCCAAAGATTTCTCATAATCTGCCTTTGCTTGCCTAATTTCTTTTGTGATTTGATTACAGACTAGCTTATATCAATCATTGGCTTCTGTGTCATCTGATAATTTATATGCATCCCATGCATTTTTCTTCTCTGCCACAAGTCTCATCAGTTCATCTGATATCCATTTAGGTCTAAACCTTGAACAGTATTTTTTCATCAGTATGAAAAGACTAGTAGATTCCACGATTACTTCCTTGAATGCTTCCCATTTACAATTTGCAGTTGGTAACATCATCAATTGGTTCCATTGTATATAATTTAAAAACTGTCTGAGATCACTGCAGTCACCTTTACAAAAGCAAACACTGTTCCCTTTACCCCTAATGGTAGTTACATCTTTAAGTAACTCCCCCATCAGTACAGTGTGATCACTACCACCTAGTGGTTCCTTTATGTGAAAATCCTTAATGCACAAACAATCACTGCTGATAACCAGATCAAGAGTATTACTCTCTCTCTCTCTCTCTCTCTCTCTCTCTCTCTTCTCTGGTTGCCTCTCAAATGTATTGCTGTAGAAAACAATCATCCAATAAATCGAAAAAAGCCTTGCTAGTGTGGAAGTGACCAACCCACAAGTTCCAGTTAATGTTTGGGAAGTTAAAATCTCCCATTTAAGACAATCTGAATTACTGGTTGTTGTTGTTGTTGTTGTTATTTGGTTTTTAGGAGCATTAGCAACTAAGACCATATTGCTCCGGGGATATGCGGTGGTCATTACCTGACCTTTCCGCATCCTCCATATTTGGTGGTCACGGGCTCGAACCCCAGTCTAATCAAGAAGTGTGTGCTATGCACTGCTGATCCTGCCCACCCAGCTACGGAGGCGCCTCTGATTTACTGGCCCACTCTATTTCTTTGTACAGTCGTTCGTTGTCCTCATCAGAGTCATTAGGCCTACAACACACTATTCTCAATTTTGCTTTTTGAGTGCTTATGTGACACCAAACTGACTCAACGTTGCACTGTCCACCCATGTCAAGTGGACGCACTTCCTTAGATTTTGTGTTTCTTATCTAACAGCATAACTCCTCCGCCTCTCCTTTTCTCTAAACATTGTACTTCCTATATTCAAATTCTTCATCCTGTATATCTGAGTGACACCATGTCTCTGATATCCCAATGTGATCCACATTTGATGTCTTATCACCACTTCAAATTCATCAAATTTATTTACTATACTACTAGCATCGGTGTACATGCAAGTATACATGCACCTGTTCTTATTCTTCATTACCCTAACACAGCTTTCCAAGGACTACTAGCAGTCGTTGGAAACTCCAGCATCCCACACTCGAATCTAATAGAAGCAGCGCAAGGATCACTTGCACCTCTGCCTGTGGCTACTCTTAATCTTTTAGTCTGTGAAATCCTCCAAGCTAGCAGTTTTCCGACCCACCTAACACTGCCTTGATAGCATCAGCAAATATTCTTGCACATCTTCTATTTAAGTGTATCCCATCCCTGTTGAAGCAGTCTTATCCTGTTAACAATCACAGACCACACTGAGAAAAATTCTACCCCTTGAGGCTTGCACAATCTCTCCAGGGCTGAATTGATTGACAAGGCTCTCATCATGTACTCCCTCCTATCGTGTCTGGGCAGAATTGGAGACACTTTCAAATTTAACCGTAACTCATCACTTTTTTCAAATTGACCTGTACTTGTTAAGTAAGTGTGTAGATCTCCTACTTTTAATGTCATTAGTGCCAACGTGTACAACAATATCACTCTTTGTGCCCTTAAAAGATGATATCTTCTCTACATCATCAACTTTTGCATCTGGCAGACCTACCCTGGTCCTATTCCTTTATGCACAATACATTACCCATCTCCCTGACAATGGAGTCACCGACAATAACTATCTCCTGATGGGCCAGTGCATTCTGCCTTGGGGATTGCCGCTGTGTAGCTTGATGAGTTTCCCAATTTAATACCTTTGAGGGCATCTACCCAACTCTTCAAACTCTCATAGGTGCCCATCAGAACACTGAGTTGGCACCTAACTTCTTGACAATCTCTGCACCAAGCACACACTCACATAGAAATCATCCTTGTCTGGATCATGTCCTGTTCGAGAATGATCCGCAAACATTTCACAAGCTCCACATTTTTTGAGGCTGTGATGCGGTGAAGAACCACGCCCTCTTGGTTCTCCCCGAACCACAGCACTCCTGCTACTTTGTGCTCGTTACTTTGCTGCTCTAGTGAGGGACATGATATCTGATTGAATACGATGAAATTTAATAAGATTAAATAATTTAATTAATCAATTATCAATACTACACTATCTAATAGATTCTAAATGCAGTAATACGTACTATGCTATCTAGTTTTACGTTAGCTACCTATTTACCACAATTAAAAAATTTGAATTCCCTACCGCTCACTGTATACTATTACAATGGCAGTAAGATTCGAATGAAACAAGGGTTTTCATACATTAAGTAGAAACCTACAAAATATCTATCTAAACTAAAAATATAAAGCATAACTAGGTCTATAAAGCTACATATAAAGTGCGATATAAATATGACAACTAAGTAAATAAAATGGGAGAAAAAACATGTATTTCTTGGAGCTCGAATTTCGTTGCATCCACTTGCAATTACACTCAGCACCCTCTGTGGTTGGGTTCACTTAATTTAACTTACATGATCCACAGACAAATCACCTATTTATTGATTAGGATATTTTTTGAGGCATAATATCATATGTAATCAGATTATTAACACAATTTGCAAGCTAAAGGGCATATTTACAGAAATACAAGTATGAAATGTAGGATAAAAACACAACTCTGCATAATGATTTATTAAAGTATCGCACATTTGTGCATTGCACCAGATTCTCTCACTACCTTCTGCAGAGGCCAAAATAAATGTCTGTTTATTCTTGAGATGGCAAGACCATAGCCAAGTGGATAAATGTGAGGGTACAGTACCCCGGTTAAATTATACAGTAAAATAATTATACATTTAAGTAATGTATAATTATACAGTAAAATAATGCTAAACAGTATAATTAAATCAAATTAATTCTAGAAATTTCTAGTATTAATTTAACTTGATTTTACTTTATATCATTATTTTGCCATATATAACTAACTTATGATGAAAGCAGAGCCTTACAAACAAAATTAAAAGGCTCTGGCTCATTGATCCTCTTTCTTCTGTTACAGATACCTTTTACTTATTTCTGTATAAAATTCTCTATTGATAATCTTGGTACAGCATTTCAGTTGATCATGATTCTAGCCTACATGACTTCTAAATACAGTGATATTGTGTAAGCTCCTCTGGTACTATATGGCTGTCGTAGAGTATAAGCCAAAAATTTTTATTTATATTCCTTGTGACTATATACATATAGAATTAACGGTCACCGGGATTTTCTGGGGCCACAGTTCACAATGGCCCGTGCAATTTTCATACTAACACAGGCTCAAACCCACAACCTCCTTACTTGTGGCAATCCACATTGAACCACTGAACCCCTTTTTTAATTACAGTAGATTTTCCTAAATCTAGCAGATCTTGAAAACTTTACATTAAAGATAGCATTCTTCTGATTGTGTGCTAATGTAAATTATACTGGACTACTGGAACTTGCCCAGGGCTTCTTGAAATAGCATTTCCTAATGCCAGACAAACTTTTGCTATTACATAATTGGCAAGCAGATAATCAGATTTCGTGTCAAATGTGAAATCTAAAGTTGTTTCAATGTTGATAAATGTTTCTAAAGTTGTTAACTGTGATTACATTTTTCAATTGCAAGCTTCATAATTATAGCATATCACTCACCTCAGGAAACATTCTCACGCCAGCAAGATGCAAGAAGCAACAGCTGAAGGAAAGTTTACAAGCACTGCATTCCAGACTTTATCTTACTTGCTTTCAAATTTATATGATATCCAGTTTAATTGTAACAACATTTGTTGGGTGTGATTAGGAATAAATAATGATAATATACATTGTAGAGTTTGATTATCAATGAACTGCTCACTAATATCTGTTAATGTCATGCCATACTGATATGATAACATATTAACATACTGGTTAATATCATGAGTTTATTGATGAAACAAGCTGCTTTAGGAAGCAAAAGCAAAGTTTCCTGTGGTTGTAATATAATTTACCAGGTATAATTTACAACTATAAGTTTTATAATTTATAACTATCAGCAGTTTTTTGGCAAAATCTAAACAACCCAGAACCTTATAGTGGATATACATGGTAAATACATATTGCAGCTTGCAATTACTATAAGTACTGATAGCGGAGCTTTATAGCCATTATCATTAAACCACCAGGTCACTGTGTTGCAGCACCAGCAGTATTAAGGGTCAAGGACCTGGACCACTACTGTGCAACAGCATTTAGTTTTCTTTATTGGTATTTTAAATATATTTATTCATTGCTTGGTAAACTTAATTAATTAATACTTAGCACAGTTTATAATCACTTGGTGATTAATACACTATAAAGTCAGTGGTGGATCCTGGGGGGGTATCAGGTTATCCCCACCAACATGAAAACTGGTTAAGTATCTGAAATAAATTCAAGCTTAATTTTTAGTTACCAACCCCACTGTTAATCACCTATTTCATAATCATTATATCTCTCTTTCCCTAGAAAAACAGATGGATCTAGATCTGTACCTGCAGATCCAGGTTATTTTTCTTAGGGGACAGATACAATGCTTCATTACTCTACATAATCTTTTAGAAATTCTGCATTTTACTACCAGTAGATTAGATTAGATTTAAAAAATCCAGCAAGGACAAAGTCTTTGCTAGATTTACAAGGTTCTACCTCATATTTAAGAGAAGAGATAATATTACATGACTGGAGTTAAAAATACTACACAAACAATTGTAAAAATACTCAGTACCTACATGAGTAGGCTGCAATGTCTGCTGTTCCCCAGCTATCTTTTTTTAATGTATTAATATTGCGCGAATATTGACTAACATATTGTAGCTGTTATTACAAGACATTCATTCTATAGTGCCAAGGATTAAAAGGAAGTAGAGTGAAGAGATAGAAATAGGAATAATATAAGTGTATATTATTCCTATTATTAAACATTTTCCATGCAAAAGCAATGTTCTACCAGATTGTTTTCTTTTTTTATGGCTGTTATGAAGGACTGTTTTAAGCAGTAAAATCTGTAAAATTATCTGCTTTTGGAAAAGTGAGAGTAAAAAAAAAAAAAAAAAAAACCACACACGCACACCTTTTATGTGCCCAAGCAACTACTGATGAAACTTTGAGAATTTTTATAGAGCTATATTTTATGGCTTCTAATTTATAACATTAGAATTGAATAAAACAAATAAACTTTATATTATATAAAATCATTTATGTATCTTTTTTTCTCATATTTATCTGTAACTTTATATATAGAAATGGTGCAAAAGGATTCTTGGATTCCATTTCTGAAAGAAGTCGTGCCTTCTGTAACTCAAGCCCTGTCATAATGATTAGTTATCCTAACCATTGTGTGCCTGCTGATCAGCCTCTGTCATGTTATCTCAATAAAGTCAGATTTGCCCTGTGTTGTAACTGATTTATGGCTTGAGAAAAGTTTATAATTGTAAGTCATGTTCATATTTCCTGTTTAAGTGTAATATTTACAAACAATTTTTGCAACTATATTAATGTCTTCTACATGAAACACTTACACTGTAAACAAGGACAAAAAATTGTTTACCTGTGTGTTTTGAGTTATGCAGTTAAATGTATTTTTGCATAAGGCAAGATTTGCTACTTAACTTGGTTCAACAAAATTCTTTATTTTTGTGTGAATGGGATAGTTTAGCAAGAAGTGAACATTGGGAAAGGAAAGTGTGGTCACCAAGACAATCTCTGATATCGGGTTCAAAGGACGTTAAAGAAGAGCCACTAGTAGACTGAAACAAAGTATTGTTACTTTCTCTGCATGTACAGCTATGTTTAATGGAATAGTGTTCGTCCAATCCCTGATTGGACGAACTAAAGTATGTTGCACTAAATTTCCATTGCTTACACACAGAAATGAAAGTGGGAATTTTTGTTGAACCTCAACTCTGCAAGCTGCTGTTAGACTCTGTATTTGAAGAATCCATGAACCAAACTGAAAGAGATGGTTGGACTGGCTTCAAAAATGTAATACACAAGTTGGAAACAATCAACAGCCACATTATGAGTGACAATTTGGAGAAGTTCAGAAAAACTAGGCTGCAGTATGAGTGTTAAGGTATACTCCTTGCGCTCTTGCTCAGATATTTCCCAGAAAATTTAAGTAGTTTAGGTTCAGCAGAGGGAAAGATTCTATTGTGATATAAAATAAATGGCAAAAAAGGTACCAAGGGGGATGGAATGTCCATAATGTTGGCTGACTACTGCTGGATGCTAAAAAGAGGGACGGCCAATGAAACCGGCTTCCTGAGAAAGTCAAAAATGTGTAAGTTAACCCATTCCAATATGTAAGAAATTCAGTTTGCAACTATTTATGCTTCATAGGAGGGTGTAGCATTTTATATTTCTGTTTTTATGTATTTTATTCTAATTTATATTTTTATATTAAAATGACTTATTAGAAAAATCTTTAAAATACAAAGAAACCAGTAGCACATCCACAAATATTTTTTTTTTTGTATTTGCAAAACAAAAATTCTGATGTGATTGAACAAATTTCAAGTAACTTTCAAAATTTTCATGAAAAATATAGTTCGCATTACTTATTGGCAGTAAAACATCAGAGTACTTTTCTTAAAGTGCAAACTGGTCTTATCCATATATTAGTATTAGTAGTGGCAAGTGATGCAAGAATGCAAGCTTATAAAGCATACAAAAAAAAATGCACACTTCACCTATTCTTACCCGCCAAGAATTTTTCTAGTTCTTAATTGATTTTATTCAAACCATCCACTTCCACAGTAACAACAGATGAAAGTTTGTTCCAACAATCAAGCACCTGCTGGCTGAAGGTAAATTTCTCAACATCTATCCTGCAACCATCCTTCCTCAACTTGAATTTATGCCTGCTCATGTGTGTAGTTTCAGCAAGAGGAAGAATGCCATCAACATTTAGCTTACTCAATCCATTCAAGGCCTTAAATACAATCAGATCTCCCAGCAGATGCCTGGTCTCCAGATGCTGCAATTTGCAAAATTGAAGCCTTTCTTGGTAAGATCACCCTTTTGTTCCCTTCACCAATCTGGTTGCCCTCACCTGCACCCATTCCAGCAGATCTACTTCCTTCCTAAAGTGAGGCCTCCAGACCTATATACAGTAGTCAAGATGTAGTCTAATCATGGCCTTATACAAAGGGATAATCACCTCCTTATCCCAGCTATCAAAGTTTCTGTATATCATTGACAAAACCCTGTGAGCTGTCCTGGCAGAATATGTGCACAGAGACTTTCGTATCTGACTAGACAATTACCTCCAGGTCTTTTTCATTTTCCACTACTCTGAGTGTAGTACCACACATTTAGTACTATATATATATTGTGTGTGTGTGTCTGTGTGTGTGTGTGTCTGTGTGTGTGCGCGGACACGCGCACGAGAGAGAGAGAGAGACAGAGAGAGAAAATCAATTGTTCTAGTGACAGTCTGCAATTATTAAACTTTCTTAAATTCAGTGTCTTCTCCTGTTCAACTATCCCTTTATCCATTGTCTCTAATGCCACACTGCTCCAATTTGTACAGCGGTCTTTTATAGGGGACAGTATCAAAACCTTTACTAAAATCTAAGTACAGTTGAACCCGGATAAGAAGTTTTCCATGGGACTGGAGATTTAGAACTTCTTACGCGGTAAAACTTCTTAGAAGGGAAAATAACCTAAGTGTATGAAATATTAACTAAACAACTAAAAATGCAAAGACACACATAAATAAGTTAAAGATTACTTTTAAGTACTATTTCAGAATTTATAAATATTTTTTACTCTGCCTATGGAAAACATTTTTAAACTGGGGATTTCTAATTTCTTAACATTCTGTTCATTAAACTTATCACCAATTTAGAAGAATGAGCTCCTTTGGAGTTTCAATTTACCTTAAAAGGTCTCAATTATAATAAGACAGAGCAACAATCCACTAAGTAATTCAGAACTGTTCACAAAAGACAGATGTAGGATAGACATGCAGAAATTTGCCTTTAGCCAGCGGGTGGTTGGTTGGTGGAACAGACTTCCATCCCTTGTCGTAGAAGTTGATAGCCTAAATATAAGGCTCAGCTGGACAGGTATTTCGGAAGAACAGAGGGGTGAAGCGGAAGTGGTTTTTTTTTTTTTTTTTTGGCTGATGCTGCATAAGCTTGCTTTCTTGCATCAAATGCCTCTACTAATGCTAATGCTGTCCAGTTATATTAAAGGAGGCGGCAAAGCAACTAAGCAAACCCTTACCCATAATTATGAGAGTATCCTTGGACTCAGGGGTGGTTCCCAGGGACTGGAGATGGGCAAATGTATCCCCAATTCACAAAAGGGGATCGAAGGGTGACACAAGTAATTTCAGACCAGTTAGTTTAACTTCTGTTCCGGGTAAAATAATGGAGTCACTGGTTAAAGATGCATTGCAGGATCATCTAGACAAGACTGCAGCAATAATTCAGACACAGCATGGATTTGTTAAGGGAAAGTCTTGTCTGACAAATTTGATTGGTTATTATGATGTGGTTACAAAGGTACTGGATGCAAAAAATAATTTTGATATCATATACTTGGATTTCAGGAAAGCTTTTGACACTGTTGCGCATGGAAGACTATTGTACAAATTGGAGTAGAATGGTATTAAGGGTAAGTTGCTACAATGGATAAAAGGATGGTTAAGTGGGAGAAGACAGAGGATGGTAATCAATGGGTGCTGCTCTTCGTGGACTAATGTTATTAGTGGAGTCCCACAGGGTTCGGTGTTGCGTCCAATGTTGCTTTGTATATTTATCAAAGTAATGGCAGTGTGCTACTGCAACAGGATCTAGATAAATTGGGCAGATGGGCTAAGAAGTGGCAACTGAAGTTTAACCTTGACAAATGCAAAATACTGCATATGGGTAGAAGTAACCCCAGAGAAATGTACCAACTGTGTGGTACTACACTTAAGGTGGTAGAAAATAAAAAAGATCTGTGAGTAATTGTGCACTCAGATATGAAGTTTTCTGAGCAATGCAGACAGGCTGACAGGGCAGGTCATGGGGTTCTGTCAATGATATATAGGAATTTTGCTAGCAGGAAAAAGGAGGTGATTGTCCCTCTGTATAAGGCAATGGTCAGGCCACACCTACAGTACTGCATACAGGTCTGGAGGCCTCATTTTAGGAAGGATGTAGATTTTCTTGAGCGTGTACAGAGAAGGGCAACAATATTGGTGAGGGGAATGAAGGGATCCTCTTACCAAGAGAGGCTTAAGTTCTGCAAATTGCAGTGGCTGGAGACTAGGCACCTGCGCAGTGATCTGATTGAGGAGTATAAGGCCTTGAATGGGTTGAGCATGCTGAATTCTGATGGGATCCTTCCACTTGTTCAGATTACGAACCTAAGGGGACATAAATTCAAATTAAGAAAAGACATGTGTAGAATAGATGTGCGGAAATTTGCCTTTAGCCAGCAGATGGTTAATTGCTGGAACAAACTTCCATCTGTCGTGGAAGTTGATAGGTTAAATAAATTTAAGGAGGAACTGGACAGGCATATGGAAGGAATGGTGTGATTTTTTTTTTTTTTGGCTGATGCTGCATAAGCTTTGGTCCTTGAGGTTGTCACAGATATTCTCTCAGATATGCCAGACAAGCTGTTCTTGCTACCTGGGAGTCTAAAACGCTGATGGAACTGATATTCGGGTGACACTCAAGTCAAAGGGGACCCAATTTCGGCGAAGTCCGGACGGTCTATGACAGCCACATCCTCTGCTTGCACCTTCACGATGGTGGGACTGTTAGTAATCCTGGGTATAACCTTCATGCACAAGTACATGGTGGGTGACCACCCAGGTGTGAACCAACGTAAGCAGGGGTCGAGGTGTGGCGCCCACACCACATGGAGGAACGCCGCCCCTCTATGTTACCAGGCAGTACTAGGTGGTAGATGACTCTCATCAACCGGTGAAATACCACCACTTTGCTTATTGGAGGCTTGAAGTGGTGGACCCATGTTTAGTCTCTAGAGCTAAGTTCCGGCCAACCCTTCTCTATCTCTTCCATCATGCAGTATGATTGATGATTTTTGAGGTTATGATGAATGTCGTGGCGAGATCCAATATTCCTTACATTTCGAGGGTACAGCTCTAAAACGGTGTTCGCAGGCCGGCCGCTAGTTAGTACACCGGACTGAACCTATTGGTAACTCTCTAGGAAGCTTCCGGATCAGCTGGTGTATAATCTTGCTACCTCTACTCTGCCAGATAGTGACTGGAGGGAGTCCGAGTAGTGTGTATGCGGGGAGCATAGTCGAGGCCACGTTATGTCAAGGACCTGGGTATATTCTTACCACATGTACGCCATATCCAAAAATTTCATTACCTCATACAGCATGTCCCACCCACTTTTTCTTACTATTGAATACACCATGAATTGTCAAAATAATAGAGCAAGCTTATCTGCGAAAAGATCTAAACCTCCCAAGGACTTCCTAATTCATTTCACAAATATACGTGGTCTCAATTCTAATCTCAACGATGTCCATTTCCACTTGCAGTCTTCCAAACCCCATGTACTTTTTCTGACTGAATCTCAGTTATCAGTTGATTCAACTACTGCTCATCTCAGATGTCCAAATTATTTGCTGTATGATTCCTTTCGCCTCAAAGGTGGTATTTGTGCATATGTCTGTTCTGATATTCCCTGTCAGAGACTTGGCAATTTAGAATCTCCTCTCTTTGATCTTTGATCCATGTACCGCAATCCTCTATTCTATCACTCAGTGTATTATGAATCGCTGTGTGATTACTTTCATCTGAGGCCTCTGTGCACTAGAAGAGTTACTGCTGACATCGCCCTTCTAGCCAAAGTAATCACTGGAATTTACGAAGCATCTGATATCCTGAGTAAAATAAACTTCAATGCTCCTTGTAGACAAGTCAGGAACCTTACACCGTTTCGCCTTGACTCTGCCAACACGGACTTAATGAAGTTCAGTCCACTGAACAGAATCAGCAAATCAGCAAATGACTCTCGCATTGACTTCTTTGACAACTCCCAATCACTGATGAACTCCATCCACAAGTTTGCCTCTTCACTTAAACTGCAAAGTGACTAGCTCACATCTAATTATTGTAGCTTTTTATTTGTTATATTATTTTTCTATTCTCTAACGGATTAATTATTACTTGTTTTACCGGTAACTTAACTTAATACAATCCTCTTTTGTACATATGCTTTTATTGTTTGAATCTATATCAATGTTTATCGTCCTGTTGGATTTCATATTATTGTTATTATGTTTATTGATCTGATCTCAGATACACTGTTAATGGTTACCTGTTGTGTATCTTGTTATTAATAAAATAAAATAAAATAAAATAAAAAATTCTCTGGCTTAAAATCTCTCTACCTCATTGTGTAAAATTCATCTGTTGTCTCTACCGTTCTCCCAACTCCACTAATCACTTGGAGCTCTTTGACTTCCTCTCTTTGCAACTTGACTTTCTCCAGTCCATCTTTCCTAACAGTGAGGTAATTTTCCTTGGTGATTTTAACGTTCACAACTCCAGCTGGCTTCCGTTTTCTAGTCACACCGACCCAGCAGGTCGAGATGCTGAGGCTTTTGCAATTACTAATGACCTAGCACAGATTGTTCATTTACCTACAAGAATACCGGACAATCCTAATCATACAGCCAATACGCTTGATCTTTTTCTCACAAACAACCCTTCTAAGTACAAGGTTGAAGCGAGAGGTCCTTTAGGCACTTCAGATCACAACTTGGTGATTGCCTCTTCTCCAATGGAACCTTTATCTCATGACTATTCCCAACCTCATATTGTTTGGCATTACAAGAATGCAAAATGGGATGACCTGCAAGACTTCTTTTCTTCTTTTCCTTGGTCTGAGTACTGTTTCAAAACTTCTGATGTCAACGTTTGCTCAGATCGTGTCAGTGAAATTATTCTTGCAGGAATGGAATCCTTTATCCCACACTCCACTTTAAAATCTCGTCCTTTATCTAAACCTTGGTTTTCCAATAAATGTGCTAAGGCTGTCCAAGAGAAGAACGTTGCATATCGTAATTGGCTTGTTTCTAATTCTTCAGTTTCATTTTCTGCCTACACCAAAGCTCGCAACAATTGTAAAGCAGTTATTAATCAGTCCAAACTAGAGTTTGAACAGGCTAAGAGTAGAAAACTTGCTTCTTGCCCTAATGGTAGCCGAGCATTCTGGTCTCTTGCCAAAGCTATTGGCCGCAACTTTTGCCCATCTCTGCTCCCACCTCTGTCCAAACCAGATGGTTCTGTTGTCACTTCAGCCAAGGATAAAGCTGACCTGCTAGCATCCCATTTTTCTTTGAGCTCATGTATTAATGATCTTGGTAAAACACCTCCCACCATTCCTAACACGCTCCATTCAATGCCTCCTGTGGTCTTCCGTCAAAAGGATATCAGAAGGATTTTGATGAATCTTGATGCTAAGAAAGCTCCAGGTCCTGATGGTATTTCTCCACTTGTTCTCAAAACCTGTGCTCCTGAACTTACTCCTATTCTTTGCCGCCTTTTTTCACTTTTTTATTCCAAAGGTGTTTTTCCTTCTGCTTGGAAATTTGCTCATATCCAGCCAGTTCCTAAAAAGGGTGACAAATCCCTCCCATCCAATGATCGTCCCATTGCAATTACTTCTACTCTTTCTAAAGTAATGGAGAAATCAATTAACCGCCAACTCTTAAACTACCTAGAAACCTTCCGTCTGATCAACGATCGCCAGTATGGATTCCGTCAGTGTCGATCCACTGGTGATATTCTGGCTTATGTTACCCATTTATGGACTAATTCAATGGAAAGGTTTGGTGAAACACAAGTAGTTGCTCTTGACATCTCAAAGGCTTTTGATCGTGTTTGGCATAAAGGTCTTCTAAACAAGCTTCCATCTTATGGTTTGCCAACTGTTTTTAGTAATTGGTTATCCAGTTTTCTCTCTGATCGCTCACTGAGGGTGATGGTAGATGGCTCTCTGTCTTCTAACTTCTCCACTAATGCCGGTGTCCCCCAAGGTTCAGTTCTTTCCCCCACTCTTTTCCTCTTGTATATCAATGACCTTCTTCCATTGACTGGAAATCCTATCCATAGTTTTGCCGATGATAGCACATTGCATTCAACTTTCCATTTTGAGAAACCTTGTCCAGCTCAATCAGCTTCAAGTTCTCGAAAATCTGCTGCCAATTCCTTAAATGCCGATCTTCAGGTAATTCTCCAGTGGGGCAAAGACAACTTAGTTGATTTCAACCCTTCTAAAACTCAATCTTGTCTTATATCTCGCAAAAAGAATTCTTCTGCTCCTATGCTTATCTTTAGTGACACTCTGATTTCTAGGCAAAATGATATATCTCTTTTTGGGATTACCCTGACTTCTAATCTCTCTTGGCACAAGCACATTACAAATATTGCTTCCTCTGCATCTAAAAAACTTGGTTTTCTCTTTCGCTCTCGGCATTACTTTACTCCCAAACAGCTGCTCACTCTGTATAAATCGCAAATCCGCCCTGCCATGGAATATTGTTCCCACATCTGGGGTGGTGCCCCCAAAACCTTTCTCAGGCTTCTTGATTCCATTCAGAAGAGAGCAGTTAGGTTAATTAATGATTCATCTCTAACAGAGTCTCTCCACTCGCTGTCTCATAGACGCACTGTTTCTGCTGCATGCCTCTTCTACAGATATTTCCATGGGCACTGTTCTTCTGAATTGGCTTCTATAATTCCCGCTCTCTCTTTCAAAACAGTCCAAACACGTGCCGCCACCAGCCAACATCCATTTACTGTCCAACTTCAAACCCACAGAACCAACTTTTCATCTTCCTCATTTATTCATTCAACTGCCGTTTTCTGGAACAACCTTCCTTCATACATATTTCCTGAAAATTACAATCTACAGAAGTTCAAGTCCAATATCAACAAATATCTTCTTTCGTCTTCTCAACCTCCAACCCAAGCACGGTACTAAGTACTATAGGTTATAATACCTCTCGTGTTTGGGGTTCTCATAAAAAAAAAAAAAAAAAAAAAGCTCATACACTTGCTTTCTTGCATCACATGCTACTACTACTACTGCTACTACTACTAATACTACTACTACTACTACAGAACTTAACACGGTCTACATATCCAATTATGGATATTGATGAAGACAATTGCAATATGTCACTTCCATTATGTCAAAATGTTTATACTAAAAAGGTATTAGCATTGAAAGTCTCAGAATACGAAAATTCACTAATCGAACAAGTTAGTGCCAAGCATCATTTTAGTTTGTAGTAAACCACTGAAGTAGGTGAAATGGCTTCATTTCTGTTATATCTCATATTGTGAATGCCTTATAATGAATTGCCCTGATATTGAACTACCTTGAATAAGCAATGCTTTGACAATGGATTCTCAGCAGATACCACCGCCCAGGGGTGGTGGTATCTGCTGAGAATCTGCTTATTGAATATTTGCTTATTGGGGGTACTGCAATATCAGGGCAACTCATTGTGAAGGCATTCACAATATAAGATACATGTATATCAAAAACGATGCCATTTCATCAACTTTTTGATTTACTACAAACTAAAATGATGTTTGGTACTAACTTGTTCGATTACCAAATGTTTATATTGTTTAATATTTTTTAATATTAAAAATAAATAATTTCTATATTTAAAAAACGTATTAAGTCGAAAAACATCATTATAATAATAAACTGAATATTCTTTATCATGAACTGTTTATGCGGGAAAACTTTTTACCTGGGAAACTTCTCACGGGGGAAAATAATACATTACAACATATAGAATTGAAATTGGGACTTAAGAAACCAAACCTAGTACAGGGGGAAACTTCTTATGTGGAAATTTCTTATCTGGGTTCTACTGTATATGGTGTCAGTATTATATTTTGCATCCAGTTCTTTTATTGCTACATTGTAATGGCCAATCAGTTTGCTCACACAAGATCAGAAGCAAATTTAACAAAACCATGCTGTGACTGGAGTATAACTGCATTATTTCTTTAACCAGTGACTACATTATTTTCTCTGCAACAAAAGTCAAGCTTACAGATCTGCAATCACTTCCTTCACCCTTTGATCTGCCCCTTATGAATAGGAGTGACATTTTCGCATCTCAAGTTTCTCCTCTGAGTTCAGTGATGCGCTCATAATTATTACCAAAGGCCTGCTGATCTTTTTTGCTGCATATCTTAATATAATTGGATAAATCCTGTCAGCTCCAGGTGCCTGTGTACTCTTATCTTTAGCAGTTTCTCTTTCAATGTTGTCTCTGTTATTGCACAATCATTTAGCTCCCTGTCAGAATTTGATACACTTCTGGCATTCCCATCTATAAAAATTTCCTTATGTGTGAACATAGATGCAAAATATCTATTCAGTTTGTTGTATATGTACTTTGATAAGTTCATATGTGTGCTAAGTTTCAGTTCACAATATAACCAAAATGAAATAAATGTTCAAAATATTCATTAGTGTCAAACATGGCATGCAACATTGATTTATTTCAAACAAATTATGAAGAAAGTGACATCTGTACAGAGAGGATGGAACATTTCTTGGTACTGTTGATAGACAATATGCGTCAAAATAAATTAGCATTAGCATTAGCATTAGCAGAGGCATTTGATGCAAGAAAGCAAGCTTATGCAGCATCAGCCAAAAAAAAAAAAAAAAAACCACTTCCACTTCACCCCTCTGTTCGTTCAAAATACCTGTCCAGCTGAGCCTTAAACTTATTTAGGCTATCAACTTCCACAACAAGGGATGGAAGTCTGTTCCACCAACCAACTACCCGCTGGCTAAAGGCACATTTCCGCACGTCTATCCTACATCTGTCTTTCCTCAATTTGAATTTATGCCCTCTCAGGTGATTATTCTGAGCTACAGGAAGAATCCCATCAGCATTGAGCATGCTCAAACCATCCAAGGCTTTATACACCTCTATCAGATCACCTCGCTGGTGCCTAGTCTCCAGACACTGTAATTTGCAAAACTTAAGCCTTTCTTCGTAAGAGCACCCCTTTGTTCCATTCACTAATCTTGTTGCCCTTCTCTGTACTTGTTCCAGCAGCTCTACATCCTTCTTGAAATGAGGCCTCCAGACCTGTAAATTGCCATTGGTCCAACCCTTACACACTCTTAAAAGGAGAGTATTTTAAAATAATAAGTTTATAACATAGTTTATTTACTTTAATTCTATATCATAACCATTAGGAATCTTAATTCAGAACAGAAAGTATAATAAATTTGTTGCATTTCCAGTATGTTTTAGTATTACATAATTGCATTTCCAGTACATCTTACCTCTCCACTGCTGTACTCAGACTCTGTTCCTTCTGGCTAGACAAAGAAGTAATTACTGTTATTGCTTTGTATATTCACAAGGAATAGAGTCCAAGTCCATCACTGGACAAAGCAGAATTTCCAAGTTCACATACTCACTGATTAATAAAAACTGCACAGAATGGAATTAATTAGCATTTCCTGAGTTATCAGTAAAATGGTTAGTATTAGTATAATTACAAAATAAACAGGCTTGTTTTTACTCTGCTAACTGTTATAAACAGTCTTTCTAAATGTTGTTTCCACAGAAAACTATCATATGTGTTTATGCATATTATATTAATTTCACACAACACATACTGAATTAAAGAAATGTGTACCTTATCGAACTTCCTAGAAAGCTCTTTATCATCTTCATTTCTAACCATCTCAAAGATATCCAAGTGCCTGAAAAAAAAAAAGATGAAAATCAATGAGCAATAAGTACAGAGATGATATTCTCTGAGAGATAGCCCATTTATAATTCTTTGATATTCAGTATCATTGGTTCTTATATATTACATGTCTGAAGGTTTTGCTATTGCTATAATAGAGTTGTTATATGTAAAAAAAGTAAAGTGCAGCCATTATCAACCCACTGCAGGACGGAAGCCTCCTCAACAATTCATGCTGAGGGAAATGGACCATAATCTGCCACGCTGGTCCAGTGCAGGTTGGCAGATCAACCATATTCAGCAGTCAGGGGCTTGAACCCCCAGTCTACTCAAAGAGCGTGTGCTACTGCACTCCCGCTCCTGCCCACTTGGCTATGGAGGCACTGTTATAAGTATATATATATATATATATATATTTTTTTTTTTTTTTTTCACAAGCCTGGTAACGTTTGTGTAAGATATAGAAATAATCATAATTCACTATGTAATGAGAAAAAAAAAAAAAAAAAAAAAAAGGAAGTTGATGTTTATATTTAACAATTTCTTCTATGCATTTTGTGTGCTGAATCCAAACTTACCATTGGTTTTTCTCCAGTTTCAATATTTTGGTAGCAATTGAAGGTTTCATGATATTGCCAAGTTTTATATTTTATATAATTGCATACCATGCCATGTTATATATAAGGGTCTTTAGCATAATAATTTTTTTTTGTTGTTGTTCACTATGGGTTACCAAACAAAGGTGTGAGTTATCTAGATATTTGATCTGCTTTATTTGTGCATATTATATGGCCTGAAGCAGGTAAAGCATAATATTATTGGTGTCATCAAGTTTTGCAATGCATTTGACGGCTATTGTGGAATGTCTATGGATAATCAAAACAAGTTGGTGGATACTACATTCCTGTTGTGGCAGTTGTGAGATGGTTTTGTGGTAGTCTTAAGTGTTGTAGAGAGGGAACCTACAAACAATTATGATGACTGCTGCTTTTGTATGATTATAATAGTCCTAGTCAAGACATCAAAGGCAGATATTGTTGGGATATCAGAGACATGGTGTCACACAGTCATAAGCAGTGCAGAACTAGAATTTGGGGAGTACAATGTGTACAGAAAAGTTACACAGGACAGGAAGGGTGAGGGATTATGCTGTTAGTTAAGAAACACATAAAATCTAAGGAAGTGCATCCAATTGATGTGGGGGGACAATGCAATGCTGAGTTTGTTTGGTGTGACATAAGCACTGGGAAATGAAAAATGAGAGTAGGTGTGTGTTATAGGCCTAATGAATCTGATGAGTATAATGAGCAATTGTGCAGAGAAATAGAGTGGGCCAGTAAATTAGTGTGTGTCTTATAGTGGGGGATTTTAATTTCCAGGATATTGACTGGAATTCATGGGTTGGTCACTCACACACTAGCAAGGCTTTTGTGGATTTATTAGATGATTGTTTTCTACAGCAGCAGCATGTTCGGTAGGCAACTAGAGGGAATAATACTCTTGATCTGATTTTCAGTAGTGATTCTTCATGCATCAAGAATCTGCAGATAAAGGAACCATTAGGTGACAGTGATCACAGTGTGCTGAAGTGGGATTTACTCAAAGACATAACTACCATCAAGGGTAAAGGGAAGAGTTTTGCTTCCTAAAAGGTGACTACAGTGTTCTGAGACAGTATTTAAATTCTATACGGTGGAACCAACTGATAATGTTACTAACAGTAAATTCAAAATGGGAAGCATTCAAAGAATTAATCTTGGAAGCTACTAGGCTTTTCATACCAACAAAGAAATATTGTTCAAGATTTAGGCCTAAATGGATGTCAGATGAACTAATTAGACATGTGACAGAGAAGAAAAATGCATGGGATACATATAAATTAACACATGACACAGAAGCCTATGATAGATATAAGCTGGTCTGTAACCAAGTTACAAAGGAGGTTAGGCAGGCAAAAGCATATTACGAGAAATCTTTGGCAAAGGATGCAAAGAAAAACAGCAAAGAGTTCTTTACTTGTGTAAACTCTACAAGGAAGGGGATGATTTGTCCACTTGATATCAATGGTTCAACTGTTGATGATCTTGCTCAGGTAGGTAACAAACTAAATGAATATTTTGCATTGATATTCACACATGAGGAGGAGTTATTCAGGGAGATGTATTCAACTCTGGCAGTAAGCTAGATAATCTTGTAATAACTGACAGTAAAGTGGAGGAGAAATTGTTGAAGATAAACACAAGAAAGGCACCTGGGGTGGATGAAATCTATCCAGTTATATTAAAGGAGGCTGCAAAGGAAGTAAGCAAACCCTTAGCCATAATTATGAGCTTCCCTGGATGCAGGGGAGGTACCCATTGGACTGGAGATGTGCAAATGTGACCCCAATCCACAAAGGAGGATCAAAGGGAGACACAGGTAATTACAGACCTGTTCGTTTAACTTCTGTTCCAGGGAAATTAATGGAGGCACTGGTTAAAGAAACATTGCAGGATCATTTAGACAAGACTTCATTTATAGCTCTGACACAGCATGGGTTTGTTAAGGGGAAGTCTCGTCTGATTAATTTGATTGGATACTATGATGTAGTCACAAAAGAATTGGATGCAGGGAATAACTTTGATATTATATATTTGGATCTTAGAAAGGCTTTTGATACTGTTGCACATGGAAGACTGCTGCAAAAATTGGAGCAGTGTGGCATTGGTGGCAAATTGTTGCTATGGATAAAGGGATGGTTGAGTGGCAGAAGACAGAGAGTGGTAATTAATGGACACTGCTCGTCGTCGACTAATGTTATTAGTGGAGTACCTCAGGGTTCAGTGTTGGGTCCATTGTTGTTTTCTGTATTTATAAATGATATTGATGATGGTATATCAGGCTTAAAGTCTAAGTTTGCAGAAAATACCTAGGTTGGCAGGATTGTTAATGACACTAATGACAGTACAATGGTGCAACAGGAGCTAAAAAAGTTGAGCAGATGGGTTAAGAGGTGGAAAATGAAGTTTAACATTGACAAATATAAAGTTCTACCTATGGGAAGCAGTAATCCCAGAGTAATGTATCACCTCTGTGGTACCACACTGACAGTGGTAGAGAATGAAGAGGACCTGGGGGTAATTATGCGGGCAGATATGAAGTTCTCTGACAGTGCAGACGGGCTACAAGAGTAGCTCATGGTGTCTTTTCAATGATATACAGGAATTTTTCTAACAGGAATAAGGAAGTGATTATCCCCTCGTATAAGGCAATGGTCAGACCACACCTTGAGCACTGTATACAGGTCTGGAGGCCTCATTTTAAGAAGGATGTAGAGCTGTTGGAATGAGTACAGAGAAGGGCAACAAGATTAGTGAATGGAACAAAGGGTTGCTCTTGTGAAGAAAGGCTTAATTTTTGCAAATTACAGTGTCTGGAGACTAGGCACCTGCGAGGTGATCTGATTGAGGGGTATGAAGCCTTGAATGGTTTGAACATGCTTAATGCTGATGGGATTCTTCCTCTTGCTCAGAATAATCACCTGAGAGGGCATATATTCAAACTGAGGAAAGACAGTTGTAGGATAGACATGTGGAAGTTTGAATTTAGCCAAATTTTGTTCTACCAATCAACCAGTGTGTGGTTGATTGGTGGAACAAACTTCCATCTGTCATTGTAGAAGTTGATAGCTTAAATAGATTCAAGGCAGAACTTGACAAACATTTGGAGAGAGTGGATGGGTTAAATAAGGGTTTTTTTTTTTTTTTAGCTGATGCTATATAAGCTTGCTTTCTTGCATCACCTGCCTTTGCTAATGCTAATGCTAAATATTTAAATAGCAAAGTTTAAATAGCATGTAGATTGAAAAGCTGTAGTGTATCCCAACTGTAGCATATTAGCATTAGCATTAGTAGAGGCATATGATGGAAGAAAGCAAGCTTATTCAGCATCAGCCAAAAAAAAAAAAACCCCACTCCCATTTCACCCCTCTGTTCATTCGAAATACCTGTCCAGTTGAGCTTTAAATTTGTTTAGGCTATCAACTTCTACAACAAGTGATGGAAGTCGGTTCCACCAACCAACCACCCGGTGGACAAAGGCAAATTTCCGCACATCTATCCGACATCCGTCCTTCCTCAATTTGAATTTATGCCCTCTGAGGTGATTATTCTGAGCAAGATGAAGAATCCCATTGGCATTGAGCATGCTCAAACCATTCAAATCCTTATACACCTCTATCAGATCACCTCACCGGTGCCTAGTCTCCAGACTCTGTAATTTGCAAAACTTAAGCCTTTCTTCGTAAGAGCAACCCTTTGTTCCATTCACTAATCTTGTTGCCCTTCTCTGTACCCGTTCCAGCAGTTCTACATCCTTCTTGAAATGAGGCCTCCAGACCTGTATACAGTACTCAAGATGTGGCCTAACCATTGCCTTATACAAGGGAATAATCACCTCCTTATCCCTGCTAGAAAAATTCCTGTATATCATTGACAAGACACCATGAGCTACTCTTGCAGCTCGTCTGCACTGCTCAGAGAACTTCATATCTGCCTGCACAATTACCCCCAGGTCCTTTTCATTCTCCACCACTGTCAGTGTAGTACCGCAGAGTTGATACGTTGCTCTGGGGTTACTGTTTCCCATATGTAGTACTTTACATTTGTCAATGTTAAACTTCATTTGCCACCTCTCAGCCCATCTGTTCAACCTTTCCAGATCCTGTTGCAGCAGCATAGCGTCACTAGTGTCCTTAACGACCCTGCCAACCTTTGTATCATCTGCAAACTTGGACATTAAACTTGATATCCCATCATCAATATCATTCATAAACACCGAAAACAACAACGGACCCAACACTGAACCTTGAGGAACTCCACTAATAACATTAGTCCACGTTGAGCAGTGTCCATTGATTACCACTCTCTGTCTTCTGCCACCCAACAAACCCCTTATCCATAGCAGCAATTTGCCTCCAATGCCACACTGCTCCAATTTGTGCAGCAGTCTTCCATGTGCAACAGTATCAAAAGCCTTTCTAAGATCCAAATATATAATATCAAAGTTATTCCCTGCATCCAGTTCTTTTGTGACTACATCATAGTATCCAATCAAATTGGTCAGGCAAGACCTGCCCTTAACAAAACCATGCTGCGTCTGAGCTATAACTGAATTCTTGTCTAGATGATCCTGCAGTGCTTCTTTAACCAGTGCCTCCATTAATTTACCTGGAACAGAAGTTAAACTAACAGGTCTATAATTACTTGTGTCAGCCTTTGATCCTCCTTTGTGAATTGGGGTTACATTTGCACATCTCCAGTCTATGGGTACCTCCCCTGAGTCCAAAGAAGCTCTCATAATTATGGCTAGGGGTTTGCATACTTCCTTTGCTGCCTCCTTTAATATAACTGGATAGATCCCATCCACCCCAGGTGCCTTTTTTATGTTTATCCTCAACAATCTCTCCTCCACTTTCCTCTCAGTTATTACAAAATAATCCGGCTCACTGCCAATGTTTACTTTACCTACATCATTCTCCTTCCTGAATAACTCCTCATGCATGAATGTAGATGCAAAATACTCGTTTAGATTGTTAGCCACCTGAGCAGGATCCTCAACTGTTGAACCATCAATATCCAGTGGACCAATCTGATTCATCCCTTTCCTTCTCGAGTTCAAATATGTAAAGAACTCTTTTCTGTTTTTCTTTGCATCCTTTGCCAAGGATTTTTCGTAGTCTGCCTTTGCCTGCCTAATCTCCTTTGTGACTTGGTTACAGACCAACTTATATCTATCATAGGCTTCCATGTCACCCATTAATTTGTATGTATCCCATGCATTTTTCTTCTCTGCCACATGTCTCATTAATTCATCTGACAACCATTTAGGCCTAAACCTTGAACAATATTTCTTAGTTGGTATGTAAAGCCTGGTAGCCTCCAAGATTAGTTCCTTGAATGCTTCCCATTTTGAGTTTGCTGTTGGTAACAACATCAGTTGGTCCCACTGTATAGAATTTAAATACTGTCTCAGACCATCATAGTCGCCTTTACGAAAACAAAAACCCTTCCCTTTACCTCTGATGGTAGTTACCTCCTTGAGTAAATCCCACTTCAAACACTGTGATCACTGCCACCTAGTGTTTCATTTATCTGCAGATTCTTAATGCATGAAGAATCACTACTGATAATCAGATCAAGAGTATTGCTCCCTCTTGTTGCCTCACGAACATGCTGATGTAGAAAACAATCATCCAATAAATCCACAAAAGCCACAAATTCCAGTCAATATCTGGGAAATTAAAATCCCCCATTATAAGACTCTCTGATTTACTGGCCCACTCTATTTCCCTGTACAATATCTTATTATACTCATCAGAGTCATTAGGCCTATAGCACACTCCTACTCTCAATTTTGATTTCCCTATGCTTATGTCACACCAAACTGACTCGACACTGCCCTGTCCATAAATGTCGAGTGGCTTCACTTCCTTGGACTTTATGTGTTTCTTAATTAATAGCATAACCCCTCCTCCCCTCCTGTCCTGTCTATCCTTTCTATACACATTGTATTCCCCAAATTCCAGTTTTGCATTACTTATATCTGTGTGACACCACGTCTCTGATATCCCAACAATATCTGCCTTTGATGTTTTGAGCAATACCTCAAATTCATCAAATTTATTTACCAAACTCCTAGCATTGGTGTACACGCAGGTATACATGCACCTGTTTCTATTCTTAGCTACCGTAACACAACCCATGTGTTTACTTGTACCGCAATGACTACCAGCAGTCTCTGAAATATCCTGCATCTTGTTTTCCAGGCTTCTGCTCATTTCAATAGAAGCAGTGCAAGAATCACTTCCACCTCTGCCAGTGGCTACTGTTAATCTATTAGTCCTTGTATCCTCCCCAACTAGCAGTTTTCTGACCCACCTAACACTGCCTCGACAGCATCAGCAAAAATTCTTGCACCCTTTCTATTTAAGTGTATCCCATCCCTGTAGAAGCAATCTCTCCTGTTAACAAGTACAGTCCAGACTGAAAAAAATTCTACCCCTTGAGCCTTGCACAATCCCTCCAGGGCCGAATTGATCGACAAGGCTCTCATCATATACTCCCTCCTATCGTGTCTGGGCAGAATTGCAGACACTTTCAAGTTCAACCCTAATTCACGGCTTTTTTTCAACAGTGACCTGTACTTGCTAAGTAAATCCGCCAGTCTCCTACTCTTAATATCATTAGTGCCAACGTGTACAACTATATCACCTTTTGTGCCCTTAAAAGATGATATCCGCTCTACAACGTCATCAACCTTTGCCCCTGGCAGACATACCCTGGTCCTATTCCACCTATCCTTTTTACAAAGCATGTTCCCCGTTTCCCTGACAATAGAGTCACCAACAACTACTAGTTCCTGTGGGACCAGCGCATTCTGCCTAGGGGGCTGCCTCTGTGTTGCCTGATGACCAAGTGCAAGCTCTGCCGTTGATGTGGGCAGCTGAGAGCTTGATGGGCCCCTCAATTTATTTCCTTCGAGGGCATCCACCCTGTCCTTCAAGCTCTCATAAAGGCCCATAACAACGCTGAGTTGTCGCCTGATTTCCTTGCACTCCTTACATCGTGCACACACAAAGACATCCCCCTTGGCAGTATCATGTCCCATACCCGACTGCTCCGCATACATCAAGCAAACAGTGCAATTTAAAAGACTGTGATTCAGAGGGCAACTGCCCCCCTCAGTTCTCCCCTGAACCACAGCACTCCCATTAGCTTGAGCCTTTTGCTTTACTGGTCTAGTCAGAGTCATGATTCCGATTTAATTCAATAAAATTCAAAACAAAAATTAAATCCTTAAGTTATATCCCAAAACAGTTATGTTATATATATATTTTTTCGGTATCTAGTGTTTTCTACGAGTTCCCTTTATACAACTTCCGTATCACGTGTACCACTATAGTTATGTATTAATTATTTGTTACGATTAAGTCGTTATATATATATAGAGTTAAAAATACAATTTAATTGACAATAAAGTTTATCAAGATTAATAGATTTACTGATTAATTGACAATATTATATTATGCACTATATTGCACTAAGCTTATGCTATCGTGTAAAAATGGTGGGAATTCACGAACGGTATTTCTACGGACTCGTAAGTATTGATTAGCTTCCAAATCTCGCTATCTCAATTTAGAATAAACTAAGGATCCTAACTAGGTCTATAATCTACTTATAGAAGATAATTTGATATAACAATTGGTTAATAAATCGACTAAATTTGGTTAAAAAAAAAAAAAAAAAAGACCTCTCGTTCAATTTGTGACACGTGGATTTGATACCGTTACCGATACTAAGTAATATCTACAAAATCTGTCTAAGTTAAACTTTAAACTAAGTATCGTAACTAGGAATATAAAGCTACTCTAGAAAATAAGTTAATATGACAATTTAAACTAATAAAGCAGAAAATAAATCAGGAAAAACTTCTCTGTTTCAAGAGCTTTAAGGAGCAACGTCCGCACAGGCCAACCTCGCACCCAGACTCTCCAAGAGAGTATCATTCTCTGTTGCTCCCCTGTGACACATGAAGACCTGCCAACTCCCAATTCACCTTCCAGAGTTGGATGATAAATCTGGTGAACAGGATAATTGAGATTACAGCTGAGAAGCCTGTTCAAGTGAAGGGCCACATGTCCCTAATCAACAAGAATTTTAGACTTATTTTTGAGGAATTTGGGCCTAAACAAATCCATTGTAGAAATTTTGACATCTCACTGGAATCTACTGATTCTCAGCAGGGATAAGGAGGTGATTATTCCCTTGTATAAGGCAATGGTCAGGCCACACCTTGAGTACTGTATACAGATCTGGAGATCTCATTTCAAGAAGGATGTAGAACTGCTGGAACGAGTACAGAGAAGGACAACAAGATTAGTGAATGGAACAAAGGGTTGTTCTTACGAAGAAAGGTTTAAGTTTTGCAAATTACAGTGTCTGGAGACTAGGCACCGGCGAGTTGATCTGATTGAGGTTTATAAAGCCTTGAATGGTTTGAGCATGCTCAATGCTGATGGGATTCTTCCTCTTGCTCAGAATAATCACCTGAGAGGGCATAAATTCAAATTGAGGAAAGACAGATGTGCGGAAATTTGCCTTTAGCCAGCAGGTAGTTGGTTGGTGGAACAGACTTCCATCCCTTGTTGTGGAAGTTGATAGCCTAAATAAATTTAAGGCTGAGCTGGACAGGTATTTCGAACAAACGGAGGGGTGAAATGGGAGTGAGTTTTTTTTTTTTTTTTTTGGCTGATGCTGCATAAACTTGCTTTCTTGCATCATATGCCTCTACTAATGCTAATACAAGGTTTGTGCATAAAAAAAAATACATGTCACTTATACAATTTTTAAATTTCTGCAGAATCACTGTGCTGTTATTGTTTTGATTTGATAGGTATTTATGAAGAAATCGGTACTGGACACAATCAGAAGAATGGTATCTTTTCATATACAGTTCAAGCAAAAGTTTGGAAACTGTATTGCTTCATAATGGGAATATAGACCAATCAATTCCTGTTGTACACACTCTGCTCATATTAAAGAAGACTATAGAAATGTGAAACATATATTAGAGAAGATCAAATGTGACCAGTATTGATGACATCTGTTGTTCCTTTTGGGTTTGCAAGCATTTACTAAAGTTCTCTTGCTTTCTCTGCTTCTGAGACAGCAGTGTAGAGCAGTAGATCAATACTACAAAAGAAGTGAACTGTCTGCCAGGACTGAGTGGCAGCATGGCACACATAATGCAGTAAATGATCCCTTGGTTCAGAGAAACAAAGTTTTGCTTCCAGTACCATATCAGGTAGGGAATAGTCAGAAATTTGTTAAAAGACTGGACCCTCATTGTAACACCTTTTACAATGTACAGTCTATGTTTACAAAAATATTAATGCAAAAGTGGAAGGTAGCATATTTATTGGTTCTCAAGTTAAGAAATGGAAGACAAAATGACTGTTGCTGAGCAAAATTCCTGGTGGTCATTTTGCCTTGTGGTGAATAGCTTTCTTGATAATGTTAAGAGTCAAAATTTCAAAGAACCAGTTGACAAGTTGACTGAAAATTATGGACAAACAGGATGCAGAATGTCAATCAAGCTCCATTACTTGCACTCTCAACTGGAATTTTTTACACCAGATCTGGGTGATGTTAGTGAAGGGCATAGGGAGGGATTCCACAAGGCATGCTGTCAATGGAGGAAAGATGCCAAGGAAGGGTGGAAAGAAACTAACATGATCCTCCTGAACGAAGGCCCACCATATGTGGGCCTTCGTTCAGGAGGATCATGTTGACTATAAAAAATAAAGTCTTTCAAATGTACATTTTTAAGCAATCTTTTAAGCAATCAAATTAAAAAGTAGAAGGGCTTCTACTTTTTAATTTGTAATTTTTTTTTAGCTTTCTGTTTACTTGTAGCAAACATTAATATTAATACTCTATTCTGTACATAAGTTTAGCATTTTCAATAAGTCTGATACATTGTTATTGCATATTTACTTTTCTTTACTCACCATTTACTCATCAATAGTTTTCCTTTCTGGGTAAACCATTGATGCTCTCAAAAAACTAAGTTCATATTCCGAATCAACATAACCAAATTCATAAATAAATACCAGAAATGTAGATGAACAGAACCTTTTTGAAATTTTGTTCTTCAATTATATGTAGTATAACTGAAGAACAAAACATAAGAACATATTCTTTTATGTTCTTCATTTATGTATAGCATAACTGAAGAACAAAAGAATATGATTTCTTCTGCAATAAAGAAGAAATACTCATATTGTGGACACATACATGCTTTTTCATATGAATTGTTAATGTGAAAGAGAAAGGTATATGTGCTCCTGCTGAAAGTAATTGTTAATGTCAAATAAAAATGTTATGCCCATAGATGTGTTGTAGTATGCTGGTTGCCACTCAGTAATTTTCAAAAAAAAAAGGCAAGAAATAGTTTAAAATGGCACATTTCAAAATTTCTTTCTTTATTCTGAAAGTTACAAGATCAGTGGAGAAGAGTGCAGCTTCCAGATGGAAGCTGCACCAGAAGTTAGATACTGTAGTATAAACAATCAAGAACATTAAATGCCCAGGAATGGATTCATTAAGGGTGAAGTCATAAATTTTAAGAATTTTAAGGTGATACCAGACCAACTGTTAAGTTTTTTTAATGCTTGCCTCAGGGATAGAGTATTTCCACCACCATGGATGGAAGCACTATTAAAACTTCTGCTAAAATAGCCATTGAATCCAAAAGACAGGGCAGATTCATATCATCCTATTGCATTGTTGTATGAAAAATGTATGAAAGATTGCTGGCAGGAAGAATTATGGTGTGCATTAGAGAAAAATGTGAGTGGTCTGAAAAACAATATGAGTTTATAGCAGGGAGAGGGACTAATGATGCATTGGGAAAGTTGGTGGAATTTGTACAGCACTGCAAATTGAAATGCTGTTTGGGTATCTTTGTAGACTTTGCTGGGCCATTTAACAGCATTGACTGGAACAGTGTTCTTATGGTATTACCTAAGGTAAAATGCACACTACAGATCCACTCTGTTATAAGAGATTACATCTTCAAACAGGCCTATGGGGCTGGGAAATTCCATACTGCAATAATTACAAACAAACACCAGCCAAGTGATTAAAATTTTACTATAAAATAAAATACAATAAAAAAATAAAATATAAAAAAATACTATGATACAAATATCGGGAGACTAAACTAGTACAATAAAATAAAATAAGTTACAATATAAAACAATTAAAAACAATGCTAAAATTGTTAAAATTTACTAAAATACCGAAGCTTTCGGAGACTGCTGTCTCCTTCTTCAACAGTGTACTATTACTGCAGTGACACATCCTTAAGTAGCAGGCCCATAGCATTCAAACACGTGATTCACCAGGCACATGGTCGGCATTCCTCACATGCGCATCGGAAACGGAAGTGGCTTGGGAGCGTGTCAAATGGAATCGGTCATCCCATCTGAGGACAACCGCCTCAAACAGGGGGGAAATTCATACCCCTGTCCCTGTTAATAGTATTATGACTGGATGAACCGATTTGCAAGCTCTCAAGCCACTTGCATTCCCAAAATCCATGGGCACGGTCAGTAATGACCGCATCCTCAGGGGAGATCCAATGTTGCTTCTCCCAGAAATGCTCTGCCACAGCAGACCTCGCATAGTTTGCAGTCTTAATAGTGGTCATGTGCTCCCCCAGATGGTCTTTTAAATGCTGCCCTGTCTCCCCCACATAACACTCCTCACAATCCAGGCACTTGATCTGATAGACCACACTACTAGTAGAGTCTTGGGTTACGGGATCTTTGACTTGAGACACCACTGTGTGCAACCTCCGTCCCGGAAGTTGCACACAGCGGGTCTGACACTCCCACAATGCCCGTACAACACGTTCTGAAAGGCCCGGGTAGTAAGGAATGTATGCAGTAGCCACAGGGGCAGGCAATTCCCTATGATTGGACTCTATTAGTATATTTGTTTAAGACCCTCGAGGGGTACCCACACTTGCTGAGGTCTGCCGTGACTGTACAAATTTCGATTTCTTTATCCTCGGGGGTACTACAGTGGGTCCACACCCTATTCAACAATGCCCTGGCTACACTATTATTGGCACAGGCTTATCAACATAAGAATAGTGTAGCCAGGGCGTTGTTGAATAGGGTGTGGACCACTGTAGTACCCCCGAGGATAAAGAAATCAAAATTTGTAGAGTCACGGCAGATCTCAGCAAGTGTGGATACCCCTAGAGGGTCTTAGACAAATATACTAATAGGGTAGAGTCCAATCGTAGGGAGTCGCCTGCCCCTGTGGCTACCACATACATTCCTTACTATCCGGACCTTTCAGAACACGTTGTACGGGCATTGCGGGAGTGTCAGACCCGCTGTCTGCAACTTCCAGGACGGAGGTTGCACACAGTGGTGTCTCAAGTCAAAGATCCCGTAACCCAAGACTCTACTAGTAGTGTGGTCTATCAAATCAAGTGCCCGGATTGTGAGGAGTGTTGTGTGGGGGAGATGGGGCGGCGTTTAAAAGACTGTCTGGAAGAGCACGTGACCACTATTAAGACTGCAAACTATGCGAGGTCTGCTGTGGCAGAGCATTTCTGGGAGAAGCAACATTGGATCTCCCCTGAGGACGCAGTCATTACTGACCATGCCCATGGATTTTGGGAATGCAAGTGGCTCGAGAGCTTGCGAATCGGTTCATCCAGTCATAATACTATTAACAGGAACAGAGGTATGCATTTACACCCCCTGTTTGAGGAGGTTGTCCTCAGACGGGATGACTGGTTCCGTTTGACAGCAGTCTCGGAAAGCTTCGGTATTTTAGTAAATTTTAACGATTTTAGCATTTTTTTTTTTTTTTTATCATAACTTATTTTATTTTATTGTAATAGTTTAGTCTCCCGATATTTGTATCATAGTATTTTATTATATTTTATTTTTGTATTTTATTTTATTTTATAGTAAAATTTTAATCACTTGGCTGGTGTTTGAGTGTAATTATTGCAGTATAAGAGGTTACTTCTGTGACAGATCTGTTACAGTCAAATCAGCTTGAGGGAGTAGCAGAAAAGTTGTAAGAGGCTATTCACAGTCGAATTCAGTCCTAAATGATTGGTTAAAATTTGAACACAGCAACATCATTATGATGGCATATGCTGATGACATTGTTTTTCCGGTGGAAGGTGATTCGAGGCTCCAATTAGAGGAGCAATCACACTTCATTGTATCGAAGTTGAGTAACTGGTGATTGCACAGGCTCAGGGTGTCCACAGCAAAGAGTAAAACCCTGTTGTTAAAAGGACATCTGTATATTACAAGAAACCCACAAATTTGAATAGATGGAGTCAGTCTGCAGTTCTTGAGATGATCAAGTACCTAGGACTTAAGATTGCACAGGCTCAGAATGTCCACAGCAAAGTGTAAAACTCTGTTGTTAAAAGGACATCTGTATATTACAAGAAACCCACAAATTTGAATAGATGGAGTCAGTCTGCAGTTCTTGAGATGATCAAGTACCTAGGACTTAAGATTGATAGGCACTTACAGTTTGTCTAACACATCAATTACATTGCTGAGATGATATGTAAATTTGTTGGTATGATTGCACATGTAACTAGGAAGGAGTAGGGATAAAAGGCCAGACATTGAATCTATTTTGTGACTGTATTTTCTTGCCAATTGTAAGCTATGGGTCACATGTCTGGCTAGATTATGCATTGCAAATGCAAATGTTAGGAAGATATTTGCAATTCAACGGGTAATATTTTTGCACCTTAGTATGGCCTGTAAGATTGCGTCAAATGAAGCCTTGCGGGTTGTAACAGAACAGCTGCCACTGGATCTGAACTTAGTATTTAAGTCAAGTTCCTTCTATTTGCAGTGTAGACAGCCACATGAGTGGATATCTATTGAGATTTATTGTGATGGTAGTTATAATGAGGAGAGAAAACAGTTGTGAACTCTGCTTGTTGGTTGGTGGCAAGACAGATGAAACAATTGCACCAAGGGTTTAATAACCAAACAGTTTCTTCCAATTATTAAACAGTTTGGGAAAGGTATGCTAAGTTGGTTTCACCCAAATCTCCAGTCAACATTCCTGATTACAGGACATGGGTCCTTTGAAAAATTAAATCAATTAGGGATTTCAGATGTTCATGTGTACTTGTGGAGAAAAAGATGACTAGGTATGTGTTCTGTATAGGTGCCATGAGTACCAGAATCTATGAGTGGAACTGACTGGTGGAGCATCCAATGCAGAAGCACTGGTTCCTGAATGTCAAAATTTTGCACTACAGGTTTTTAAGTGAAGACAAGTCTTGTTACAAATGGAGCAATAACAATGCTGATGGAACAACCTGAATAAAATACATGGTCAGGTAGATGGGCTAAATAGTCTAATGGACTATGGAATGGAATTCTTCTGCAGTCAGGGTAAGCATAGGATGTGTGTTTCCATTCCAATTAATGGTGTGTTTCCATTCCAATCAATGGGGATTTTAACTTCCCAGATATAGACTGGAACTTGTGGATTGGTCACTCGCACACTAGTGGATTTATTGGATGATTGTTCATGTTAGACAGGCAACAGTAACACTCTCGATCTCATTATCAGCAGTGATTATTCATGCATTAAGAATTTACAGATAAAGGAACTACTAGGTAGCAGTGATTACAGTGTACTGATGTGGAATTTACTTAAAGAACTGTGGGTCAGCAGCAGGTTGGCAAAGATTCTAATTACATGAACTCCCCATTTTCTATGATCATTGGTGAAGATGTGATGTGCAACCTGGGCAGAAAGGGAAGGGTTTTTGCTTTTGTAAAGACGACTACAGTGGTCTCAGAGACTTTTTAGGTTCTATACAGTGGGTCCAACTGATGATGTTACCAACAGCAAATTCTAAATGGGAAGCATTCAAGGAAGTAATTATGGAAGCTACTAGGCTTAGGCTTTTTGTTCCAACTAAGAAATACTGCTCTAGGTTTAGGCCCAAATGGATGTCAGAGGAACTAATGAGACTCGTGACAGAGAAGAAAAATGCATAGGATGCCCATAAATTTTCAGGTGACACAGAATCCTATGGAAGACACGAGCTAGTCTTTAATTAAATCACAAAGGAGGTTAGGCAAGCAAAGGCAGATTATGAAAAATCTTTGGCAAAGGATGCAAAGAAAAACAGTAAAAACTTCTTTACTTATATAAACTCTAAAAGGAAGGGGATGAACCAGATTGGTCTGCTTGATCAATGGCTTGACTGTAGATAATCATTCTCAGATAGGTACCAAACTAAATGAGTATTTTTCATCTATATTCATACATGAGGAGTTATTCGAGGAGGAGAGAACCAGATGTTTATCAAACTTGAACCGGAAGTTAAATGATTTTGTAATAACTGAGAGCAAAGTGGAGAAGACACTGTTGAAGTTAAACATAAGAAAGGCACCTGGGGTAGATGGGATCTATTCAGTTATATTAAAGGAGGTGGCAAAGGAAGTAAGTAAACCCTTAGTCATAATTATGAGAGCATCCTTGGGCTAGGGGGGAAGTCACCACGAACTGGAGATGTGCAAACATATCTCCAATTTACAAAGGGAGATCAAAGGATGACACGAGTAATTAAAGACCTGTTAGTTTGACTTCTGTTCCAGGGAAAATAATGGAGTCACTGGTTAAAGAAGCATTGCAGGATAATTTAGACAAGACAGCAGTAATAATTCAGACAGCATGGCTTTGTCGAGGGGAAATCTTGTCTGAACAATTTGACTGGATACTATGATGTGGTCACAAAGGAACTGGATGCAAAAAATAATTTTGATATCATATACTTGGATTTCAGGCAAGCTTTTGACACTGTTGCACATGGAAGACTATTCTACAAATTGGAGCAGTATGGCATTAAGGGCAAGTTGCTACAATGGATAAAAGAATAGCTGAGTGGGAGAAGACAGAGACTGGTAATAAATTGACTCTTCTAATGTTGGACTAATGTTATAAGTGAAGTCCCTCAGGGTTTCGGTGTTGGGCCCATTGTTATTTTGTATGTTTATCAATGATATTGATGAAGGTATATCAAGCTTAATGTCAAAGTTTGTAGATGATACAATGGTTTGCATCATTGTTAACAACAGTAATGACAGTATGCTGCTGCAATAGGATCTGGAAAAGTTGTGAAGATGGGCTGAGAAGTGGTAACTGAAGTTTAACATTGACAAATGTAAAGTACTGCATATGGGTAGCAGTAACCCCAGAGAAATGTACCAACTGGGTGGTATTACTCTCAGGGTAGTGGAGAATGAAAGAGACCTGGGGGTAATTGTGCAGTCAGATATGTAGTTTTCTGACAGTGTAGACAGGCTGCCAGAGTAGGTCATGGGGTCTTGTCAACAATATACAGGAATTTTGTGAGCAAGGGTAATTAGGCAATGGTCAGGCCACACCTTGAATACTGCATACAGGTCTGGAAACCTCATTTTAGGAAGGATGCAGAGTTGCTAGAATCAGTCTTGTTGCCCTTCTCTGTACTAATTTTTGCAGAGTTGCTAAAATGAGTACAGAGAAGGGCAACAAGACTGGTGAAGAGAACAAAGAGTGCTCTTATGAAAAAAGGCTTAAGTTCTGCAAATTGCAGCTTCTGGAGACTAAGCACCTGCGAGGTGATCTGACTGAGGTGTATAAGGCCTTGAATAGTTTGAGCAGGCTCAATGCTGAAGGATACTTCTGCTTGCTCAGATTGAGAACCTGAGGGGGGCATAGATTCAAACTGAGGAAAGACAGTTGCAGAATAGATGTGTGGAAGTTTGCCTTTAGCCAGCTGGTGGTTGATTGCTGGAACTGACTTCCATCTGTTGTTGCGGAAGTTGCTAGCTTAAATAAATTCAAGGCAGAACTAGACAAACATTTGGAATGAATGGATCAGTGAAATGGGAAGGATTTTTTTTTTTTTTTTTGGCTGATGCTCTATAAGCTTGCTTTCTTGCATCATGTGCCTCTATTAATGCTAATGCTAATTTCACCAGAAAGAGCCACTTTCATTATTATGCTTGCTTGTCTGTCAAGTCATAGAGGACTGATAATTAGGTTTTTGTATAACTTTATCAGCATGTGTATTTGATAAATGACATTTAATTTCATCTTCTGAAATTTTCAGTGTTTTATATTAGTGTATAAATTATTGAAACAAACTAAATTTTTCTGCCATCAGAATCTCATTTTATCATTTTGAAGTGATGTATCCTGCTCTTCTAGGAAGCAGACATCTGATGAAAATGAGAAAATTTAGATAACAAAAGTGTGGGTGGGGGGGGGGAAGAGAGAGAAAGAGAGAGAGAAATAACGATTATATCAAGTGTGGGAGGGCATTGTGAGCCAGTATAGGCCTTGGGACAAAGAGCCTCATTGAGTCAGCCTGCCTCTTGCAGTATGGGCCTGGACTCCAATTCTGGGCCTCCACAATATCTGAGCCCAGAGAAAATGACTAGTTCCCCTCCCCCACGTGGCCTGGCCAAATACAAGCACAAAGGGAAATAAATTTTGAACAGATGTCTGTGGGAAAGTAACACATATTCAGAACTTACCTCTCCAGTGTAATGAACTGGTCCATTGCCAGAGCTATGCTACTCAAGTTGAATATTCTGTCATGAGAAGAGGATATAAAGTGTCCACTAGAGATGTTTATCATGTGTGGAGTACACATATATATAATTTTCATGCATAGGCTTCCTCTGGAAAGAGCCTACACATATATTACTTATATATGTTTTGAAAGTCATTTAAATAATGTGTTCATGTATATATGAATGGTCTAGAAATATTCATGTAGGTGCCATACATATCTGTTGCTAATTAATTGTAGATACAGTTTGTAAAAATGATGATCGGAAAATAGCTTTGAAAATCAGATTAAAAGTTTGCACCTATTAGCTTCAGGTTGTCTTATTTCATCTTACAAAAGCCAAAATTTAATAAATTTCTGAATTTCTAATTTTGAAGTTGATGAAATTGAATCAGATAATGTATATAAATAGGTATAGAGAATATTACTGACCAAATATGTAATAATGAGGTTTTTTTTTCATGTTTTTTTGCATCTTTTTTTCATGATTTTTTTTGCTTATTTTTTTTCACAATCTCTTTTAATTTTGATTTTTGCCAATAATTAAATCTAATTTAGAGAATGAAGTCAAAATAAGAACAAATTAACATTTAAAAGTATTTAATCTTTTAAATATTATACTACCTGTAGCCTGCGCACATTTGGAAAACTCCCTGCCACTGCATTCTCTGATTGATTCCAAGAACTCACTGCTACACCCAGCAATTCATGTGCAAAATAATAAATGGCCCTGCCCATTCCCCATGAATGGCAAATAACCATGCCTTTCTCTCATAAGAAAAGGTCCATTTGAAATAGAAAATTAACTTTTTTCTCAGAAAGTTAAATAAGTGCACCCATGTTTTGCACAATGGGGCACTGGTAACACTTCCAACCACTTTTTTCACTTGCTTACTCAGTGTTAAACAAACAACCTGTCAGTAGTGCTCATTGTTAACAATTTGATTGTTTTATTAGTTATTAGTCACCCAACCCTCATTTTGTTGAAAGTTTCATGGTGAAGGGTTTTATATTAATGGGGGTACTGAAAAATAAAACACACACACTAGCATTCAATATGAACTGAGCATTCAGTTATTTGCTGTGCCGCTTTACTACATATAATATGAAAAACTGGAACTTTTAATATAAAATTTCAACTTCTCTTACCTGTCTAGTGTAGCATTTTCGTGGAGACGTAATTTATCTATTATTGGCTGGATTCCCAGCATTAGGAACTCATAACGCAAATGTATCCTAAATTCAAGATGATCTTGACCAGGACCATAGTTGATGATGGCATTTATGAAGGACATCACTGCAGTCTTCATAGCCACTTCATCCTTATAGTGGGCTGTTGTCCTGTCCAAGTCGATTACTACAGTCTGTAATTGTAATAATAAATAAATTCCTTCTGAAATGTTCACAGATGGGTTCTTACAATATTTTTCTGACAGAAAAATCAGGGCATAATAATAGTTCATTCCTTTACTTTTGGTGCGGTTGGTAATGATCATGTGGGCAATTTACCAATCTGATAGGGAAGGAGAAGTTATAGTTTTTCTTCTGAGCAACAAGTAATTAAAATTTTGATATTCATGTGTTTTACTTATAATTTCTGTTCAATTAGTTTTGGATCATCAATAATAGAAACTTGCTCGTGAGATGAAACCATCACAAAATCCTACCAGCTGTGTAAGGTTTACATCACATTTAAAATGGATATAATGTCTAATATTTTTAATATTTTTGAAAATGATTCAGTCCCACCTGCACTGACATATATACTTTTAGGAAACCAATTTTCAGCAGCTATATAATTGATTATTATCATGTAGAGAGCATGCTTGTGCATCCTGGGCACCACCTTCCTTAGATTTGAATATTAAAAGATTTATTAAAATTATATTAATGTGAAATTTAATATGCATCCAATATTTTATTTCACCTTCAATATGCATAATTGGTTATTTTTTAAGCAGAATAATATATCCATAAAAAATCTGTGCTGGTGTTCAAAAGGCACAGCATGTCTGCCCATACATAATTTTATGGAAGATATTTGGTTTCATTTGCTGTGCAAAGCTGCCCAATGGAAGTGAGGTGGATTTTTTTCCGCCCACTGTCATTAATAAGATATTATAAGAGAATAAATAACGAAATTATGCAGGAGTGCAATAGCACATTTGAGTTGAAGCCCGGCACTACCAAATATGGCTAATGTTATATTCTTGTCAAAATCGTCAACTTAAACTCTTCTGACCTATGTCGTCATGCTGGAATATAAATTTTTTAAACAAGTGTTGAGTATTGTGCATATGCAACATTTCTCTCATAGCATTTTTTTGCTGCACCTGTTTAGTATATTTGTAAAGTACATTTACAAACTTTAATAACAACTATATATATACATTTTAATTTGGGTTACCCATTTTCATAGAATATGTCTCTAGAAATATATTTTTTTAATATCTGTCAGCACCTTAACCACTCTATAAACAGGTCTCCATTTCCAAATGGATTTGGTACATGCCATCCTGTTGAAAATTAATGAGGCCTTCTTATCTCTGAGCTGAGCACAAGGGAGACAATGGGACTCTAGACAATCTTTCACAATTCGTACTCTTCATCTACTCCATCCACCAGCTGAAATTCCTCATTCCACTGTATGAAATGCGAAGCATGTGCATCAACAGTTTGATTCCATATGATGTTTCAATGTCATGAAGCCAGAGAGGAGGAAAGTACTTGTCCATAAAGCCAGCTTGCTATCAGTAATGTATGTGACAGATGCAATTCATCATGTTCATATATTTACGTTTAACTTTATTCATGAATTTTTCCTAATTGTGCAATAATTAACAGAGATTTCTTGAATTTGCAGTGGAGAAATCAAAGATAACATTTTCAAACACAGCTATAAGGAATTTTAGCTGGTGAACAGAGTAGATGAAGAGTATGAATTGTGAAAGATTGTCTAGGGTCCCATTGTCTCCTTAGTGCTCAGCTTAGGGATAAAAAGGCCTCATTAATTTTCGACAGGATGGCATGTACTAAATCCATTTGGAAATGGAGACCTGTTTACAGAGTGGTTAAAGTGCCTTAGACAAGCACTGACAGATATTAAAAAATATATATTTCTAGAGACATATTCTATGAGAATGGGTAACCCAAATTAAAATGTGTATATATAGTTGTTATTAGAGTTTGTAAATGTACTTTACAAATATACTTAACAGGTGCAGCAAAAATGCTATGAGAGAAATGTTGCATGTGCACAATACTCAACACTTGTTTTAAAAAATTATATTCCAGCATGACGACATAGGTCAGAAGAGTGGATGCTCCTTGCTGTATGAAACATGAGCTGTACTTCCTCAAATTGAGAGAGTATGGCTCTGTCACATGTGTGTGGTTTCTTTTTTTTTTTTGTTTATCAGTCCATACAAAATAAAATTATTGCACGTGAACATACACTTAACATGATAAAGTTATTATGTATTAACAACCACATAAACTGGCACAGTGTGACCAAAGTAATCAATGCATCAAAAACTTTGGAACCAACCAACTTGTGTACTTTTTTTTTTAAATTAATTAATTAATTAATTATTTTTTTTATTTATTAAACCAGGCAGTCCTAGCCAGCTTTTCTGGCAACCCCACCACCTATTTGCAATACTGTACAGTTAATTTCAAACATATTCTGCCACTGTTTAGTTACCATCCCTGGCACATGGCCTGTGATCCACTATCTGTATACTGATAACACCAAAATAGAAAAATAGAGAAGAATAGCAAGAACAGGAAAAAGAGAAGAGAGTAGAAGAAGAAAGAAGTAGGAGAAGGAAACAACCTCAGTACAGAGTTTGAAGCAACAGCAATCAGTAAGTCCGCGTATCCTGAAGCAAAAACTAAAAATTCTCTGTCCTGATCCTGACCAACTACAACACATTCTGGAACAACAGACACTGTGTTTTGGAAGGGATGTGACAAAATTCAACTTGTGTACAAGTGTCACTTGTACACAAGTTGAAATTTTTGTACTACTCTCCATTACATATTTCATTACATTTTATTCCATTTCCTCATCTATTAGATGTTTTTTCTTCTTCACCCATATTGCTGATCCCAAAATCCAATTCGTGTACAAGTTTCACCCTGGAGAACAACCTACACTGAGTGATTGATGTGTGACAATTCAGTATATTTCCTGTGTCTTGGGCATCTCATCTGAATCTGTGTACCACTTAACAGATTTTTTCACTATGAAAAAAGTTGTCAGCATGATGGGCCCTAAAGTTGTTGACAGCAGATCAAAAATGCACAAGATTCAATTCAAGTGAACATTTGTATCATTTTCAAGCAGATCCAGCAACTTTCCTTGCAAAGTTTGTGACCATGGATTAGACATGGGTCCATCCCTTTCAGCCAGAGACAAAGGAGCAGTCCAAACAGTGGAAATACAGCTCTTCTCCCCTTCAAAGAAATCCATGTCAGTTCCTCCTGCTTACAAAGTAAAAGCATCGGTTTTATGGGATGCTCATGAAGTGTTGTTAATGGATTAGCTTCAGAAAGGCCAGACAATCACAGGATCATGTTACACAAACCTAGTGAGGTGTATGCATGAAAACATCAAAGACAGATGCCAAGAAAAACTCAGCAAAGGAGTCATGTTTTCCACCAGGACAACATGCCTGCTCATAAGTCTGTCAGTGCCGTGGCTGCACTGAATGAGTGCAGCTTAGAATTTTAGACCATCCCCCATAGTCACCAGATCTAGCACTATTAGACTTTCACCTATTTCCTAATTAGAAAAAATACCTTGCTGCCATCCATTTTCCCACTGACAGTGGCATCATTGCTACAGGAGATACATTGCTGGAGGCCCAAGAGGAACTTCCTTCACAGCTGGAATAAATGCAGTGCATTTATTCAAGTCAATTATCTGAAAAAAGTGATTATCTAAATTGATTAACCAATCTACTTTCAATTAATTAGCATGATACTATAAATTATTTTTTTCATTTCTGTACAACTCTCCACTACATAATATTTCATTTAATTTTATTCCATTTCCTCATCTATTAGATGTTTTTTCTTCTTCACCTATATTACTGACCCCTTTTATCAATTTCACAAATGTTCCATACTTTCCATCTACTAATGATATTTAAGGGGCAGATTTCTGAATTTTCCAGCAGAATAGCCCATTATAAATAGGCATATAATGATCACAGAACGGAATTCAATAAATACAGAATTCAATTCAATTCTGAATTTAGATAGCAAGATTTTGGAAGTTAATTAATACTTAGTGTCCGTAGATTTACCATTTGTAACTTGCCACCATTGTTATACAATATAACGGTATATCCTGTACTAGATAGCCTTAGCTTAGTATAGTATATAGTATTATCGATTAAATCAGTAAAATTTATTAATCTTGTTAAACTTCATTATCAATTAAATTGTAATTCTTTAACTAAATAACTTATATTTTACAAACGTAACATTATTAATTAATACATAACTTGATACGGAAGTTATATAACGAAACTCACAGATAATACTCGATACTGGAAAAAAAATAAAATTACATATATACAGAAATCCATGAGATAACTGCAGTGGGATTAAGTTTAGGGATATAATTTTGGTACTGAAATTGAATTTTAAGCACTGGGAAATCAAAATTGAGAGTAGGAGTGTGCTATAGCCCTAATGACTCTGATGAGTATAATAAGAAACTGTACAGGGAAATAGAGTGGGCCAGTAAATCAGAGAGTCTTATAATGGGGGATTTTAATTTCCCGGATATTGACTGGAATTTGTGTGTTGGTCACTCACACACTAGCAAGGCTTTTGTGGATTTATTGGATGATTGTTTCCTACATCAGCATGTACGGGAGGCAACTAGAGGGAGTAATACTCTTGACCCGATTATCAGTAGTGATTCTTCATGCATTAAGAATCTGCAGATAAAGGACCCACTAGGTGGCAGTGATCACAGTGTGCTGAAGGCGGGTTTACTCAAAGAGGTAACTACCATCAGGGGAAAAGGCAAGGGTTTTTGCTTTCGTAAAGGCGACTATGATGGTCTGAGACATTATTTAAATTCTATACAGTGGGACCAACTCATGATGTTACCAACAGCAAATTCAAAATGGGAAGCACACAAAGAATTAATCTTGGAAGCTACTACATACCAACTTTATTTCTTAGTTGGCTTTACATACCAACTAAGAAATATTGTTCAAGGTTTAGGCCTAAATGGATGTCAGATGAACTAATGAGACACATGGCAGAGAAGAAAAATGCAAGGGATACATATAAATTAATGGGTGACATGGAAGCCTACGAGGCACCTCTGTAACCAAGTGGACAGGGGTAGCAGTGCGTAGCACACACTTCTTGATTAGACCGAGATTCAAGCCTGTGACAAGCAAATATGGATAATACGGAAAGGTCAGGAAATGACCACCGCATATCCCCAGAGTAATATAGTCTTAGTTGCTAATGCTCCTAAAAAAACCAAATAACAATAACAAACAAGCCTATGATAGATATAAGCTGGTCTGCAACCAAGTCACAAAGGAGGTTAGACAAGCAAAGGCAGATTATGAGAAATCTTTGGCAAAGGATACAAGAAAAACAGCAAAGAGTTCTTTAGCTATGTAAACTCTAGAAGGAAGGGGATGAATGAGATTTAGTCCACTGTATATCGATGGTTCAACTGTTGATGATCCTGCTCAGGTCACTAACAAACTAAATGAGTATTTTGCATCTACATTCACACATGAGTTATTCAGGGAGTGGAATGCCAGAGATGAACTAAACTCTGCAGTGAGCTAGATGATTTTGCAGTAACTGAGAGAAAAGTGGAGGAGTAATTGTTGAAGATAAACATAAGAAAGGTACCTGGGGTGGATAGGATATATCCAGTTATATTAAAGGAGGCAGCAAAGGAAGTAAGCAAACCCTTAGCCATAATTATGAGAGCTTCCTTGAAATCAGGGGAGGTATCCATGAACTGGAGATGTGAAAATGTGACCGCAATTCATAAAAGAGGATCAAAGGGCGACACAAGTAATTATAGACCTGTTAGTTTAACTTCTGTAACAGGGAAATAAATGGAGGCACTGGTTAAAGAAGCACTGCAGGATCATTTAGACGAGACTTCAGTTATAGCTCGGACGCAGCATGAGTTTGTTATGGGGAAGTCTTGTCTGACCAATTTGATTGGATACTATGATGTGGTCACAAAGCAACTGGATGCAGGGAATAACTTTGATATCATATATTTGGATCTTAGAAAGGCTTTTGATACTGTTGCATATGGAAGACTGCTGCACAAATTGGAGCAGGTGTGGCATTGGAGGCAAATTGGTGCTATGGATAAAGGGATAGTTGAGTGGGAGAAGACTAGAGTGGTAATCAATGGACACTGCTCTTCGTAGACTAATGTTATTAGTGGAATCCCTCAGGGTTCAGTGTTGGGACCATTGTTGTATTCTGTATTTATAAATGATATTGATGATGGTATACCAAGCTTAATGTCCAAATTTGCAGATGATACGAAGGTTGGCAGAGTTTTAATGAAACTAATGATAATTTGGTGCTGCAACAGGATCTAGAAAATTTGAGCAAATCGGCTGAAGGTGGAAAATGAAGTACTACATATGGGAAGCAGTAACCCCAGAGTAACGTATCAACTGTGTGGTACTACATTGACAGTGGTAGAGAATGAAAAGGACCGGTTGTAGATCTGTTGGAACAAGTACAGAGAAGGGCAACAAGATTACTGAATGGAATAAAACGTTGCTCTTACGAAGAAAGGCTTAAGTTTTGCAGATTACAGTGTTTGGAGACTAGGCACCTGATTGAGGTGATCTGATTGAGTTGTATAAAGCCTTGAATGGTTTGAGCATGCTCAATGCTGATGGGATTTTTTCTCTTGCTCAGAATAATCAAATGAGAGGACATAAATTCAAATTGAGGAAAGACAGTTGTAGGATAGATGTGCAGAAGTTTGCCTTTAGCTAGCGGGTAGTTGGTTGGTGGAACAGACTTCCATCTCTTGTTGTGGAAGTTGATAGCTTAAATAAATTTAAGGCTGAGCTGGACAGGTATTTGGAACGAATGGAGGGGTGAAATGGGAGTGGGGTTTTTTTTTTTTGGCTGATGCTGCATAAGCTTGCTTTTCCGCATCATGTGTGTCTCTACTAATGCTAATGATAATGCTAATGCTAATACAGGTAGTTAACTTTACGAGTTAATTTGTTCCTAGTGCGTGTGCTTGTAAAGCAGAAATTTATTTCCCATAGTTTTTAATGTTAAAAACAGGGGTCACATTCTCAACAATGAAATTTGACCATAGTAATATTAAGTAAAAGTCAGCAAAACTATAGTTTATGCTCAAACAATGATTTATTTATCCAAAAAAATGAAAACCTAGCCTTTATAATCAAGCAAATTATAATAATAAAGGAATTATTTATGTCATACAAATGTTAAAGAATGATTATTCTTCATCATCATCATCATCAACTAAATTCACTCTCATTGATGGTTCGCCACGTGTTGATGTTTCATCACTCATTGTTGGCTTGGGACTTGTTGGTTTGTTGGAAGCACAAGGAGTTGTCTTCTTTTTCAGAAATGCTTCAAGAGTCATTTGTTTCCAAGACAGTCTTTTCTTTTCTATATATTTTTCATGATAGCATACATAAGCATTTTTTAAATCTGTAGCAACTTTTCTAGTGCACTCGAAATTTGAATCTTGTCACTCGAAAATCTCAGTTGCTTTTTCTGTTGAAAAGCTTTGTCAAGCCCCTTGAGAGTGAAGTAAGAACAAGAGTTTGAGCTATTAAACCTTCTGCTTCCTCAGTTTCTTCACATTTTGCTTTTTAGCATTAGCATTAGCATTAGTAGAGGCATTTGATGTAAGAAAGCAAGCTTATGCAGCATCAGCCAAAAAATAAATAAATAATAAATAAAAAAATAAATAAAAAATAACCACTTCCACTTCACCCCTCTGTTCATTCGAAATACCTGTCCAGCTGAGCCTTAAACTTATTTAGGCTATCAACTTCCACGACAAGGGATGGAAGTGTATTCCACCAACCAACCACCCGCTGGCTAAAGGCAAATTTCCTCACGTCTATCCTACATCTGTCCTTTCTCAATTTGAATTTATGCCCTCTCAGGTGATTATTCTGAGCAAGAGGAAGAATCCCATCAGCATTGAGCATGCTCAAACCATTCAAGGCTTTATACACCTCTATCAGATCACCTCGCTGGTGCCTAGTGCCCAGACACTGTAATTTGCAAAACTTAAGCCTTTCTTCGTAAGAGCACCCCTTTGTTCCATTCACTAATCTTGTTGCCCTTCTCTGTACTCATTCCAGCATCTATACATCCTTCTTGAAATGAGGCCTCCAGACCTGTACACAGTACTCTAGCTGTGGCCTGACCATTGCCTTATACAAGGGAATAATCACCTTCTTATCCCTACTAGAAAAATTCCTATATATCATCAACAATACACCATGAGCTACTCTTGCAGCCCGTCTGCACTGCTCAGAAAACTTCATATCTGCCTGCACAACCACCCCCAGGTCCTTTTCATTCTCTACCACTGTCAGTGTAGTACCACAGAGTTGATACGTTGCTCTGGGGTTGCTGTTTCCCATACGTAGTACTTTACATTTGTCAATGTTAAACTTCATTTGCCATCTCTCAGCCCATCTGCTCAACCTTTCCAGATCCTGTTGCAGTAGTATAGTGTCAGTAGTGTCCTTGAAAACCCTGCCAACCTTCGTATCGCTGCAAACTTGAACATCAAGCTTGATATGCCATCAATATCATTTATAAATACAGAAAACAATAATGGACCCAATACTGAACCCTGAGGGACTCCACTAATAACATTAGTCCATGATGAGCAGTGTCCATTGATTACCACTCTGTCTTCTCCCCCTCCACCACCCCTTTATCCATAACAGCAATTTGCCTCCAATGCCACACTGCTCCAATTTGTGCAGCAGTCTTCCATGTGCAACAGTATCAAAAGCCTTTCTAAGATCCAAGTATATAATATCAAAGTTATTTCCTGCATCCAGTTCTTTTGTGACTGCATCATAGTATCCAATCAAATTGGTCAGGCAAGACTTCCCCTTAACAAAACCATGCTGTGTCTGAGCTATAACTGAAGTCTGGTCTAGATGATCCTGCAGTGCTTCTTTAACCAGTGCCTCCATTAATTTTCCAGGAACAGAAGTTAAACTAAAAGGTCTATAATTACTTGTCGCCCTTTGATCCTCCTTTGTGAATTGGGGTCACATTTGCACATCTTCAGTCCTTTTTCGATGAGGTCTTCATTTGTGAGCTCTCCATTGTGTACTTGAAGCAGATCAGTGACTTCAGTTGTAGAAACCTCAAGCTGCAATTGGTTAGCAACATTTGTGACTTCTTCTGTTTCATTTGTACAATCTCTGCTGGTTCTTGAAATCCTTCAAAGTTATCAATAAACTGATTACAGAGTTTATTCTAAACACACTTCATGTTCTTCTCTGTAATTTCACCCCATGCTCTTTTTGTTATTTTGATTGCATCTAAAATACAGAATTCTTTCCAGAATTCTTTAAGAGTTGGACCTCCCTCCTTATCTCTGCCTGAAAAACAAAGGCACGCAAGAAGTACTGCAATATATAGCAATGCACGTGGTTTGAAATGTCATATTTATGAGCGTTTGGCATTTATTTATTGCAATTAATGTTCATATTTTTGATTTTGTTAATACTCGAAAAAAAAAACTTGTAAACCCGGGAACTTGTTAAACAAAAACTCGTAAAGCAGGAACTGCCTGTTGAAAGGTTAAAAAATCCTCAAAAAGAAAAGAGCAGCAGAAATAAGTCAAATAACTCATTTTTTAAGGCTACCATGTTCTTGATTTGTTGTGTATAATTGGCATCTGCAGTGGGGACTTGAATAAGGTGTTTGTGGCTTTGAAAGGCTAGAATAAAATTCTTCAAAGCTTTACTAATGGGATATATATTTTCTTTTTCATATGGCACAAACTGGAAGACAATGCATATATATTAAAGAACAGTTGTGGACTGACTATATGAAAATTCTCACTTTGACAAAAAGTCATTAACTGCTGCATCAAATCTTATCTCGCAGAACCAGAAAGTTTACATTTACATTCAGAACCAGTATATGTCCCAGTATTTCATCAGTATTTGCCCACTTCTTCCTTAACTTTAATTAAGGAAGATGTGAACAGATACCAGTGGAATGATTAGGCTCATGAATAGGCTGATGTTGAACAGTTTTTCCTTGCATAAATTTGCCTTTATTAATACTGATATCAAGTTTCAAATATAACAGAGGATTAAGAAAACAGTTAACTAAAGAAAATTTTTTTTTTACCTGGAATCTTGTTCTTTCAAATGCATACTTTTGGAAATGAATCATGGCTTCCAAAACTTTTCTGTGTCCACCAGGCACCAGACATACTGCTCCCAAAATTTCCAACACGTCAATCTTTGCTTTCAGATTTTCTGTTCGAAGGCTCTGAGCAATAGTATTAATGGCTGTTGGATGAGCTAATACATGTGAACGGCCATTCTGTAGGAAGAACAGGAAAAAAGAATTGGGTTAATGGGTATGAAAGGCACATGAGTAAGTAAGACCCTTACCAAATATGCTTAATGTAATAAAGCAAAAATAATATTTATTTTATTTATTTATTTATTTATTTTTTTTTTTTTACATTTGGACACGTCAGTAAGTGAAGTACTTACTAAATACACTTAACATTATAAAGTAAAATTTATAAATTTAATATTAAGGTCTAAAGTAAAAGAAAGCACCATGTTAACTCTGCTGTATTTATCATTATAGCATGAATTTATTTAGTTTTTGAATATTGGGTAACCATATAATTCTTGCTTGCTGACATCGACATGGGAGTTCTATCTACAAAAGTGGGTATTTCCAAATTTATGATAATGGCATATACACCACCCTCTAAAATGTATATACATATGTTGGTTTCACACTGATATCACTGCCACTCACTTCAATTGTGTGTGTGTCAATGTCAGCCCTGCATTAGCCACTATGACACACACTCAGCTGCCAACTCCCCAGGTTTGCAACAGTAAATCTGACTTTTTGACTCGATTTAATCCGTCCCTGTCTCATAATGTAGTTGGTACTATAAAGTTTTTGCATCTTTTAGGAAAAACACAGTTTTTCTTAATTGTTTTTTCTTTTTGCAAAAACAATGAAATTACATTAAAATCGGAAAACTCTTAAAAAATTCTTCAAAATAGTTTGCCATAATTGTGCAGTTAGGATTAAAAGAAAAAAAAAAAGAGGGAGGGCTTCATTCTGCAGGTTTTTCATTGCCAATGCAATACATACATTATGGCATAGGAATGATATAAATAAATAAATTTTCTGTTTATACTCTGGGAGTTGAAGAGATCACAACATAGAGAGAATACAAGAAACAGCACCGTACTTAGCAGTCATGGGCTTGAATCTCAGTCACTCAAGATACGTGTACTTATGCTCCCTCATACTTGACCACTCGGCTATGGATCCTCCCTCAATTAGAATAATAAAAGAACTTAAAAGGCTTCTTAAAAAGTAATATCACTAAACATTTATTTTCAAAGAAAATAAATTATGGTATTTTGAACTCCTCTTGCCAAAGTCTAGAAATAACAGCCAAAACATCACCCTCCTCTGTCAGTAAATGTGTCACAGTTATAAAAAGTGAGAGACAAGTGCACAGAAAATATGTGATGAAGATTAAAGAAAGCTGGCATGGGTGAATCTTTACCATAGTAAGCTGTGTTTTGTACGTAGGGTTAAAAAAGCATTGTATCAATCAATGTTGTATTGTTGATATGATTTGTGTGCTGATACAACCAATAAACTGTTATAACTTCGCTATATTTGATATAAACTTATATATATATACTTATGAATAAATTTGGTAAATGAATTTCGTTTCACAGCCAGCTTTCTCTGGGATAATCACACAGTCAGAGGAGATGACAGCACACAGAGAATACAAGAAACAGCACTGTAAGCCCAAAGCTGGCAATTGTTTTGGCCCTGGTAGCTCTCAATAACTTGGGCCCCATCTCAGTCACTTATTACATTATGACTATTGGTCAATGTCCTAAATGGTTGGCCCTGGCAGCATCACTACTGTATGTTTGCTGTTAAAGTATGTTTCCTTACAGCAGTAAGAAAATACACTGAAAGTCTTCTGGCTCCAGATAGAATTTGCAGATAGATAGCAAGTTGCCAAATCAGTTTTGGAAACATAAGTTAAATAGTATTTAACATTAGCTTAAATATAATCATATTTGGAGAACCAAAGCAATATGATAACCAGTAGTGCTATTTGAGTTTGAGAACAAGTTTTTAAAACCAAACTGAAACAAATTGGCTGCTGTAAAGGGATAAGTATTTTTAATTTTTACCATATTCTTCATTAATTAACATACTACATTGTGTTTGACAGAGATATTAAATATGTTTAGTAGCATTTATTAGCTTCTTATTTTGAATTTAACTAGCAATTTTTGGAAGTTACGACTCCCTGTGTTGGCGCCAATATTGTTGAACTAGCCGCCATATTATAGTCAATAAGAAATAGCGTAACTTATATATATCTCGAACTGATAGTGTAAGGTGTAAAGTAAAACTAGATAGCGTAATACGAAGCACTCAATTAGGAATCTATTAGCTTATTATAGTATTATAAATTAATCAGAAATATTATTAATCTTATTAAATTTCATTGTTAATTAAATTGTATTTAAATGGAAATCATGACCCAGACTAGAGCTGCAAAGCAAAGATCACAGACTAGCGAGGGTGCTGTGACTTGGGGGAGAAAAGAAGGGGGCAAGTCTCCAACGCATCACAGTCTCAAAAAATGTGCGAAATGTTTGCTGACCTTTCTAAAACAGGACATAATCTAGCCAAGGAGGATGCTTTTGTGTGGGCTAGGTGTCTAGAATGTCAAGAAATTAGGCACCAACTCAGCATTCTGATGGGCATCTATGAGAGCTTGAGATGTAGGGTAAGTGCCATCAAAGAAATTAATAAGAGGGGGCCCCATCAAGCTCCTAGCTGCCCAGCTCAATGGCAGAGCTCACTCCTGTGCATCAGGCAACACAGAGGCAATCTCCAAGGCAGAATGCACTGGTCCCCAAGGAACTAGTTATTGTTGGTGACGCTATTGTCAGGGAGATGGGGAATATACTATGCAAGAAGGATAGGTGGAACAGGACCAGGATATATCTGCCAGGGGTAAAGGCTGATGATCTTGTAGAGCAGATATCTTTTAAGGGCACAAAAGGCGATATTGTTGTACACATTGGAACTAATGACATTAAGAGTAAGAGATCTGCAGATTTACTCTACAAGTATAGGTCAATGTCAAAAAAAAGTCTCGAGTTAGGGTTGAATACTACTTCCTATCGTGTCTGGGAAATTCTGCCCAGACACAATAGGAAGTAGTATGTGATGAGAGCCTTGTCGATCAGTCCGGCCCTGGAGAGATTGTGCAAGGCTCAAGGAGTAGAATTTTTTTTAAGCCTGGTCTGAGTTTGTTAACAGGAGAGACTGCTTTTACATGGAAAGGGTACACTTAAATAGAAAGGGTGCAAGAATATTTGCTGATGCTATCGAGGCAGTGTTAGGTAGGTCGGAAAAATTCTAGCTTTGTTGTTATTTGGTTTTTTAGGAGCATTAGCAACATATTGCTCCGGGGATATGCGGTGGTCATTCACTGACCTTTCCACATCCTCCGTATTTGGTGGTCATGGGCTTGAATCCCGGTCTAATCAAGAATCATGTGCTACGCACTGCTGCTCCTGCCCACCTGGCTATGGAGGCGCCCACACATGGAAAGCAAGGCAACGGAGATTTCCAGGACTGTTGCGAAATATAGTGGAACAAATAAATACATGGGTTGTTAGGATAACTAAGAGTAGAAACAGGTGAATGTATACTTGCATGTACACCAATGCTAGGAGTATAGTTAATAAATTTGATGAGCTTGAAGTGGTAGTCAACACATCAAAGGCAGATATTGTTGGGATATCAGAGATGTGGCATGATGTAGATATCAGACACAGACATAAGCTGTGCAGAATTTGAATTTGGGGAGTACAGTGTGTACAGAAAGGATAGATAGGACAGGAAAGGAGGAGAGGTTATGCCGTTAGTTAAGAAACACATAAAATCTGCATACAATTGATGTTGGTGGACAATGCAATGTTGAGTCTGTTTGGTGTGACATAAGCACTGGGAAAGGAAAACTGAGAGTAGGTGTGTGTGTGTTATAGGTCTAATGAATCTGATGAGGATAATGAGCAATTATCCTCATCAGATTCATTAGATTCAATTGTGAAGAGAATTAGAGTGGGCAGTAAATGAGAATGTCTTATAATGGTAGATTTTAACTTTCCAGATATTGACTGGAACTTGTGGTTTCGTCACTCGCACATCAGCAAGATTTTTGTGGATTTGTTGGATGACTGTTTTCTACAACAACATATTCAAGAGGCGACCAGAGGGAGTAATACTCTTGATCTGATTATCAGCGGTGATTATTTATGCATTAAGAATTTGCAGATAAAGGAACCACTGGGTGACAGTGACCACAATGTAATGATGTGGGAATTACTTAAAGGTGTAACTGCTATCAAGGCTAAAGGGAAGGGCTATTGCTTTCGTAAAGATGATTACAGCGATCTCACACAGTTTTTAAATTCTGTAGAGTGGGATCAACTGATGATGTTATCGACATTGAATTCTAAATGGGAAGCCTTCAGTGACATAATTTTGGAGGCTACTAGGCTTTTCATTCCAACTAAGAAATACTGTTCAAGGTTTAGGCCAAAATGGATGTCAGATGAACTAATGAGGCTCGTGGCAGAGAAGAAAAATGTATGGGATGCATATTAGCATTAGCATTAGCATTAGTAGAGGAATTTTATGCAAGAAAGTAAGCTTATGCAGCATCAGCCAAAAAAAAAAAAAAAAAAAAACCCACTTCCACTTCACCCCTCTGTTCGTTCAAAATACCTGTCCAGCTGAGCCTTCATCTTATTTAGGCTATCAATTTCCACTACAAGGGATGGAAGTCTGTTCCACCAACCAACCACTTGCTGGCTAAAGGCAAATTTCCGCACGTCTATCCTACATCTGTCTTTCCTCAATTTGAATTTATGCCCTCTCAGATGATTATTCTGAGCTAGAGGAAGAATCCCATCAGCATTGAGCATGCTCAAACCATTCAAGGCTTTATACACCTCTATCAGATCACCTCGCTGGTGCCTAGTCTCCAGACACTGTAATTTGCAAAACTTAAGCCTTTCTGCGTAAGAGCACCCCTTTGTTCCATTCACTAATCTTGTTGCCCTTCTCTGTATTCGTTCCAGCAGCTCTACATCCTTCTTGAAATGAGGCCTCCAGACCTGTATACAGTACTCTAGGTGTGGCCTGACCATTGCCTTATACAAGGGAATAATCACCTCCTTATCCCTGCTGGAAAAATTCCTGTATATCATTGACAATACTCCATGAGCTACTCTTACAGCCCATCTGCACTGCTCAGAGAACTTCATATCTGCCTGCACAACCACCCCCAAGTCCCTTTCATTCTCTACCCCTGTCAGTGTAGTACCACAGAGTTGATACGTTGCTCTGGGGTTGCTGTTTCCCATGTGTAGTACTTTACATTTGTCAATGTTAAACTTCATTTGCCACCTCTCAGCCCATCTGCTCAACCTTTCCAGATCCTGTTGCAGCAGCATAGTGTCAGTAGTGTCCTTGACAACCCTGCCAACCTTTGTATCGTCTGCAAACTTGGACATTAAGCTTGATATACCATCATCGATATCATTTATAAATACAGAAAACAATAATGGCCCCAACACTGAGCCCTGAGGGACTCCACTAATAACATTAGTCCACGATGAGCAGTGTCCATTGATTACCACTCTCTGTCTTCTGCCCCTCAACCACCCCTTTATCCATAGCAGCAATTTGCCTCCAATGTCACACTGCTCCAATTTGTGTAGCAGTCTTCCATGAGCAACAGTATCAAAAGCCTTTCTAAGATCCAAGTATATAATATCAAAGCTATTCCCTGCATCCAGTTCTTTTGTGACTGCATCATAGTATCCAATCAAATTGGTCAGGCAAGACTTCCCCTTAACAAAACCATGCTGTGTCCGAGCTATAACTGAAGTCTTGTCTAAATGATCCTGCAGTGCTTCTTTAACCAGCGCCTCCATTAATTTTCCTGGAACAGAAGTTAAGCTCACAGGTCTATAATTACTTGTGTCAGCCTTTGATCCACCTTTGTGAATTGGGGTCACATTTGCACATCTCCAGTCTATGGGTACCTCCCCTGAGTCCAAGGAAGCTCTCATAATTATGGCTAAGGGTTTGCTTACTTCCTTTGCTGCCTCCTTTAATATAACTGGATAGATCCCATCCACCCCGGGTGCCTTTCTTGTGTTTATCTTCAACAGTTTCTCCTCCACTTTACTCCCAGTTATTTCAAGATTCTGTAGCTTACTGCTATAGTTGAATACACCTCTGGCATTCCCCTTGCATATAAAGTATGAGGTGACACAGTAGTCTATGGCAGATATAAACTAGTCTGTAATCAAGTCACAAAGGAGGTCAAGCAGATTAAGAGAAATCCTTGGCAAAGGATGCAAAGAAAAACAGAAAAGAGTTCTTTACTTATATAAACTCTAGAAGTAAAGGGATGAATCAGATTGGACCACTTAACATAGATGGGTTGACTATTGATGATGATGCTCAGGTAGCTGATGAATTGAATGAGTATTTTGCATCTGTATTCAGACATGAGAAATTACTCAACGAGAGGAGTGCCAGAACTTAACAGGGAGCTAAATGATTTTGTAGTAACTGAGAGTAAAGTGGTGGAGAAATTGTTGAAGTTAAACATAAAAAAGGCACCTGGGATCTGTCCAGTTATATTAAAGGAGGCAGCAAAGTAACCAATTATGAGAGCTTCCTTGGACTCAGGGGAGGTCTCCATGGACTGGAGGTGTGCAAATGTTTTGCCAATTCACAACAGGGGTTGAAAAGGTGACACAAATAACTATAGTCCTATTAGTTTAACTTGTGTCCCTGGGAAAATAATGGAATCACTGGTTAAAGAAGCATTGCAGGATCATCTAGACAAGACTGCAGTAATAGTTAAGATACAGCATGGGTTTGTTAAAGGGAGGTCTTGTCTGAACAATTTAATTGGATAGTATGATGTGGTCACAAAGGAACTGAATGCCAAAAATAATTTTGATATCATATACTTGGATTTCAGGAAAGCCTTTTGATACTGCTGCACATGGCAGACTGCTGTTCAAATTGGAAGGTATGGCATTAAGGGTAAGTTGTAACAATGTATAAAGGGATGGTTGAGTGGGAGATGACAGAGATTGGTAATCAGTGGACACTGCTTTTCGTGGACAAATGTTGTTAGTGGAGTTCCCCAGGGTTCGATGTTGGGCCCATTGTTGTTTTGTATATTTATGAATGATATTGATGAGGGTATATCAGGTTTAATGTCCAAGTTTGCATATGATACAAGGGTTGGCAGGGTTGTTAACGACAGTAAAGACAGTATGCTACTCCAACTGAATCTAGATAAGTTGGGAAATGGGCTGAGAAGTGGCAACTGAAGTTTAACATTGGCAAATGCAAAGTACTACATATGGATAGCAATAACCGAAGAGAAACCTACCTACTGTGTGGTACTACACTCAGGGAAGTGGAAAGTGAAACAGACCTCGGGGTCCTTGTGCAGTCAAATATGAAGTTCTCTGAGCAGTGCTGATGGGCTGCCTGGGCGGGTTATGGAGTCTTGTCAATGATATATAGGAATTTTGCTAGCAGGGACAGGGAGATGATTATCCCATTATACAAGGCAATGGTGAGACCACACCTAGAGTACTGTGTACATGTCTGGAGGCCTCATTTTAGGAAGGATGAGCACAAAGAAGGGAAACAAGATTGGTGAGGGGAACAAAGGGGTGCTGTTACGAAGAATGGCTTAAGTTCTGCAAATTTCAGCCCCTGGAGAATAGGCACCTGCAAGGTGATCTGATTGAGGTGTATAAGGCCTTGAGTGGGTTGAGCAACCCATTCAAGGATGGGTTGCTCCACCCATTCAAGGATGGTTTGCTCCACCCATTCATGCTGAATGCTGATGGAATTCTTCCTCTTGCTCAGATTAAGAACCTGAGGGGGCACAGATTCAAATTGAGGAAAGACAGTTGTAGAATAGATGTGTGGAAATTTGCCTTTAGCCAGCGGGTAGTTTGGTGGAACAGACTTCCATCTTTTGTTTTGGAAGTTTATAGCCTAAATAAATTAAAGGCTGAGCTGGACAGGCATTAGGAATAAATGAAGAGGTGAAATGGGTGGTGTTTTTTTTTTTTTGGCTGATGCTTCATTAGCCTGCTTTCTTGCATCCTATGCCTCTACTAATGCTGACTCAAATTTGCAAAAAAAAAGAATACCCATGAATTTCCAGTACTTGTTAATATCATTGAAGCTAACAAATACTGTTTTGCAGTATCTGTTATGTCAGTTTCAGTGTGAAAACCCTATTATGCTATTATGAAAAGAGAAAAGATTTGTGTTCAGCAGTTCTTGGTCAAGGAACTGATAAGTTTAAAAGAAGGCATGAAATATAGCAAGCTATTCTAAGTCACGTTTAACATTTTAATAATCTATTATCCGACCAGGTGGGAAAAAAAAAAAGAGAGAATGAATTCGGATCTTTTCTTTCTGGTGATACTTGGAAATGATCTTGACGGCCAAATCTGAACAGCAGTGTCATTGTCATAAACAAAATGTTGGCTCACATCTGAAGATAGCAAAGTGTGCAACAGTGTTTTTCTTAAAGCACTTATTAATGTCTAAGAGATAATCAAAACAGAAATCTTAGGTAATTAATGTTTGAAAACATGCATACTAGAAAAACCGACCTTTGGTTGTGTTTCAAATTAAATGCATATATATCATCATTGAAATTTAATTTCCAGTGCAGTGTGAACTTGTATAAACTGGCTGATTTTTCTAAAAGATCTCTTGTTTTCCTCCAGTTTTTTTTGAAGAATTGCTTCATTTTTTTTTTTTTTTTTATAAAAAATCTTTTTTTAACTGTTTTGGTCAAAAACAGGTAATAAATGAGCTCCATCCTCCTGGGCAGGCTTTCCATCTATGTAATTATGTCCTACATTCCCCTTGCAGAACAGTCTTGTGACCAGTCAAGCTGCCAGTCTGGGTCACATTAGTCCGGCCCTCCTCTGACATTCCATACAGTTCAAATTAGGACTATTCTATGTACTGTCCATTTTGACTTTTGTACATTCATGTTCATGAAATCATTCTTGAACAGCCAATCTGGTGATATGGCATGAGACATTATCTTATTGAATGAAACATGGATATGTACCAAAAAATTGCCACAAAAAATGCCTTGTTGGTAGCCTTGATTTCCTGAACGACCAGGAAATCAAAGCTACCAACCTATGCCATACCATGAATGACAATGCCACACCATAACCTTACGTCCTCTAAATTGCATTGTTAGCATAATGTACTCTGATAGCAGATGGGTTCTTGGCATCCTCCACACACACACCTGCCCATCTGATTGGACTAGTGTGTGTGTGTGTGTAGTGAGATTCAACATGCCACAGAACTGATTTCTATTTATCCATAGATCAATTATGGCATTTATTGCATCATGCAAGGTGAGACTCCTGATTGCAGCTTATGATGTTTGGCTAATATCAGCTACTTTCCTATGAAAATAGGCTCTGGAGCTCTGTACAACAGATGTGTTTGCACAGACCTTAACCCTTGATATCTTAAAAGTGCTGGTTGTTAAACTCCTCCTTTAACCCCTCTTGTCATGTGGAGTGAGCTTTCATGAGCTTTCTGCAGATGGATGGATGGTGATACTATCATGATTCCATTTCATGGTCTTCCTGCACATTGATGGATGGTGACGATAGTGATACCATCATGAAGGTTCACGACACCATCATTTTATGATGACATCAACCACTAGTAGTTGCCTTTGGATGGAGTAGGTTATTGCACAGTTTAACCAACCAGTAATGCAACGTATCACAATAATTTCTCCATCAAAATCAGTCAGCTCAGTTCTACATGCCATTATGAGTGAGCTTCCATGATCTTCTTGCACATTGATGGATGGTAGTGGTGGTGATACTGTCCTGATTCCATTTCATGATAACATCACTGATAATTGACTTTGGATGGAGTAGGCTATTGCACAGGTCAACCATCCAGAATTGCAACACACCACAATAATTTCTCTCTCAAAATCAATCAGCTCAGTTCTACATGCTGTTATAAAAACATCTAACTTGTGTGGCTCATATGCCTTGCTTACATATTAATCTAAGTTACTTGTTTGTCCAGTAAGGTTGAATAGACTGTGAGAATGGGGATATCTGGCTACCTTTAAGATCTCATTATATATACAATAGACTCTCGATTTTCCGGGATAGATGGTAAAAAACAAATCCCGGATAATCAATTTCCCAGTTAATCCAAAAATACAAAAGTCCCCAACATACGTAAGAGATATGTTCCAGGACTTCTTACTTCGTTGAGTTTTACGTAACTCGGGAATGACTGATAACATATAGTTACTATATTATTATCGACAAATCTGAATTCCGCGCAATACTTGTTAATGTTTGGCCATTTTGATACATCCTTATTATAATGATTCCTTAGAGATTTAACAGATGCACCATTTTCAAACTTTTGAATAATTTCAAGTTTTTGTTTAACTGAAAACACAACACTTTTGCGTTTTCCCATAATTTTTGCGATTTCTAAACAAAAAAAAAAAAAAAAAAATCTGACATCCCTGACATAAATAACGAAACAAAATTTGTCTTTTTGCGCTGCAACAGAATACAACAATCGACGCGACACTATAAAACAAACTAAACATTTGGTCTCTCTTTTTTTTGAGCGGTGGGTGTGAACTCAGTGGGGATTGACGACTTATAATGCCGCTTGTCGCTTATTTACGACTTGCAAAATATCTGTTTATACCTATTCTAGTTATTACTTGAATTTTTTGATTTCTGGTTGATTGTTTTTATTTATTTTTTAATTTGCAGTCTTGAAGTGTCCCAGTTAATCCGCTTCCCGGTTAATCGAGAGTCTGCTATATATTTATTAATAATAATACATAACTAACATTTTATGTTTCTGTAAAGTGTAGCTGTATTTTACCAGCATTATTATTAATTATTGCAAATTATTAGTTCACAATACACATGTTCCTGGGAACACTCAGAAAAAAGTTTGTAAACTATACAAAAATATGTCTCAGCCTGACAAATTCAAATTCTGTTATACGAATTCCATTGACACATGTGCACGCATGCACGCACACTCACGTGTGCACGCGCACACCCACACCCACACACACACACACACACAATACTGTAGTGTAAGAACTGTTTTCAAAGAACTCTACATTAAAACTCATTAATGTAATAATCATATAAAAGGTTGCATGGCACTTTTGGCAGTCAAAGAGAAGTTTGGAGAGTGTACAGATGTAAATTTTGGCTCAGAATCTCTAGAATAAGAATCAGAAGAATTTGAAGAATTAGAATTTTAGATTATGTACATAAAACTGAGCTTAGCTTTCTATATCTACTGGGAAGAATGAGAAGTTCAAGTTATTCTTCAAGGTACATAGAGTACCACCTCCTCCTAAGAATTTAAGATACTGGTAAATTTTACTTCAGAAATACTATACTAGCTAGTTGTACAAGAGACTGAAAACCCAATTAAATGAATATATTCTGGGGTAGTGAAGTCACACACACATGGAATCTGGAATCTTGCTATAAGTGATGTGGCCACCTCATTACAGCAAACCATCAGTTAGCGTGCTGACAACCAAACAGCCAGTGGCAGGTCGTGACTCTGATGTGTGGGCACGCTGCTTCTTAAAGTTACATTAAATTGCCTTGGCTATAAGACAATTCCACAACCCACCAAACAGGCACTGACTCGACCATTGGGAGCAAAATGTGGAACTGTCTAGCACACAGCTCTGCCTATGATTAAACTTCAAAGTTGAAAACGATTTTGTGTTTTTATTCCTTTATTATTGAAATGATTATTGGAAATACAGTAGACTCTCGATTTTCCGGGATACATGGTAAAAAAAAAAAAAAAATTCTCGGATAATCGATTTCCTGGTAAATCAAAAAATACAGTAAAAATCCCTGATATATGTAAGAGATAAGTCAAGGACTTTTTACATAAGTCGGGTTTTACGTAACTTGAGAATGACTAAAAATATTGCTACTGTATCCATGATACGCCAAAATTATAAAAACCACATAATATCCTCAAAAGACACAAAAAAAAAAAAAAAAAAATTGTTCCAAAAAAGGCACCAGGGTGTATCTGCATGCAGATACACATCTGACACAGCACAATTTATTTATAGTTACAGTTATATGAGGAAGCTGCAGATTGTGAAAATAAAATTTCTCGTTGTGATAGTCATTTGTATTGCAAATGTGCTGGAAGTACAATACAAGGTGGTCAATATTGATGCCATAAATAGGTCACAGGAAATGTTGGCAACATTCCTTATCTTTCAACTCAATCTTTCATTTCAGTCAGAGACTGAATATTAACTTAATAAATCCTGTCCTTGAGATATTTATTCTTACAACCAGAAGTCACAAAGATTAAGCATTAGCAATAATAATGTCATTTCTGTCCAATGATGACTATACTATTTAAGCTAATGTGTACCACCCACTGATCAGTTGGAAAAGGCACTTTTTCTTGAAAACCACTTGGAACCTTTATTTTTATCACTACCCTTTTTATATTATCTGTTTTTAATTGACATTATTTATTTTTATCTTCGTACTCATGTATTTTTATTGATTTTATTATTATTATTTTTGTCAATTGTCGACTAATTTTATCAAGTTTTATTTTTAGTATACATCATATTTTATCAAAGTTTTATTTAGCGTTTGTGTTTGGATGTTGCAATAAATATTTTGGGTGATATGATTTACAGTGCTCAAATCTTTTTTTCCTAATATAAGGATTAATTTCTTTGTATTTGAAAAAAGTGTGGCAAAATGGTGAAAAGTGATGTAGTCACTATCAAGTGTGATCAAAGAAACTTTTACTAACCAGCAATGTGTGGTGCAGCTAAACTCTGCATAAAAACTGTTATGTCCAAGCATCCTCTCCTTATCTTGATAGGTAGGAATCATGTGGTGTCAGTGAAGATCACCCATGATTGTACACATTTCTAGATCGTGTGTTCGAAGAAGAGCATTTCAATTTACAATTGAAATGGTTTTCAAATGAATTCAAATTTACTGTGAACTTATATCAAACAGTAACATGTGGTCATTGAAGAGGAACTTTGTTGATAACACGTGATGATTTTCTCCACGCTCAACAATTATGAGTATTTGCACCACCACTGAGCCATGAATGAGCCTTATCAGTCCATACATGTAATGTGTGTTATCTTCCTCCTCTATTCTATCCAGAAAACATGAAGTTTAGTAGTAGTATAGTAGTAGTAGTAGTAGTAATAGAGGATGTGATGCAAGAAATCAAGCATATGAAGTATCAGCCAAAAACAAAACCAATTTCACACATCCATTCCCTCTAAAAGTTTCCAGCAATTAACCACCTGGTGGCTAAAGGCAAATTTCCACACATCTATTCTACAACTGTCTTTCCTCAATTTGAATTTATGCCCCATCAGGTTCTTAATCTGAGCAAGTGGAAGAATCCCATCAGAATTCAGCAAGTGCATCCCATTCAAAGTCAGTGCACTGTTGGGAATCCCATGGATTTAACAGGTGCAGCATATAGATCTTTTAAGGAAACCACTATAAGAAGTATGAAAGCACTTTGTGAACAGCTGCCCAAGGAATATTTAGTTGTGACACTGCTCTGGCTCTAGTGAATTACTTTGCTTTTGTGAACACATAACAACAGTGATTTCATTAATCATTGTTTCAGTGCTAATGATTATCATCTATGCACGATTGTTTTTTTCACATTTGCTCACAATTTTGAGCAATCCATTTGGAAAATGATCCTCATCTTAAGTTTTTTATCCCAAATATTCCCAAAGCAAAGTCAGGATATACCAGTGTTGTTTAGGTAAAACAGTTTTGCCAACAAAGCGCACTCTTTCATACAGAGCTCCATGTTTACGATTTCTCACTAATATGGTTGCATCCACTTTTACTGAAGATGTGTGCATAACTAATCATGTCATGAGATTTAATTTGCATATTGATGCTTACTGTGCTAATGTTAAAATTAATGTTTTATACTTTTCATTTCCACTCAGTCTAGACACTGTCTCTTCTAGTGTCTAGACTAAACTTGTAGACATAGACTTCTGTAGCTGCTGCAAGCTGATAAGTTTCATTGAAATTTTATCATATTTTTGATTAGTTAGCATATTAATTTGTGTTTTACAAATAGATTAAATAGGCTTAGTGGCATTCATTAGCTTATTTTTTAAATTTAGCTAGTGATTTTGTAAGTTACAACTCACTACTCCTACCATAGGGTAGCAGTGTTTAGGCTGGAATATTGTAGTGTAACCAGTAGCTCAGAACAATAGTAAGGTTAGAATTGCATTAATTAAGTATTTTGAAGGGTTTAATTACCTCTTGGGCATATATCTGTTGTATTTTTTGGTTATTTAACATATTAATTTGTGTTTTACAAATAGATTAAATAGGCTTAGTAGCATTCGTTAGTGTATTTTTTAAAATTTAGCGTGACTTTGTAAGTTACAACTCGCTACTCTTACTGCTATCATATTGGTGTTTTGACTGGAATATCATAGCGTAGAAGAATAGTAGGAATTAAATTATTATAAATAAGTATTTTGAAGGTTTTAATCACTTTTTGGACATATATCTTTTGTATTTAGCCAAGAATATAACTAATTTAGTATTGTGATCATTACGGTACAGTGTAACTTGATAACATATATCTCGAATTTGATGGCTAAGGTAAAAAGTAAAACTATATAGCCGAATACTGTATTACTGAATTTAAAAAAAAAAAAAAAAAAAAAGTTCTTGTTTATACTCCAGCATGACCACCAGGTCAGTAGAGTTTACAATAAATCAATCAATACAAGTTGTTAAGGTGCCTCCGTAGCCATGTGGGCAGGAGCAGCAGTGCATAGCACACGCTTCTTGATTAGACCGGGGTTCGAGCCCGTGAGCCACCAAATAGGGAGGATGCAGAAAGGTCAGGGAATGAACACCGCATATCCCCAGAGCAATATAGCCTTAGTTGCTAATGCTCCTAAAAACCAAATAAATAACAACAAGTTGTTAATCATATTTAGCAGTCATGGGCTCAAACCCTGGTCCACTCAAAGAGCGTATGCTACCTCACTCGTGCTCCTGACCACTTGGCTATGTCAGGCCTTTAGCTTAGTATAGCATTGTATAGTCAAGTATAGTTCAATCAATTAAATCAATTAAATTTTCATTGTTAATTAATTAAATCGTATTTAAAGAGAAATCATGACCCAGACTAGATCAGCAAAGCAATGTGCACAAAGTAGCAGGAGTGCTGCACAAAGTAGCAGGAGAACCAAAGACAGTGATTCTCCAACCCATCACAACCTAAAGAAATGTGCAACTTGTGATAGGTTTATAGAACTTTCTGGGAAGAGACATGATGATCCGAGGGGGTTGCCTTTATGTGTGCTCAGTGTAAGAGGTGTGAAGAAGTTAGGTGCCAACTCAGCACTGTTATGGGCCTTTATTAGAGCTTGAAGGACAGGGTAGAGGCCCTCAAAGGACTTACGTTGGGGGACCCATCCAGCTCTCAGCTGCCCACATCAATGCCAGGGCTTGCACTTGAACACCTGGCAACACAGCGGCAACCTTCAGGGCAAAATGCGCTGGTCCCGGAGGAGCTAGTTATTGTCAGTGACTCTATTGTCAGGAATACAGGAAATATATTGTGCAAAAAGGATAGGTGGAATAGGACCAGGGTATGTCTGCCAGGGTCTCAAGTTGATGATGTTGTTGGGCAGATATCATCTTTTAAGGGCACAAAGGGTAATACTGTTGTACACATCGGCACTAATGACATTACGAGTAGGAGATCTGCAGACTTACATAAGAAGTACAGGTCAATGTTGAAAAAAAGTCATGAGTTAGGGTTAAATTTAAAAGTGTCTGCAATTCTGCCCAGACATGATAGGCAACCAAAGGGAATATATGATGGGAGCCATGTCAGTCAATTCAGCCCTGGGGAGATTGTACAAGGCTCATGAGGTAGAATTATTCAGAGCATGGTCTGTGCTTGTTAACAGGAGAGATTGTTTTTACAGGGATGAGATGCACTTAAATAGAAAGGGTGCAAGAATATTTGCTGATGCTATCAAGACATTATTAGGAGGGTTGGAAAACTGATAGCTTGGGGGGGATTCACAGACTAATAGATTAATGGTAGCCACAGGCAGAATTGAAAGTGATTCTTGCACTGCTTCTAGTGAAATGAGCAGCAATCTGCAAAGCAAAGTATTGGAGATTTCAAGGGCTGCTGGGAGTCATCACGGAACAAGTAAATACATGGGTTGTATTAGAGTAACTAAGAGTAAGAACAGGTTTATGTATCCTTGCATGTACACCAATGATAGGAGTATAGAAAATCAATTTCATGAATTTGAAGTGCCGGTCAAGACATCAAAAGCAGATATTGTTGGGATATCAGAGACATGGTGCCACACAGATATAAACAGTGCAGAATAGCAATTTGGGGAGTACAATGTGTACAGAAAGCATAGACACGCCAGGAAGGGAGGAGTGGTTATGCTGTTAGTTAAGAAACACATAAAATCAAATGAAGTGCATCCAGTTGACATGGGTGGACAATGCAATATTGAGTCAGTGTAGTGTGAAAAGAGCACTGGGAAAGGGAAAATAAGAGTAGGTGTGTGTTATAGGCCTAATGAATCTGATTAGTGTAGTGAGCAATTGTGCAGAGAAATAGAGTGGGCCATTAAATCAGATTGTGTTATAATGGGGGATTTTAACTTCCAAGATATTGATTGGAACTTGTGGTTTGGTCATTTGCACACTAGCAAGACTTTTATGGATTTATTGGATGACTGTATTCTTCAGCAACATGTCTCAGAGGCAACCACAGAGAGTAATACTCTTGATCTGATTATCAGCAGTGATACTTCATGCAGTAAGAATCTGCAGATAAAGGAACCACTAGGTGGCTGGCAGTGATCACAGTGTACTGATGTGGGATTTACTTAAAGATGTAACTGCCATCAGGGGTAACAGGAAGGGTTCTTGCTTTCGTAAAGGTGACTACAGTGATCTCAGACAGTTTTTGAATTCTATACAGTGGAATCAACTGATGTAATCAACAGTGAATTCTAAATGGGAGGCCTTCAGGAAATTAATCTTGGAGGGTACTAGGCTTTTTATACCAACTAAGAAATACTGTTCAAGGTTTAGGCCTAAATGGATATCAGATGAATTAATGCAGCTTGAGGCAGAAACGGAAAATGCATGGGATTCATATAAATTATCAGGCAACACAGAAGCTTATGGCAGATATAAGCTAATCTGTAATCATATCACAAAGGAGATTAGGCAGTCAAAGGAAGATTACAAGAAATCTTTGGAAAAGGATGCACAGAAAAACAACAAAGAGTTCTAGATTTGATAATAGAAAGCTATTAGATGCTCGATAAACTCTAGAAGGAAAGGGATGAAACAGTTTGGTCCACTTAACATAGATGGTTTGACTATTGATGATCATGCTTAGATAGCTGATAAACTGAATGAATATTTTGCATCTACATTCACACATGAGGAATTATTCAAGGAGGGGAATGCCAGAAATTTATCAAACTCTAACAGGGATCTACATGAATTTGTAATAAATGAGAGCAACGTTGGAGGAGAAATTGTTGAAGTTAAACGTAAGGAAGATGCCTGGGGCGGATGGAATCTATCCAGTTATATTAAAGGAGGCAGCAAAGGAAGTAAGCAAACCCTTAGCTATAATTATGAGAGCTTCCTTGGACTTTGGGAAGGTCTGGATGGACTGGAGATGTGCAAATGTCTCCTCAATTCACAAAGGGGAATCAAATGGTGACATGAGTAATTACAGACCTATTAGTTTCACTTCTGTTCCATGGAAAATAATGGAGTCACTGGTTAGGGAAGCAATGCAGGATCATCTAGTCAAGACTGCAGTTATAGTTCAGACACAGCATGGATTCGTTAAGGAGAAGTGTTGTGTGACAAATTTGACTGGATACTATGATGTGGTGACAAAGGAATTGGATGAAAAGAATAATTTTGATATCACATACAGTGGATTCCGGTTATTTGGGCCACCGGTTAATCAAGGCAGCCATTTAATTGGAACAAATCTTAAAGAACAGAACCTAATCGAGAAAATAGCCAGAGTTTTCTTCACTTAATTGGGACAACATGCTGTTTAATCAGTGCAGGAAACTGCAGCACTCGAGATTACCCTACGATTGTATCCGACCATACTACATGGTCTGGTTAATAAAAACAATTAGCAGTTTCTGGTTTATTGGGCTTTTCTGTTAGTGCAATATAATTATAAACGGATAGTAAACTCAATCTTATTGAATTTGCGAGAATACTGACAACTGGAATTCTGTGGGTTTTCACATTATTATGATGAAATTGTTTCCCCTTCCATGAAATCTTCAATCATATAAAAAACATAAATAAAATTTCAGAATCTTCTCTTCATTCCTGTTTTTTAGGCTTCGTAATATGTTACTCCGTTCTTGCTTGTGCGTATCATGTAAGTTGCAATTCTGCATGCCGTGTTCTTTGTTATTGATTGCATATTTTTTTTACTTTTTAAAATTTTAACTCCCCCACCAAAATGTCAGTGAACAGAAATAGCAACTAGTTGTACGTATGTACATATTACAGTACATATTAATTAAGCTATTCACATAAGTGTAAATTTATTTTTATTTTCCTGGAAAATATTTATCCGATTTTCGTCTATCATTTAATTTTTTAATTGGTAAGGTAAAAAAGTGTAAATTTGTGCTTAATATACTGTATCTATACTTCTATAGCCTGTGGATAATATTCATCCTATTTTCACTTATTAGAATCACTGTTTAATAGAATTAAAATTCAATTCACAAACATGATCACAATGACCAGCACTTACTACATATCGTATAGTGAACATACTTTACTATGGTGCATCCATTGTAATGTGATTTTATCGTACAGAGAATCAATCGGGGCAGCTGACTTCACATAATTTGGGCAGCCACTTAATCAGGCCAAAAAAAGAACTATCCTGATTCCAAATAACCAGAATCCACTGTACTTGGATTTTAGCAAAGCTTTTGATACCATGGCACGTGGAAAACTACTGCACAAATTGGAACAGCATGGCATTAAGGGCATGTTGCTACAATGGATAAAAGGATGGTTGAGTGGGAGAAGACAGAGAGTGGTTACAATGGACATTGGCACCTCCGTAGCCAGGTGGGCAGGAGCAGCAGTGCATAGTACATGCTTCTTGATTAGACCGGGGTTCGAGCCCATGAGCCACCAAATATGGAGAATGCAGAAAGATCCGGGAATGACCACCGCATATCCCCTTAGCAATATGGCCTTAGTTGCCAATGCTCCTAAAAACCAAATAACAACAACAACAACCAATGGACACTGCTCCTCATGGACTAATGTTATTTGTGGAGTCCCCCAGGATTCGGGGGACTTCACAAATGGGCCCATTGTTATTTTCGGTATTTATCAATGATATTGATGAAGGTATATCAAGGTTAATGTCTAAGTTTGCAGATGATACGAAGGTTGGCAGTTATTAATGACAGTAATGATAGTATGATACTGCAACAAGATCTGGAAAAGTTGAGCAGATGGGCTGAGAAGTGGCAACTGAAGTTTAACATTGACTTAATGTTAAACTTCAGTTGCTATTAAATATAAAGTGCTGCATATGGGTAGCAGTAAACCCAGACTACCGTATCAACTGGGTGGTACTACATTCAGGATAGTGGAGAACGAAAAGGATCTAGGGGTAATTGTTCAGTCAGATATGAAGTTTTCTGAACAGTGAAAAAAGCCTGCAAGAGTGGCTCATGGTGTCTTGTCAATGATATATTGGAATTTTGATACCAGTGATAAGGGATGATTGTCCCCTTGTATAAGGCAATGGCCAGGCCACACCTTGAGTTCTGTATACAGGACAGGAGGCCTCATTTTAGGAAGGATGTAGAGCTGCTGCAATGAGTACGGAGAAGGGCAACAAGATTGGTGAGTGGAACAAAAGGTTGGTGTTACCAAGAAAGGCTTAAGTTTTGCAAATTGTAGCTTCTGGAGACTAGGCACCTGTGAAATGATCTAATTTGAGGTGTATAAGTCCTTGAATGGATTGAGCAAGCTCAATGCTAATGGGGTTCTTCCTCTTGCTCAGATTACTCACCTGAGCGGGCATAAATTCAAATTGAGGAAAGACAATTGTCGAATAGATGTGTGGAAATTTGCCTGTAGTAAGCGGGTGGTTGATAGTTGGAACAAACTTCCATCTGTTGTAGTGGAGGTCAGCAACTAAAATAAGTTCAAGGCAGAGCTAGATAAACATTTGGAGTGAATGGATGGGTGAAATGGGAAGGTTTTTTTTTTTTTTTTTTCCCTTTTGGGCTGAGGTTTAGGTTAAGGTTGCTTTCTTGCATCATATGTCCTAATAATGCTAACTCCACAAGTTTCATCTGTAGATAATTTATGGTTTTCCACTAACAGGCAACCAAAGTAATGCAATCTAATTTTAAATTATAACATCTCTCTCTTTATAGATAACTTGAGATATACACAGAATAAAAATTTGTAGTATTTTTGTTGGCCTGATTTTAAGTGTGCGAAAAGTGCTGTGCTGCACAATGCTATACAGCCCATTAAACTTAAAAATTAAAATATGTATCAGATGATTATAAATTTTTGTATTCCTCCGGTAGCATTTTTACTTTGATCTGCATCGTTTCTTGTATTAAAATTGAAATCATCATCAACAAGTTCTCTGCCACATGACCGGTTCTTGAGAGCCAGAACACAATCACATTTTCATTCTGCCCTCTCCTTCCAGTCCACGACACCATCAGCCCCTATTAGATCATCTAGTATTTCAGTTCTCCTTCTTCCTCTTGGTCTTTTTCCCATCATTTTTCCTTCAATTACATCTCTTAACAAACTTTCCCTCAGTACATATGAACATTAGTAGAGGTATATGATGCAAAAAGAAAGCTTATACAGCATCAGCCAAAAAAACAAAAAAAAAACAAAAAAACTTCCCATTTCACCCATCCATTCACTCCAAATGTTTGTCTAGTTCTGCCTTGAATTTATTTAGGCTGTCAACTTACACAATGACAGATGGAAGTCTGTTCCACCAATCAACCACCCACTGGCTAAAGGCAAATTTCTGCACATGTATTCTACAATTGTCTTTCCTCAATTTGAATTTATGCCCCCTCAGGTGATTAATTTGGGTAAAAGGAAGAATCCCATCAGCATTGAGCCTGCTCAACCCATTCAAAGCCTTATACACTACAATCAGATCACCTCACATGTGCCTAGTGTCCAAACACTGCAAATTGCAGTGTTTGGAGACTAGGCCTTTCTTTTTAAGAACAACCCTTTGTTCCATTCACCAATCTCTTTGTCCTTCTCTCTGTTCTAGCAGCTCTACATCCTTCCAAAAATGAGGCCTCCAGACCTGTATACAGTACTCAACTTCCTGTACAGTACTTCCTGTATATCAATGATAAGACACCATGATAGGTTATGGTGTCTTGTCAACCTACTCTTGCAGATTGTCTGCACTGCTCAGAAAACTTCATATCTGACTGCACAATTACCCCCAGGTCTTTTTATTCTCCACTACCCTCAGTGTAATATCACACAGTTGATATATTATTGTTGGGTTACTGCTACCCATATGGAGTACTTTACATTTGTGAATGTAAAATTTTCAGTTGCACCTTTCTGCCCATCTGCTCAATTTTTTTAGATCATGTTGCTTGTTATGTTTGTTATTTGGTTTTTAGGAGCATTAGCAACTAAGGCCATATTGCTCCGGGATATGCAGTGGTCATTCCCTGACCTTTCCGCATCCTCTGTATTTGGTGGTCACGGGCTCTAACCCCGGTCTAATCAAGAATCGTGTGCTCTGCACTGCTGCTCCTGCCCACCCGGCTATGGAGGCACCCAGATCATGTTCCAGTAGCACACTGTCATTAACAACCTGCCTACCTTCATATTGCCCTGCATATAACTGCACACAGTATTATGGAGACCTTACTATGCTTGTGCTTGTGTATGCATGCATGCACACACACGCGTGTGTGTGTGTGTGTGCGCGTGCGTGCGTGTGCGTGCGTGCGTGTGCATATGCGTGCTTGCGTGCGTGCGTGTGTGTGCGTGTGTGTACAAAAGAACAGCAAAGAATAGTAAAAAAATGTTATTTGTATTATAATCAGCAGGAATATTTTTGTAACATAGTCTAAAAAGAAGGTATATAATCTTTTTTTCCATTTTTGTATGGTAAAAAAAAACTGTGTTTAAGTCCTGTGACTGATTTATACTAGTTTGTTATTACTTAGGCATGAAATTTCCTCAAAATCTGTTTAACAAAGAACAACTGAAAATAACTGACTGAGAGTTTTTCAAATGCATGAAATACCCTACACAAGTTTCATGAAATTAGCAAAGAAAAACATAATAACTATATAACTATAACATTCAGAACTTCATAATATTTGCTGTAATTTATGAAATGTATGGGTATGTTGCCTTAAATAGGTCTTACCGAATTGTTCATCAGTGCTTTAACACATCCAATAATGGATGTATGGATTGGACTTTCACTAGTTTCATAATCCATATTATTAAGGAAGGTCAACAGACACTTGAGGCCATCCTGCTCCAAAAATCTCATTACAAAACTGAAATGTAAATAATAAAATGAGTATGATATAGTGTTATGCAAAAAAATGTAAAATATAATAATAATAATACAAATAGAATATGGTCTACCAAATGTATTTAGAAAATAATTTAATTATTGTACTTGATTAGAGATATCTTTCCTGACCTATTATGAAAAATGAGAAGCCCAGTACCCTGTTGTCTTTCTTGCTGCTGCCTATTGTGAAAAACGAGCACAGTACCCTATTTCTTGGTGCTGACTAAATTTAGTAATGCATATTAGACTCCTATCAGCAATGCAAAACAGAGCTGGGCTTCCCTGCCCTGTTTCTCATTGACATTAGCCTTGTAAGGTATCCATACTTAGAAACCAATATTTCAATCATGCTACTTGATGAAGAGTCTCACCCCAGCCTGCTGACAAAAAAAGAAGCATGACACACCAGCTTTCACTGTTACCAAGTGCTCTGCTGGTAAATGTAAATTTTGTGATATTTGCTTGGCAATATTCCACTGCTTGGCAGCATTCCATTCCGATACTTAGTTTAAAGTTTAACTTAGATAGAGATTTTGTAGGTATTACTTAGTATCGATAAGAGTATCAAATCCACGTGTTACAAGTTGCAGCTCCGTTGAACGAGAGGTTTTTTTTTTTAACCATATTTAGCCGATTTATTAACATTGACATTAGCCTTGTAAGGTATCCATACTTAGAAACCAATATTTCAATCATGCTACTTGATGAAGAGTCTCACCCCAGCCTGCTGACAAAAAAAGAAGCATGATACACCAGCTTTCACTGTTACCAAGTGCTTTGCTGGTAAATGTAAATTTTGTGATATTTGCTTGGCAACATTCCACTGCTTGGCAGCATTCCATTCCGATACTTAGTTTAAAGTTTAACTTAGATAGATATTTTGTAGGTATTACTTAGTATCGATAGGGTATCAAATCCACGTGTTACAAGTTGCAGCTCCGTTGAACGAGAGGTTTTTTTTTTTAACCATATTTAGCCGATTTATTAACCAATTGTTATATCAAATTATTTTCTGTAAGCAGCAAGTCAGGATCCTTAGTTTATTCTGAATTGAGACAGCGAGATTTGCAAGTTAATCGATACTTAAGTGTCTGTAGATTTACCGTTCGTAACTTGCCCCCATTGTTATGCGATACAAAATATCTCGAACTAGATAGCATAAGCTTAGCATAGTATAATACATAATATAATATTGTCAATTAATCAGTAAATCTATTAAACTTGTTGAACTTCATTGTCAATAAAATTGTACTTTTAACTATATACATATAATGACTTAGATTACATAACATAAATAATTAGCAAAAATAAATAATTAATACTTAACTTGATACGGAAGTTATATAAAGGGATTTCATAGATAACACTCGATACTGAAACATAAATATAGCGTTATAAATGTGTTGGGATACAAATTTAGGGTTTTAATTTTGTACTGAAATTGAAATTTTTATAGAAATTAAATTGAAATCATGACTCAGACCAGAGCAGCAAAGCAAAAGGCTCAAGCTAATGGGAGTGCTGTAGTTCAGGGGAGAACTGAGGGGGGCAGTTGCCCTCTGAATCACAGCCTTTTAAAATTCACTATCTGCTTGATGTTTGTGGAGCACTCAGGTACGGGACATGATACTGCCATGGGGGATGTCTTTGTATGTGCGCGATGCAAGGAGTGTAAGGAAATCAGGCAACAACTCAGCGTTGTTATGGGCCTATATGAGAGCTTGAAGGACAGGGTGGATGCCCTCGAAGGAATAAAAGTGAGGGCCCATCAAGCTCTCAGCTGCCCACACCAATGCCAGAGCTTGCACTTCGGCATCACACAATACAGTGGCAACCCCCAAGGCAGAATGCACTGGTCCCAAAGGAACTAGTAGTTGTTGGTGACTCTATTGTCAGGGAAACGGGAAACATGCTTTGTAAAAAGGATAGGTGGAACAGGACCGGGGTATGTCTGCCAGGGGCAAAGGTTGATGACATTGTAGAGCGGATATCATCTTTTAAGGGCACAAAAGGTGATATAGTTGTACACGTTGGCACTAATGATATTAAGAGTAGGAGACCGGTGGAATTACATAACAAGTACAGGTCACTGTTGAAAAAAAGCTGTCAATTAGGGTTGAATTTGAAAGTGTCTGCAATTCTGCCCAGACACGATAGGAGGGAGTATATGATGAGAGTCCTGTCGATCAATTCAGCCCTGGAAAGATTATGCAAGGCTCAAGGAGTAGAATTTTTTTCAGCCTGGTCTGTACTTGTTAACAGGAGAGACTGCTTCTACAGAGATGGGATGCACTTAAATAGAAAGGGTGCAAGAATGTTTGCTGATGCTATTGAGGCAGTATTAGGTGGGTCGGAAAACTGCTAGATTGGGGGTATACAAGGACTAATAGATTAACAGTAGCCACTGGCAGAGGTGAAAGTGATTCTTGCACTGCTTCTATTGGAATAAGCAGCAGCTTGGAAAATAAGATGCAGGATATTTCAGAGATTGCTGGGAGTCATTGGGGTACAAGTAAACACATGGGTTGTGTTAGGGTAGCTAAGAAAAAGAACAGGTGAATGTATACTTGCGTGTACACCAATACTAGGAGTTTGGTAAATAAATTTGATGAATTTGAGGTATTGCTCAAAGCATCAAAGGCGGATATTGTTGGGATATCAGAGATGTGGTGTCACACAGATATAAGGAATGCAGAACTGGAATTTGAGGAGTACAACGTCTACAGAAAGTACAGAGAGGATAGGAAGGGAGGAGGGGTTATGCTATTAGTTAAGAAACACATAAAATCCAAGGAAGCGAAGCCAGTCGACATTGCGGGACAGTGCAGTGTCGAGTCAGTTCGGTGTGACCTAAGCATTGGGAGATCAAAATTGAGAGTAGGAATGTGCTATGGGCCTAACGACTCTGATGAGTATAATAAGAAACTGTACAAGGAAATAGAGTGGGCCAGTAAATCAGAGAGACTTATAATGGGGAATTTTAATTTCCCAGATATTGTCTCGAATTTGTGGGTTGGTCACTCACACACTAGCAAGGCTTTTGTGGATTTATTGGATGATTGTTTTCTAAATCAGCATGTTCAGGAGGCAACTAGAGGGAGTAATACTCTTGATTTGATTATCAGTATTGATTCTTCATGCATTAAGAATCTGCAGATACAGGAACCACTAGGTGGCAGTGATCAGAGTGTGCTGAAGTGGGATTTACTCAAGGAGGTAATTACCATCAGAGGTAAAGGGAAGGGTTATTGCTTTCTATACAGTGGAACCAACTGATGATGTTACCAACAGCAAACTCAAAATGGGAAGCATTCAAAGAACTTATCTTGGAAGCTACTAGGCTTTACATACCAACTAAGAAATATTGTTCAAGGTTCAGGCCTAAATGGATGTCAGATGAACTAATGAGACACATGGCAGAGAAGAAAAATGCATGGGATACATATAAATTAGCATGTGACACAGAAGCCTATGATAGATATAAGTTAATCTGTAACCAAGTTACAAAGGAGGTTAGGGAGGCAAAGGCAGATTACGAGAAATCTTTGGCAAGGGATGCAAAGAAAAACAGCAAGGCGTCCTTTACTAGAAGGAAGGGGATGAATCAGATTGGTCCACTTGATATCGACGGTTCAACTGTTGATGATCCTGCTCAGGTAGCCAACAAACTAAATCAATATTTTGCATCTACATTCACACATGAGGAGTTATTCAGGAAGGGGAATGCCATAGATGAAGTAAACACTGGCAGTGAGCTAGATGATCTTGTAATAATTGGGAGTAAAGTGGAGGAGAAATTGTTGAATATAAATACAAGAAAGGCACCTGGGGTGGATGGGATCTATCCAGTTATATTAAAGGGGGAAGCAAAGGAAGTAAGCAATCCGTTAGCCATAATTATGAGAGCTTCCTTGGACTCAGGGGAGGTACCCACAGACTGGATATGTGCAAATGTAACCCCAATTCACAAAGGAGGATCAAAGGCTGATACAAGTAATTATAGAACTGTGAGTTTAACTTCTGTTCCAGGAAAATTATTGGAATCACTGGTATAAGCACTGCAGGAGCATCTTGACAAGAATTCAGTTATAGCTCAGACACAGCATGGTTTTGTTAAGGGAAGGTCTTGCCTAACCAATTTGACTGGATACTATGATGTAGTCACAAAAGAATTGGATGCAGGGAATAACTTTGATATTATATACTTGGATCTTAGAAAGGCTTTTGATACTATTGCACATGGAAGACTGCTGCAAAAATTGGAGCAGTGTGGCATTGGTGGCAAATTGTTGCTATGGATAAAGGGATGGTTGAGTGGCAGAAGACAGAGAGTGGTAATTAATGGACACTGCTCTTCGTGGACTAATGTTATTAGTGGAGTACCTCAGGGTTCAGTGTTGGGTCCAATGTTGTTTTCTGTATTTATAAATAATATTTATGATGGTATATCAAGCTTAATGTCCAAGTTTGCAGACGATTCAAAGGTTGGCAGAATTGTTAAGGACACTACTGACGCTATGCTGCTGCAACAGGATCTGGACGGGTTGAGCAGATGGGCTGAGAGGTGGCAAATGAAGTTTAACATTGACAAATGTAAAGTACTACATATGGGAAACAGCAACCCCAGAGCAACGTATCAACTCTGTGGTACTACACTGACAGTGGTAGAGAATGAAAAGGACCTGGGGGTAATTGTGCAGGTAGATATGAAGTACTCTGAGCAGTGCAGACAGGCTGCAAGAGTAGCTCATGGTGTCTTATCAATGATATACAGGAATTTTTCTACCAGGGATAGGGAGGTGATTATTCCCTTATATAAGGCAATGGTGAGGCCACACCTTGAGTACTGTATACAGGTCTGGAGGCCTCATTTCAAGAAGGATGTAGAGCTGCTGGAATGAGTACAGAGAAGGGCAACAAGGTTAGTGAACGGAACGAAGGGTTGTTCTTATGAAGAAAGGCTTAAGTTTTGCAAATTACAGTGTCTGGAGACTAGGCACCGGCGAGGTGATCTGATAGAGGTGTACAAAGCCTTGAATGGTTTGAGCATGCTCACTGCTGATGGGATACTGCCTCTTGCTCAGAATAATCACCTGAGAGGGCATAAATTCAAATTGAGGAAAGACAGATGTAGGATAGATGTGTGGAAATTTGCCTTTAGCCAGCGGGTAGTTGGTTGGTGGAACAGACTTCCATCCCTTGATGTGGAAGTTGATAGCCTAAATAAATTTAAGGCTCAGCTGGACAGGTATTTCGAACAAATGGAGGGGTGAAATGGAAGGGATTTTTTTTTTTTTTTTGGCTGATGCTGCATAAGCTTGCTTTCTTGCATCGTATGCCTCTACTAATGCTAATGCCTCTGAATGCTCGTAAAAATTGTTGTCATTACTTTCTACCTAAACAACTGAGCTATGACATCACAGAGTGTCATTATCAATGAACCATCTGATAATATCACATTATAAATTTGGCTATGACAACAAACATGTTGCTTCAGGAAGTGAAAAACCAATTACCTTTTCCAATTCACTTCCAAGTCACCATCCACTTTATTCTAGGAGCCAAATGGTAAGTCTGTCTTTACTAGGATATTTCCATTTAGCATGTTTACTTGTTAGATACACCAACTATTTCTATTCAACCAATTCAAATACAGAAGGGTCTCCAAATTCTTGAGGATTAGGTTTCTAGTACTCCCACCGCCAAAATATGTGAGAAATCACTTAATTGGGTGGGTGGGTGGGAGTACTAGAAACATAAGTTGGGGTTCCAGTTTCTCCTAAAGAAAACTATTACATTAAGGTAATATTAGGAAAATTCCTGTAAACCATGTATCATGTATATAAACTTTATTCTTGTAAACTGATTTACCTAAATATTAAAAATATACAGTTAACAGGGAAGACTGTTTCTACAGGAATGGGATACACTTAAATAGAAATGGTACAAGAATATTTTCTGATGTATCGAGCCAGTGTTGGTGGTTTGCAGTTATTGGCATTATCATTAGTTGAAGCATATGATGCAAGAAAGCATGCTTATACAGAATCAGACAAAAAAAAAAAAAAAAAAAAAAAAAAAATTTGTGCCACTCTTTGAACCTCCTTTGCGAATTGGGGATACATTTGCACATCTCCAGTGCAAGGGGATCGCTCTTGAATCTAAAGATGCTCTCATAATTATGGCTAAGGGTTTGCTTACTTCTCTCACTGCCTCCTTCAATATAACTGGATAAATTCCATCCAGCCCAGGTGCCTTTTTTATGTTTAACTTCAACAATTTTTCCTCCAATTTGCTCTCAGTTATTACAAAATCACTTAGCTCCCTGTTAGAGTTTGATAAACATCTGGCATTCCCCTACTTGAAAAAATCTTCATGTGCGAATGTAGATGCAAAATTCTCATTCAGTTTGTCAGCTATTTGAGCAGGATCATCCTGAAATCCAAGTATATGATATCAAAATTATTTTTTGCATCTAGTTCCTTTGTGACCACTTCGTTGTATCCATTCAATCGAATCAAACAGATGAACCACCAACATCAAGTGGACCAATCCGATTAATTCCCATTATTCTAGAGTTTACATAAGTAAAGCAGTCTTTGTTGTTTTTCTTTGCATCCTTTGCCAAGGATTTCTCATAATCAGCCTTTACTTGCCTAACCACCTTTGTGACGTGACTACAGACGAGCTTATATATGCCATATGTTTCTGTGTCACCCTCCCACACATTTTTATTCTCTGCCACGAGCCTCATTAGTTAATCTGACATCTGTTTAGGTGTAAATCTTGAGAACAGTATTTCTCAGTTGGTATGACAAGCCTAGCAGCTTCCAAGATTATTTCCTTCAAGGCTTCCCAATTATAATTCACTGTTTTTACCATCATCAGTTGATCCCACTGTACAGAATTTAAAAACTGTCTGAGACCACTGTAGTCACCTTTACAAAAACAAAAACCCTTCCCTTTACTCTTGATGGTAGTTACATCTTTAAGTAAATTCCACATCAGTACATTGCGATCAGTGTCACCTAGTGGTACCTTTATCTGCAAATTCTTAATGCATTAATAATCACTACTGATAATCAGATCAAGAGTATTACTCTTTCAGTTTTCCCTTCGAACACATTGCTGTAGGAAACAATCTTCCAATAAATCCACAAGTCTTGCTAGAGTACAAGTGACTGACCCACATGTTCCAGTCTATATCTGGGAAATTAAAATCCCCCATTATAAGACACTCTATTTCTCTGTACAGTTGTTTATTATACTCATCAGAGTCATTAGGCCTATAACACACTCCTACTTCCAATTTTGCTTTCCCAGTGCTTATGTCAAACCAAACTGACTCAACACTGCACTGTACGTCCAGCCATGTCGACTGGCTGTACGTCCTTGGATTTTATGTGTTTCTTAATTAACACCATAACCTCTCCTCCCTTCCTACCCTGTCTATCCTTTCTGTACACATTGTACGCCCCAAATTCCAATTCTGAACTGTTTATATCTATGTGACACCATGTCTCTGTTATCCCAACAATATCTGCCCTTGAAGTCTTGATCAGCACTTCAAATTCATCAAACTTATTTACTACACTTCCATTATTGGTGTACATGCAAGTATACATGCTCCTATTCTTACTATTAGTTACACTAACACAGCCCGTGTATTTACTTGTTTGATTGTGGCTCCCTGTAGCTCTCGAAATCCCCAGAAACGTGCTCTCCAGGTTGCTGTTCCTTACAATAGAAGCAGTGCAAGAATCGCTTTTGCCTCTACTTGTGGCTACACTTAATCTTTTAGTCTGTGAATCCCCCAAGCTATCAGTTTTTCCGACCCACCTAACACTGTCTCAATAGGATCAGCAAATATTCTTGCACCCTTTCTATTTAAGTGTATCCCATTCCTGTAGAAGCGGTCTCTCCTGTTAGCAAGCACAGACGATGCTTTAAAAAATTCTATCCCATGAGCTTTGCACAATCTCTCCAGGGCCGCATTGATTGACAAGACTCTCGTCATATACTCCCTCCTATCATGTCTGTGCAGAATTGCAGACACTCAAAAATTTAAACCTAACTCACAACTTTTTTTCAATATTGACCTGCACTTGTTAAGTAAATCTGAAGATCTCTTACTCTTAAGGTCATTAGTGCCAAGGTGTACAACAATATCACTCTTTGTGCCCTTAAAAGATATCTGCTCTACAACATCATCAACTTTTGTTGATGACGTTGACCTGTACTTGTTAAGTAAATCTGCAAATCTCTTACTCTTAAGGTCATTAGTGTGAATGTGTACAACAATATCACTGGATGTGCCCTTAAAAAATGATAACTGCTCTACAATGTCATGAACTTTTGCCCGTGGCAGACATACCTTGGTCCGGTTCCACCTATTCGTTTTGCAAAATATATGCCGGTCGCCGACAATAACTAGTTCCTGTGGGACCAGCACATTCTGCCTTGGAGATTGCTGCTCTGTTGCCTGATGCAGAGGAGTGAGCTGTGGTGTTGAGTTGGGCAGCTGAAAGTTTGATGCACCGTCATTAATTTCTTCGAGGACATATACCCCACAAGTCAAACTCTAATACATACCCATCAGAACACTGAGTTGGTGCCTAATTTCTTCACAGTCTCTGCACAGGCTAGATCATGTCCCATTCTAGAAAGTTCTGCACACATTTTGCACATTTTTTTAGACTGTGATGCGTTGGAGAATTGGCCCCTTTGGTTCTCCACTGAGCCAAAGTACTACCACTACTTTGTACTCATTGCTTTGCTACTCTAGTCTGGGTCATGATTCCATTTAAGTACAATTTAATTTAAAATGAATTTAATAAGATTAATAAATTTTACTAATTAATTGATAATACTATACTAAGCTAACAGATTTCTAATACAGTTCTATATATTTCGCTATCTAGTTTTACATTAAACCTTATGCTAATTATTCACATTATTGGAATATTCACAGACTAACAGATTAACAGTAGTTTTTTTTTTTTTTTTTTTTTTTTTAGGAGCATTAGCAACTAAGGCCATATTGCTCCGGGATATGCGGTGGTCATTCCCTGACCTTTCCGCATCCTCCGTATTTGGTGGTGACGGGCTCGAACCCCGGTCTAATCTAACAGTAGTTGCAGGCAGAGGTGGAAGTGATTGTTGCAATGCTTCTATTGGAAAGAGCAGCAGCTTAGAAAGCAAGTTTCTGGGGGTTTCAGGAACTGCTGAGAGTCATCATGAAACAAATAAATACATGGACTTTGTTAGGGTAACAAAGAGTAAGAACAGGTGCATGTATCTCAATTTCATTTAGAGTAGTGACAAGACAACATTTTCTGGGTTCACAAGAGGCTTTTGCAAGTCTATTTTATTATTATCCTGGAACTAAACACTACCAAATTGATTATGCTTTAACACTGTGATTGCTATTTTACTTGTCTAAACTTCTCTAGTAATATCTTTATTCACAAAGTATGCGTTTGTTTATTCTTATATTTTTTTTTTTATTTTATTATTTTTAAGCATTAAAAACTCCATAGCAGTTGTTTTTTTTTTTTTTTTTTTTTTTAAATCCGGATAGCTATAGCTGTATAACCATTCAAAACTGAACATGTTTGTGTGACATATTTTTCTTATTTTAGATCTAGAATACAGCCTAGAATTCTTTTAAGACACATTTGAAACAGCTTGTACGTAAGGAAGTTTGGGGGACTGAACTAATATTTGCGAAACAATAAAGCTTGCCAGCTATGCAAAGGAAAGGAAATCTGTCTATTCAGACAGATTTCCTTTGAAGTAGTCTCCTTGACACTGTATACATTCATTCTAATGCATCTGCAATTCTGAAAGCATTTCTGATGAGCTCCTCTGGAATTACTAAGAGTTCTTATGTATCATTTTTAATAATTTCCTCAGATGTTGCAAATCTAATAATTTCAAGAGGGCTTTTCACTTACGAGTGACCTCGTAACCTACCATAGGCTTCTGTGTCACCTGATGATTTCTATGCATCCCCTTCATTTTTCTTCTCTGCCACGAGTCTCATTAGTTCATCTGACATCCATTTAGGCCTAAACCTTGAACAGTATTTCTTAGTTGGGACAAAAAGCCTAGTAGCTTCCAAGATTAGTTCCTTGAATGCTTCCCATTTAGAATTTGCTGTTGGTAACATGCTCAGTTGTCTCAGACCATCTCAGACCAAACTGTCTCAGACCATCGTAGTCACCTTTGTGAATGCAAAAACCCTTCCCTTTACCCCTGATGGTAGTTACATTGTTGAGTAATGATGTAAGGCATTAAAGTAATACAGGTATACCAATCTATGTTATAATATCTAGGGATAGAAAGACAGAAAGTCCACCAATGAGAAGCCACATTCACAACTTAAATTGTTTTTATATTAATTCTTATGGAAATATTTTACACCAGCCATCTAGGATCAGTTTTCACCTCTAGCTCAAGAAAACCTTAAAAATTAAATTTTTGTTCACAATTCCTTATATTTTAGGAATACTTAAATACACCTTTAATATACCAGTCCACAAAATTTTATTTCAATGTCATGAAGTGAGCCTCAGAACTACAGGTGGAATCAATATAACCTGCAGTTACACCAATGCTAGAAGTTTAGTAAAGAAATTTGAAGAATTTGTGGTGCTGATCAAAACATCAAAGCCAGAGCTATGGTGTCACACAGATATAAGGAATGCAGAATTGGAATTTGAGAAGTACAATGAGTACAGAAAGGATAGAGGGGGTAGGGGAGGTTAGCATTAGCATTTGCATTGGTAGAAGTAGACAATGCAAGAAAGCAAGCTTATTCAGCATCAGCCAAAAAAAAAAAAAAACACTCCCGTTTCACCCCTCCATTCATTCCAAATACCTGTCAAGCTCAGCCTTAAATTTATTTAAGCTATCAACTTCCACAACAAGAGATGGAAGTCTGTTCCACCAACCAACTACCCGCTGGCTAAGGGCAAACTTCTGCACATCTGTGCTACATCTGTCTTTCCTCAATTTGAATTTATGCCCTCTCAGGTGATTATTCTCAGAAAGAGGAAGAATCCCATCAGCATTGAGCATGCTCAAACCATTCAACACTTTATACACCTCAATCAGATCACCTCGCAGGTGCCTAGTCTCCAGATACTGTAATCTGCAAAACTTAAGCCTTTCTTCGTAAGAGCAACACTTGGTTCCATTCACTACTCTTGCTTGCCCTTCTCGATACTCGTTCCAACAGTTCTACATCCTTCTTAAAATGAGGACTCCAGACCTGTATAAAGTACTCAAGGTGTGGCCTGACCATTGCCTTATACAAGAGAATAATCACCTCCTTATCCCTGCTAGAAAAATTCCTGTATATCATTGACAAGACACCATGAGCTACTCTTGCAGACTGTCTGCACTACTCAGAGTACTTCATATCTGCCTGCACAATTACTCACAGGTCCTTTTTCTTCTCTACCACTGTCAGTGTAGTACCACAGAGTTGATACGTCACTCTGGGGTTACTGCTTCCCATATGTAATACTTTACATTTCTCGATGTTAAACTTCATTTGCCACCTCTCAGCCCATTTGCTCAACTTTTCTACATCATGTTGTAACAGCGTACTGTCATTAGTGTCCTTAACAACCCCACCAACCGTCATATCATCTGCAAACTTGGACATTAAGCTTGGTATACCATCATCAATATCATTTATAAATACAGAAAACAACAATGGACCCAACACTGAACCCAGAGGGACATCACTAATAACATTAGTCTATGAAGAGCAGTGTCCATTAATTACCACTCTCTGTCTTCTCCCACTCAACTATCCCTTTATCCATAGCAGCAATTTGCCTCCAATGCCACACTGCTCCAATTTGTGCAGCAGTCTTCCATGTGCAACAGTATCAAAAGCCTTTCTAAGATCCAAATATATGATATCAAAGTTATTCCCTGCATCCAGTTCCTTTGTAACCACATCATAATACCCAATCAAATTGGTCAGGCAAGACTTTCCCTTAACAAAACCATGCTGTGTTTGAGCTATAACTGAAGTCTTGTCTAGATGATCCTGTAGTGCTTCTTTATCCAGTGCTTCCATTAATTTCCCTGGAACAGAAGTTAAATTAACAGGTCTATAATTACTTGTGTCGCCCTTTGATTCTACTTTGTGAATTTCTGTCACACTTGCACACCTTCAGTCCATGGGTACCTCCTCTGAGTCCAAAGAAGCTCTCATACTTAGGGCTAAGAGTTTGCTTACTTCCTTTGCTGCCTCCTTTAATATAACTGGATAAATCCCATCCACCCCGGGTGCCTTTTTTATGTTTATCTTCAACAATTTCTCCTCCACTTTCCTCTCAGTTATTGCAAAATCATCTAGCTCACTGCCAGAGTTTAATTCACCTCTGGCATTCCCCTCCCCGAATAACTCCTCATGTGTGAATGTAGATGAAAAATACTCATTTAGTTTGTTAGCAAACTGAGCAGCATCGTCAACAGTTGAACCATCAATATCCAGTGGATCAATCTGATTCATCCCTTTCCTTCTAGAGTTTATATAAGTAAAGAACTCTGCTGTTTTTCTTTGCATCCTTTGCCAAAGATTTCTCGTAATCTGCCTTTGCCCATCTAATGTCTTTTGTGACTTGGTTACAGACCAGCTTATATCTCTCATAGGCTTCTATGTCACTCATTAATTTATATGTATCCCATGCATTTTTCTTCTCTGCCATATGTCTCATTAGTTCATCTGACATCCATCCATTTAAGCCTAAACCTTGAACAATATTTCTTAGTTGGAATGTAAAGCCTAGTAGCTTCCAAGATAAATTCTTTGAATGCTTCCCATTTTGAATTTGCTGTTGGTAACATCATGAGTTGGTCCCACTGTATAGAATTTAAATACTGTCTCAGACCATCGTAGTCGCCTTTACGAAAGCAATAACCCTTCCCTTTACCCCTGATGGTAGTTAACTCTTTGAGTAAATCGCACTTCAGCACACTGTGATCGCTGCCACCTAGTGGTTCCTTTATCTGCAGATTCTTAATGCATGAAGAGTCACTACTGATAATCAAATCGAGTATTACTCCCTCTAGTTGCCTCCCGAACGTGCTGATGTAGAAAACAATCATCCAATAAATCCACAAAACCTTGCTAGTGTGTGAGTGACCAACCCACAAATTCGAGTAAATATCTGGGAAATTAAAATCCCCCATTATAAGACTCCCTGATTTACTGGCCCACTTTATTTCCCTGTACAGTTTCTTATTATACTCATCAGATTCATTAGGCCTATAACACACTCCTATTCTCAATTTTGATCTCCCAATGCTTATGCTACAGGTTATGCTGTTAGTTAAGAAACATAACATCTAAGGCAGTGCATCCAATTGACATTGGTGGACATTGCAATATTGAGTTAGTTTGGTGCTCATGTCTGGTGAGCATGGGCTTGGCACACGCAGAGTCCTGAGCTGGATATCATCGTTCTTCTCTTTCTTAGTGATTCCCTTGTACTTTTTACTCTTATTCCTCTCTCTCTCTCTCTCTCTCTCTCTCTCTCTCTCTCTCTCTCTCAGGGTAACTCAGAAATTTTTTTTTTTTTTGGATGGCAAAAACCTTAGTCTTCCATGCCCAATATGTCTAAATATAATATTAATATAATGGTCCAGTCTAGCACTTAACCTGCTATTCACTCTGCTCAACAGCAGTAATTATGGATATAACCTCAAAGAAGGAAGGAAGAACCTGTATACCCTCACCCACTTGATGTAGACGGATGATATCAAGCTCTACACTGGAACCGAGAAGCAACTCCATGAACTTCTCCGGATTACTGAAGGATTCGGCAATGATATTAGGATGGAATTTGGTCTAGACAAATGCAAGACCCACGGATTGCACCGGGGAAAATTAGTTAACTGAAACTACCAGCTGCAGACTGGTAATAAATGTATTACCAGCTACAGACTGATAACATATATAATAAACAGCAGGCCGTCTATTATATATATTTTGAAAATGACCATGGGTCGGATTACAGACATCCACGGGACAGAGTTGGCCCATGGGCCAGAGTTTGTCAACACCTGCGCTAGATGGTCCTGCATTAGTCACTACTGATGACTAATGCAGGACCATCAGGTGACTCCATTATTTTCCATTGAACTAAAGCGAAGCTAACAGGTCTGTAATTACATATGTTACCCTTTGATTCCCCTTTGTGAATTGGGGATACATTTACACATCTCTAGTTCACAGGGATCTCACATGAATCCAAAGATACTCTCATAATTATGGCTAAATGTTTGCTTACTTCCCTTAATATAATTGGATAGATCTCATCCACCCCAGGTGCCTTTTATATGTTTAGCTTCAACAATTTTTCTTCCACTCTCCTCTCAGTTATCACAAAATTGTTTAGCTTCCTGTTATAGTGTGATAAATGTCTGGCATCCCCTTCCTAAAGAATTCCTCATGTGTGAACATAGATGCAAAATACTTATTCAGACTGCCAGCAACCTGAGCAGGATCATCAACAGCAAGTTGACCAATGTGTTCAATCCCATCCTTCTACTGTAAACATAAGTAAAGAAGTCTTTACTGCTTTTCTTGGTATTCTTTACCAGACTTATTATAATCTGTCTTGGCTTGCTTAACTTCCTTTGTGACTTTGTGACTTGATTTCAAATTAATTTATATCAACCTAGGCTTCTGTATCACCTGATAATTTATATGCATCCTATGCATTTTTCTTCTCTGCCATGTGTCCCAATAGTTCATCTGACATCCATTTAGCTTTAAACCATGAGCTGTATTTGTTATTTGGTATAAAGAGCCTAGTAGCATCTATGATTATTTCACTGAATTCTTCCCATTCAGAATTTGTTACTGATAACATCATTAGTTGGTCCCACTGTATAGAATTTAAAAACTGTCTGAGAACGTTGTAATGTCCTTTATGAAAGCACAAACTCTTCCCTTTACCTTTGATGGTAGTTAGCCGAGTGGTCAGGAGTGGGAGTGCAGTAGCACACGCTCCTTGAGTAGACTGGGGTTCAAGCCTCTGACTGCTAAGTACGGTTGATCTGCCAACCCACACTGGACCAGCGTGGCAGATTATGGTCCATTTCCCTCAACATGAATTGTTCAGGAGGCTTCCATCCTGCATTGGGTTGATAATGGCTGCAGTTTACCGTTTTTTTTTTTTTTTATATATCATACATCAATGCATGTGATTGCTGCCACCTGGTGGTTCTTTTATTCTTAAATTCTTAATGCATGAAGAATCATTGCTGATAATCAGATTGAGTATTGGTCTCTTTGTTGACCTTCTAAACATGCTGCTGTAGAAAACAGTCATCCAATAAATCCACAAGTTCCAGTCAATATCTGGAAAGTAAAATTCCCATTGTAAGAAATTCTGATTTACTGGCCCACTCTATTACTCTGTATTATTATTAGGGTTACTATTATTAGGACTACTGGTCCCTGGAAAATATTTCTTTGTCGAATGCCCTTGGTTTTTATTATCATTATTATTATAATTAGTAGTAATAGTACTGGTAAGCGATATAAAGACACAAGCTTATACAGATCTGTTAAAAAAAAATAATAATAACCACTACCCACCTCATTTATCTCTTCTATCTAATAATATGTCTAATTCTCCCTTAAATGTATTCAAACTCTTTACTTAACACCAGATTATAGTTTATTCCAATAATCAATTACTCTCTGGCTGAAAGCAAATTTTTTCATATTATCCTGCAGCCATCCTTTTCAATTTTGAATTTTTATGTTCTCCTTTATGCACTGTCTGAAAAAATATTATAATACCGTCATCATTAAGTCTACCAATCCATTTAAAGCCTTAATCAGGTTTCCTCTTTTAGAATGTGTTCCTGTAAATGCAACTCACAAAAATTGCAAATCATCACATACTTGAATTTCCTCTTTACAGGTCAATATTGTGCAAATCAACAAATGAGCTCTCTTGAAATGTTCAATGATGACATATCCCCTTACATCACTATGGATGCGTTAAAATTAAGATAAGTGGTGCAAGAAGAAAATGACAAATGTGGCCTCAAACTGTAGAACAAACTATGCCTTCAGAATCAGTTGCACTGGTATTCCAACTGTCTGAAAGCAGTATAACAAAGGCTCAAAGACATTTAGTTTCTGTTTCTGCTATCTGCCTTTTTTATTTAGAAACACTTCCACAAAATGCACACTGTTGTTCTGAATTAGCATCTCTATTTCCATCACTGTCCAAGTCCAAACTTGTAGAACCAACCTTTCCTGTTCCTCATTTATTACTTCTACTTCTGTTTCCTGGAACAACCTTCCTTTATTTGTATTTCCTAAAAATTGCAATCCACAGAAGTCCAATCCACAATAATTCAAGGGACTAAACTAGAAAAACTACTCCCTCTTCCTGTGATCAGCTCACTACTACCATGTTCAAAAAGTCCTTTTAAGAATTCCTCAAGTCTCCATTGTGATTCACACTGAGACCTTCTCAAATCAGTGACAATTTGTCATTAGCATTTGTAGAGGCATATGATGCAAGAAATCCAAGCATATATAGCATCAGCCAAAAAAAAAACCCTTCCCATTTCACCCATCCATTCACTCCAAACGTTTGTCTAGTTCTGCCTTGAACTTATTTAAGTTGCTGACATCCTGCAGATAGCAATTTGTTCCAACTATCAATCACTAACTGGCTAAAGGCAAATTTCTGCAAGTCTATTCTACAATTGTCTTTCCTCAATTTGAATTTATGTCCCCTCAGGTGAGTAATCTGAGCAAGAGGAAGAATCCCATCTGCATTCGGCATTCAGCTTGCTCAAACCATTCAGTTCCTTATACACCTCAATTAGATCACTTCGCAGGTGCCTAGTCTCCAGAAGCTGCAATTTGGAGAACTTAAGCCTTTCTTGGTAACAGCAACCCTTTATTCGACTCACCAATGTCATTGCCCTTCTCTGTACTTGTTCCAGCAACTCTACATCTTTTCTAAAATGAGGTCTCAAGGTTTGATCTAACCATTGCCTTATACAAGGGGAAAACCACCTTTTTTTTCCTGCTAGCGAAATTTCTGTATATCATTGACAAGACACTATGAGCTACTCTTGCAGCCTTTTTGCACTGCTCAGAAAACTTCATATCTGACTGCACAATTACCCCTAGGTCCTTTTCATTCTTCAGTGGGTCATACTGTAGTAAGACCCAGTCGATACATTACTCTGGGATTGCTGCTACCCATATGCAGTACTTTACAATTTTTTGAATGTTAAACTTCTCAGCCCATCTGATCAACTTTTCCAGATCCTGTTGCAGTAGCATACTATCATTACTGTTATTAACAACCCTGCCATCCTTTGTATCGCAGAAACTTAGACATTAACCCTGATATACCTTCATCAATATCATTGATAAATACAGAAAACAACAATGGGCCCAACACCGAACCCTGGGGGACTCCACTAATAACATTAGTCCAACATTAGAAGAGCAGTGTCCATTTATTACCACACTCTGTCTTCTTCCACTCAGCCATCCTTTTATCCATTGTAGCAATTTGCCCTTAATACCATAATGCTCCAGTTTGATCAGTAGTCTTCCATGTGCCATAGTATCAAAAGCTTTCGTAAAATCCAAGTATATGATATCAAAATTATTTTTTGCATCCAGTTCCTTTGTGACCATATCATAGTATCCAATTAGCCAGACAAGACCTCCCCTTAACAAAACCATGCTGTGCCTGAATTATAACTGCAGTCTTGTCTAAATGATCCTACATTGCTTGCTTAACCAGTACTTCCATTAATTTCCTTGGAACAGAAGTTAAACTAACAGTTCTCTAATTACCCATCTCACACTTTGATTCCCCTTTGTGAACTGGGGACACATTTGCACATCTCCAGTCCATGGGGACCTCCCCAGAGTCCAAGGAAGCTTTCATAATTATGGCTAAGGGTTTTCTAACTTCCTTTGCTGCTTCCTTTAATATAACTGGATAGGTCCCATCCAACCCAGGAGCCTTTCTTTTGTTCAAATTCTCCTCCACTTTGCTCTCTTTGCTCTCAGTTATTACAAAATCATTTAGCTTTCTGACGGAGTTTGATAAACTTCTGGCATTCAGCTCCATGAATAATTCCTCATGTATGAATGCAGATGCAAAATACTCAATCAGTTTGTCAGCTACCTCAGCAGGTACATCGAAAATCGAATCATCGATGTCAAGTGGACCAATCTGATTCATTCCCTTCTTTCTAAAATTTACATAAGTAAAGAAGTCCTTACTGTGTTTCTTTCTGTTCTTTGCCAAAGATTTCTCGTAATCTGCCTTTGCTTGCCTAACATTCTTTGTGACTTGATTACACACAATCTTATATCTACCAGGCGACACAGAAGCCTATGACAGGAAAAACAGCAAAGAGTTCTTTACTTATGTAAACTCTAGAAGAAAGGGGATAAATCAGATGGTCCACTTAACATGGATGGTTTGACTATTGATGATCCTGCCCAAGTAGCTGATAAACTGAATGAGTATTTTGCATCTACATTCACACATCAGGAGTTATTCAAGGAGGCGAATGCCAGAAGTTTATCAAACTCTAACAGGGAGCTAAGTGATTTTGTGATAACTGAGAGCAAAGTGGAGGAGAAATTGTTGAAGTTAAACATAAAAAAAGCACCAGGGGCAGATGGAAACTATCAAGTTACAATGAGAAAGGCAGCAAGGGAAGTAAGCATACACTTCACGATAATTAGAGTCACGGGAGGTCCCCATGGACTGGAGATGTGCAAATGTATCCCAAATTCACAAAGAGGGTTGAAAGGGTGACACAAATAATTAAAGAACTGTTAGTTTAACTTCTGTTTTGGGGAAAATAATGGAGTCACTGGTTAAAGAGGTGATACAGGATCACCTAGACAAGACAGCAGCAATAGTTCAGACACAGCATGGGTTTGTTAAGGGGAAGACTTGACTTGTATGACCAGTTTGATTGGATACTATGATGTGGTACAAAGGAACTGGATGCTAAAAATAATTTTGATATCATATACTTGGATTTCAGGAAAGCTTTTGATACTGTTGCACATGGAACACTGCTGTACAAATTGGAGAAGTATGACATTAAGGGTGAGTTGCTACAATGGATAAAAGAATAGCTGAGTGGGAGATGGCGGAGAGTGGTAATAAATGTACACTGCTCTATGTGAACTAACATTATTAGCAAAGTCCCCCAGGCTTTGGTGCTGGGTCCATTGTTATTTTGTGTATTATCAATGATATTGATGAAGGTATATATCAGGCTTAATATCCAAGTTTGCAAATGATACAAAGGTTGGCAGGGTTGTTAATGAACTAAAGATAGTATGCTACTGCAACAAGATCTAGAAAAGTGGCAATTGAAGTTTAACATTAACAAAGGAAAAGTACTGCATATGGTTAGCAGTAACCCAAGAGAAACGTACCAACTCTGGTACTACACTCAGGGAGGTGGAGAATAAAAAAGACCTGGAGGTAATTGTTCAGTCAGATATGAAGTTCTCTGAGCAGTGCAGATGGGCTGCCAGAGCAGGTCATGGAGTTTTGTCAATGATATATAGGAATTTTGCTAGCAGAGACAACGAGGTGATTATCCCTTTGTATAAGGTAATGGTCAGCCCAGACCTTGAGTGCTGTATACAGGTCTGGAGGCGTCATTTTAAAAAGAATGTAGAGTTGCTAGAACAAGTACAGAGAAGGGCAACAAGATTGGTGAGAGGAACATAGGGGTGCGCTTATGAAGAAAGGCTTAAGTTCTGCAAGTTGCAGCATCTAGAGACTAGGTATCTGTGAGGTGATCTGATTGAGGTGTATAAGGGCCTTGAACGGTTTGAGCTGGCTCAATGCTGATGGGATACGTCCACTTGCTCAGACTAAGAACTTGAGGGGACATAGATTCAAATTGAGAAAAGACAGTTGTAGAATGGATGTGCGGAAGTTTTCTTTTAGCAACCAGTAGTTGACTGCTGGAACAGACTTGCATCTGTTGTTTTGGAAGTTGATGCTTAAATAAAATTAAGGCTGAGCTAGACAAATGTTTGGAGTGAGCGAATGAGTGAAATAGGAAGGGTTTTTTTTTTTTTTTTTTTTTTTTGCTGTTGCTGTATAAGCTTGCTTTCTTGCATCATATGCCTCAACTAACACTAATGCTAATGCTAATACCCTAGGCATCTCTGTTTCCTGATATTAATATGCATCCCATGCATCTTTCTTCTCTGTCACGAGTCTCACTAGGTCGCCTGACATCCAATTTAGGCTTAAACCTTGAACAGTATTTCTTAATTCTTATGAAAAGTCTTGTAGCTTCCAAGATTAATTCCTTGAATGATTCCTATTTAGAATTTGCTGTTGGTAACATCATCAGTTAGTCCCACTGTATAGAATTTAAAAAATCTTTGAGACCACTGTAATCACCTTTACGAAAGCAAAAGCCCTTCCCTTTACCCCTGATGGTAGTTACATCTTTAAATAAATCCCACATCAGTACATTGTAAATACAGCCACCTAGTGGTTATCTGCAGATTCTTAATGCATGAAGAATCACTGCTGATAATCAGATCAAGAGTATTATTCCCTCTGGTTACCTCTCGAACATGCTGCTGTAGACATCAGTCACCCAATAAATCCACAAAATCCTTGCTAGTGTGTGAGCGACCAACCCACAAGTTTCAGTCTACATCCGGGAAGTGAAAATCTCCCATTATAAGACAATCTCATTTACTGGCCCACTCTATTTCTCTGTACTGTTGTTCATTGTACTCATTAGAGTCATTATTATTATTATTATTAGCTATATGGTGCAAGGAAGCCTGAGGCTTATACTGTACCAGCCAAAAAAAAAAAAAAATTCCTGAGTTACCCTGAGAGAGAGAGAGAGAGAGAGAGAGAGAGAGAGAGAGAGAGAGAGAGAGAGAGAGAGAGAGAGAGAGAGAGGTAGAAAGGAATCACCAAGAAAGAGAAGAATGATGATATAACACACTCCTACTCGCAACTTTGTTTTCCCAGTGCTTATGTCACACCAAACTGGCTCAATACTGCACTGTCTAACCTTCTCAACAGGATGCACTTCCTTAGATTTTACATGTTTCTTAACTAACAGCATTACCCTTCCTCCCCTTCTATCCTTTCTGTACACATTGTACTCCCCAAATTCCAATTCTGCATTCCTTATCTCTGTGTGACACCATGTCTCTGATATCCCAACATCAGCCTTTGATGTCTTGACCAGTACCTCAAATTCATCAAATTTATTTACTATATTCCTAGTATTGGTGTACATGCAAATGTATAAATGCACCTGTTCTTACTCTTAATTACTCTAACACAACCCATGTGTTTAATTGTTCCATTATGACTCCCAGCAGTGCTTGAAATCCCCAGTACCTCACTTTCCAGGCTGCTGCTCATTCTAATTGAAGCAGTGCAAGGATCACTTCCACCTCTGCCTGTGGCTACCATTAATCTATTAGTCTGCGAATCCCTCCCAAGCTAGCAGTTTTCCTGCCCACCTAACACTGCCTCGATAGCATCAGCAAATATTCTTACACCCTTTCTATTTATCACATCCCTGTAGAAACAATATCTCCTGTTAACAAGCACAAACCAAGCTGAAAAATATTCTATTCCATGAACCTTGCACATTCACTCCAGAGCCGAATTGATTGACAAGACTCTCATCATCTACTCCCTCCTATCGCGTCTGGGCAGAATTGCAGCCATTTTCAAATTTAACCCTAACTCGTGACTTTTTTTCAACGTTGATCTGTATTTGTTAAGTAAGTCGCCCAATCTCCACTCTTAATGTCATTGGTGCCAACGTGTACAACAATATCACCCTTTATGCTATTAAAAGATGGTATCTGCTCTAAAATGTCAACTTTTGCCCTTGGTAGACATAGCCTGGTCATATTCCACCTATCCTTTTTGCACAATATATTTCCCGTCTTCCTGACAATATATTCACCGACAATAACTAGCTGCTGTGAGACCAGTGCATTCTGCCAATCAAGATTGCCACTGTATTGCCTGATACCCAAGAGTGAGCTCTGGCATTGAGTTGGGCAGCTAAGATCATGATGCCCCCCCATTTCATTTTCTTCAAGGACATCTACCCTACTCTTCAAACTCTGATAGACACCCATCAGAAAACTGAGTTGGCACGTAATTCATGAAGGAGTCTGAAAGAGTAAGCCATTTTACCATGAATATATATATATTAATATGTTTCGCATGTGTGGGCCCTGAAGAGAACATATGTATGTATACATTATTTAAGGTCATTTTGAATAACATTTAATAATAACATTTTAAAGTACGTTAGAAACCTTCCAGTAAGTGCTTCCATCTGTTATCCATGTTTCTAAGTAATTATAGAGCAGTTTATAATGATTTGCAGCATGATAATAGATTTTAAAATCATAAGAGAATGTGTCTGTCAGCCAGCATTATTGTCCAATTTTGGCTTTCTCTGAATTCCAAAATTCTCTGGAATTCAGATCCAGAAGTTGATAAAATTGAATCAAAGGATACACAGAGGTAAAAAATAGTATTACATTAAAGAAGTAATGATAAGTTTTTTCCAAATTTAAGAATTTTTTTTAAAATTCTTTTGCAATTTTTTTGTTTTTTTGTGATTTAAAAAAATTTTCATTTGAATTTGAAATAATTTCAATCTGATGATGGGCAACCAAGCCAAAAATACAAATAAATTAATATTAATTAAAAATAGTTATGTACAAAGTTTTCATGTTTACAATATTCCATGATTTCAAAAAAAGTTTGAAGAAATAACTCCTCAGGGTGCATACATTGCCTATAAAACTCACCCATGAAAAGGTTATAGTCCTCCACAGTAACACATTCACATCTGCTTTCCCACTGTGGTTTTCTGCATAAATTTCCATCACATTCATCACTCATTTGGTGTTTCTTGAATCTGCATACTTTGCAATTATAAAAGCATAATGTACCTTCCATCCTTCTTTTATGTCTGCCTTTCCCATGTCTGTTGTATTTACCATGTTAAAATTCTTCATCCAGTATATGAAGAGTAATCAGAAAATTCAGCCAATGGTCACTGTATACTGAATTGCAGCATCATAGCAAGTTGTGAACTTGTTACTAGTTGTTCAGTGACTCACTTAATCACAGTCCTCTATGTATTGTCCATTTGTGTGCAGTCACTCTCAATTAACAAGTGTTGAATATGTTTTTATTGTGTTTCTTCACACATTCAAATGAATTATTTTACAAAGTAATGAATCTGCATTAAATTTTGCTTCATTTTAGGGAAAAATGAAACAGAAATCCATGAAACGTTGAAAACAGCTTCGGAAGTATATGTTATGTGTGATCGGTGTTATCGGTGATCTGATTGAGGTGTATAAAGCCTTGAATGGTTTGAGCATGCTCAATGCTGATGGTATTCTTCCTCTTGCTCAAAATAATCACTTGAGAGGCCATAAATTCAAATTGAGGAAAGACAGATGTAGGATAGATGTGCGGAAGTTTTGCCTTTAGCCAGCAGGTAGTTGGTTGGTGGAACAGACTTCGATCCTTTGTTGCGGAAGTTGGTAGCCTAAATAAATTTAAGGATGAGCTGGACAGGTATTTGGAATGAACAGAGAGGTGAAATGGGAGCATTTTTTTTTTTTTTTGCTGATGCTGCATAAGCTTGCTTTCTTGCATCATATGCCTCTACTAATGCTAATGTGTTGTTTGAAGACTTTTCAGATGTTGCAAAATTTAAAAGGGGATAATTGTCCATCAAAGGTGATTCTCACTCTGGTTATTGTTCAACTTCAAAAACCAATGACTTAATCACACATGTTCATGATCTGATCAGTATTGATAGATATTTAATTATCTGCAAAATTGTTTGTGAAATTAGTATTTCTTATTGGAATCATAAGAAATGTCATGTCAATCAATTTTGATGCTTCAGTTGGGAATTCAGTAAATTTCAGCCAAGTTTGTGCCTTTCATTCAGGCGCCTCCGTAGCCAGGTGGGCAGGAGCAGCAGTGCATAGCACATGCTTCTTGATTAGACCAGGGTTCGAGCCCGTGACCACCAAATACAGAGGATGCGGAAAGGTCAGGGAATGGCCACCGCATATCCCTGGAGCAATATGGTCTTAGTTGCTAATGCTCCTAAAAACCAAAACAACAACAACAACCTTTCATTCTCACTGACCATCATAGACAGTGAGGAGTTCTCACTTTTCAGGGTCTTGTCAATGTTCTGCAGCTAATCCACATTTTGTTTCTTCAGTCATTACCAATAAATAGTTGTGGATGGATGGCAATGACCCAGACACAAAGGCCCAGTCTAGACTCCTCACCGGAAGCCTTTCCCTTCTTCAAAGCACCCAAAAAAGTAAGAGACTCTCAGCCAGGTGTGAAGATCATGCTTGTTATATTTTTTGCAACACAGAGGCCTGTTCATTATGAATTTCTCACATGTCAAACAATAAACCAAGAATATGCAAACAGTTCTATGATGATTGTGTAATGCTGTTCAGAGAAAATGGCCAGAAAAGTGAGTTTCGGACAATTGGCTTTGACATCATGACAACCTGTACACATTTGACATTTCCCATGCCTCTATGAAAGATTTCAGATTCGTAACGACTGAGGAAATTTTTCAGGAAATAGCACAGGAACTATTTTCAAAGGAAGCCTATCAGGAATGCTTCCAAAAGTTGTAGAATCATCAGAATCAGTGTGCACAGTGCTGAGAAGACTACTTCAATGGGGAGCACTGAATATCCAGTAGGCTTCGTAATTTTCCAAATGTCCAGATCCCGAATATTTTGATCATACCGCAAACTCCAGGGGCTCACATCTGGTGAGTACGGACTTGGCACACACAGGGTCCTGAGCTGGATATCATCATTCTTCTCTTCCTTGATGATTCCCTTCTACTTCTCTCTCTCTCTTTCTCTCTCTCTCTCTCTCTCTCTCTCTCTCTCTCTCTCTCTCTGGGTAGCTCATATATATATATATACATCATATATATATATTTTTTTTTTTTTTGGCTGATGCAGTAAAAACCTCAGGCTTCCTTGTACCATATGGCTAATAATAATAATAATAATAATAGTAGAATGACGTATTTTCATATTCCTATTATTTTGCTATTTGTTGATTTAACAGTTACTTCAAATTAATAAAATTTTATACGATCAAAATAAGTGATGTCAATAAATGCATTGGCATGTTAGCTTCTTGTTACTTGCTCACGGAATTGCTGATGTTGCTTTGTCCCCTCATCTATCAAATCATAGCTGACTGACAATCATTTTTTTGTGTAATTTTATAGTGATATGCTTATTTGATAAATGATGTTTCTTTTTATTTACTGAAGGCATAACTACATCCAGCAAATGTGCAGATTACCAAATGGAACTGAATTTTATCTAACGTCAAAAGTCATTCTTCTGCCACATGTGTTATAGCAGTATTTCCCTCAGTGACCTCCAGCAGCATACTGCTAGGGCTTATTCCTGCTGTCAGAGCTGATTTTCTTTTTACATGTGTTATGGCTGCATTTCATCATTTTTTGATGTCCCACGATGGCAGTGATGAAGTTATGTGAAATATCTAGCAGATACATAAGACCATACAGAGCTTTTAACGTTTGTTTCTATATACAGGGTCACTATTAAAAATTTTCAAATCATTCTTGCTATCAAAGGTGGAAAAACTACCTTTTATAGCAAGAAAGAAGCATGCCTGACTTTATAAAGCAGCTCTAATCAAAAAATAAAAAGTTATATACTGCATGGAAATTTTTTAACAGCGATCCCCAAGTACATGAACAAATGTTAAAAAATAGGTATTCCCTTATGCCATTGGTTAAAAAAATTACTCTACTCACTGAAAACAGAATTTCATCATTGCATTTAGTGACTCTCTCATGAGCATGCAATGGGAAACTAATGTCCAATGCATTTCATTTGCCACTAAAAGGAGTCTCCATAGCCAGGTGGGAAGGAGCAGCAGTGCATAGCACACGCTTCTTGATTAGACCAGGGTTTGAGCCCATGACCACCAAATATGGAGGATGTGGAAAGGTCAGGGAATGACCACGCATATCCCAGGAGCAATATGGCCTTAGTTGCTAATGCTCCTAAAAACCAAATAACAACAACAGCCACTAAAATGAAGTGACCAACAAAACCAAACTGTGACCAATAAAACTGTTGTATAGGTGGGTGTAATGGCAAAAGTTGTCACTGTGCCTTTCTATGTTATTTGTGTTGTTAGAACACCCAGTTTCCATAATCTCCGCTAATACTTTCAAATTATTGCAAGCCCCAGTGGGATAGCTTCAAGTATTTCAAAAATTACTTCTCCTTTTAGTTTCTATAAAATTAGTAGCCTGTGAATTTTCTCCCCCGCAGCCCAAAAAACCTAACACTCAATAGCATCCACAAATATTGTTGCACCACTTTTTATACAAAATATACTCCATTCTACAAATGTAGTCTATTTTAGCAGCAAGTACAACCATGTAGTAAAGATTTTTCCCTTGAGCCTTCACAATCTCTCCAGGCTATATTTGATTATTATTATTATTATTATTATTATTATTATTATTATTATTATTATTATTATTATTAGCCATATGGTGCAAGGAAGCCTGAGGCTTATGCTGCACCAACCAAAAAAAACTAAAAAAATTTCTGACCTACCCAGAGAGAGAGAGAGAGAGAGAGAGAGAGAGAGAGAGAGAAATAAAAGGGAATCACCAAGGAAGAGAAGAATGATGATATCCAGCTCAGGACCCTGGGTGTGCCAAGCCCACACTCACCAGATGTGAGCCCCTGCAAGTAAGGGCCGCCCTTACTATGCTAGGGCCTATAGACAGACACAACATGTAATGAAAATATTTTTCTCACCGAGTTGTTCAACAATGTGATACATCTAGAATAAGTAAGGAATTCTTCATATATATTATCGCCAGTCTTTATTTTGCTTTTGCAAATGAAACTTTGTGCAGTGATCAGACACCCGTTCGGTTACTGTATGTGTATCGGTCATATTGTATGGTGTTCAGGATTCCCAAACTTGACAGGAGGATGGGAGGATAGGCCCTACGTATACGAATATTTAGCCACATAGGAGGACAAAAGTTGTTAGTTGGTTAATTTCAATTCAAGTTTGTTCAAGTTCAAATCATTATCAAAACAGCAATTAACATTAAAAAAATGTATTTGTTTATTATTGCTATTTGTATTTAAAATATAAAGTTTAAAATTAAATTAATAAAATTTTTAGTTAAAAATATATGAAAAGAAAAAGGGAAAGAGTGGAGTCCAAAAACGAACAATGAAGAAAGCAAAAGAACAAGCAGTCCATAAATAAATTACCTCAAATAGATCATTTCTTTACAAAACACAGTAATGAATTATGTCTTGAAGAAGATTAAGGAAAGACCAGTATTGAATTAGAAAATGTGGAAAAGAATGCTGCTGGTGTAAATACATTGCAGGATCATCAAACGAAAACAATGACAAAGCTTGTACCATACACTCCATCCTCTCGTGTATGGGCAAATTCCAAAATTCAAATTTCAAACACATTCTAAACTATTGAAAATAAATCATCATTCTGAGTGATCATTTACCTGTTAGCTTGGGTTCTAAGAGCTGTTTTTAAACTGTCTAACAACTTTACTCTGATTCCTGCTTCTTCTTCTTCTCGAGGAAATGACATCTAATGCAAATATGAAGTATTTGTTTGTTAAAGAATAAAAGCAAACGTGATAATAGGGAATACTTATTACTCAAATTTTTATTTAGATATAATAAAATAACCAATGACATTTTATTAAGAATGTTACAGTAACTTGATTTTTCAATATATTAGCCTGATAAAATATTAAGAAGGTAAAAGCAGTGTAATTAAATGATACTGTGGGTTAAAACAAGTTAGTAAACCCTCAATATTTGGGATTGTTGATTATTCACAGATTACATCTTGTATGCTGGATTTAATACACATATAAGTGGTTTTAACTATTCAAAGGGTTATATCTTTGTATATCTGTTTAACTTTCAGAGTTTTCATTATTCACAAGTAGTTCTTCTGTAAGCCTGTGTTACATTTCCAGCACATATACATACTTTACTGTATTTAATTATGTTACATAAATTTCGATGAGACCATGATCAAACTAATGAATGAAGGTATCATCTCAATATTTAAGTTGTATTAAACCTGCTGCACATTGTGAGAATTTTCAGTTAGATGGAGAGCAATTCCTCTATGTCAGTCAGCGACTGTAAGTTAAAAAGTACAAATCACTGACTGAATAACAAATATAAAGGCATCTCCACATTAATTCAAACCAGTGACTTCAAATGTGTATTGGAAGAAGCTATTGCCTGATGCAGTGTAAGAGATTAAAGGTATCTCATTGGTAGAAAAAAAAACTGTTTGCAAGTGAGTTCATAATCTCAGTTTCATAATGTTTTAATTATGTACCAGGTACATAATGAGTTGCTGCCGCTCTACTCTACGACTGATAGTGTCACTGATAATGTCACAGTGGCAGCTGTTAAAAATGTCTTTACTGCAGGAACTCATTATGAACCTGGTACAGTAAAATAAAACATTATGAAACTGATACAGTAAAATAAATAAAAAAAGTATTGCTGCATTCTTTTTATTGAAAAAATTATTTTAGTACAGTGAAATACAATGGAATGTTTTATTGTACTAGTGTACAGTGAAATAATTTGTATGAAATATATTATAATAACACTAAAATTATTGATGTATGGTATCGGTTCCCAACCTATTTTTAACTCGTGAACCCCTTTCAACATAATATTTTTAATGCAAACCACTAAGTCTATATTCTCTGAAATCATCTAATATTTCTGAATTTTTATTATAATATATTTCCAGTGCTACTTTTTTATAAGCGACATTGCATCATAATGATAATTATTATTAAATATTATTTATAGTTTGTAAAGCAGTTATTAATCAGTCCAAACTAGATTTCTAACAGGCTAAGAGTAGAAAACTTGCTTGTCCAAATGGTAGCCGAGCATTCTGGTCTCTTGTCAAAGATATTGGCCACAATTTTTGCCCACCTCTGTTCCCACCTCTGTCAAAACCAGATGGTTCTATTGCCACATCAGCCAAATAAAGCTGACCTGCTAGCATCCTACTTTTCTTCCAACTCATGTATTGATCCTGGTAAATCACATCAAACCATTCACAGTACGCTTAATTCAATGCCTCCTGTGGCCTTCTGTCAAAAGGATGTCAAATTTACAAAACTTCTTTCCAGCCTCAGAATTTAATTCTAGATTGAAATCACCAGCAAGAACTATAGGTATACGATCCAGTGGCTCTTCTAATAATTTTGCACCTTCAATGGAATATGGCATCAAATTCTTGTTTATGAATTTTTGAATTATATCTAACGACATACCTGGAGTGATGTATATGGCAATGATGAAAATAGATTCACTATTGAATTTGCACAAAGATCCACAAATGTCTCCAATTTCATCAGATACCACTGTCGCATTGCTGCTATTATGTAGTGCAAAGATATGTGGTGTACTGATGATAGTTGAACCTTCACGCTGATAAATCGCAATACCACCACTACAAACATCTGACCTTTTAAATTGAGTCACACATTGGTATGGTTTAAGTCAGTGGTTTTCAACCGGGGTGCCACAACAACATTATTGGGGTGCCGTGTAATTTGGGTTTAAGTTACTTAAAGTTATTATTATTTTATTTTATTTTTTTTTTGAAATTTATATATTTTTTTCATTATAAAAAGGGTACAATATAAAGGGTACAGTACAATATCCATTGTACTGTATCTTTTTAATTTTGTGGTGATCTGTATTGATTTTTATTTAGTACCTCTATATAAAGAATAAAATTATTATATAGGTATATATTAAAAGGTCGAAAACCACTGTGCTACATATTTCTTTTGGCCTAGGGGTGCCGTGAAAAAATTACAGGAATAGTAAGGGTGCCATGAACCAAGAAAGTTTGGGAACCTCTGATTTAAGTAATATATGTTCATCATCATCCAACCACGTTTCACTTAATATCAATATTTTGGATTGCTGTAAGATTGTGTCTGTTTCGATATCTTGAACATGGGCCTGTAAACTTTGCACATTCATTGACGATATAGATATACCACTTTGTATGAAATCTTGCAGTTCATCCTGTAGAGATGGTAGCTTATCATTTTTCAAGCGACAAGTTGCTGTTGATGATCTTTCTCATAATTATATACAACTTTGTCGAAGGTCCCTCCTTGAGATTTATGTACAGTCAAAGCACAAGCACATATTAAAGGGACTTGTGTATGTCTACATATTAATTTCCTATTCTTGAATGGAATCTTAGTTGATCGTTTTATAATAGGTACGGATTGACTAGGTAAATGTTTATCTTTCACATATTGTTTATAATGAGATTGAAGGTTATGTCCTATCTTGGACTCAGGAAATTTCATCCATACTCGTTTAACTGTTTTGTTGTCCTCAAATTCAAAAAATACTAAAGTACCGATTGCACCATTTACTAATTCATTGACCACATCTATATTTGTAGTAATCATATACGGTTTTCCTTTCAATAATGGTAGAATGTATGAAATGTATATCCTGCAGTTTCAGTCACTGACATTTTATGAATTTTATTTTGCATACTTGCTAATCATTCTTCAGAATGATATCCGTGGTATAAATCTTGTGCAACCACTTTATGGGTTTCATCTGCAACTAAAGTATTTGTATTATAGGCTTTTACATCACTATTTCTTAAAAATAGTCTAATCCCTTGTGGACATAAATTAGTAGCATCTTCTTTGGTAACAAATCTCAATTCTATAATTTTAAGTTCATCTGGTAATAACGCTTCTCCATTGCCTATTTTTGTAAGAATTTTAGAAAATGTACTATCGGGCTGCCGAACAACTTGTACTAAATTGTAGTGAATGCCATAATTCTGGAGCAATCTCTAATGACTTATTTATAAATTCTTTCAATTCCAATATAGAATGAGTAATATTAGCTGTTATTCCTACTGATTTAAATGCAATTTTCAAATTTTATGTGGTGTGCATTCGCATAATTTTCATTGCCATATATAGCAAACATTGGGGAGTTACTCCAATAAATGATATAGATGATGGTATATCAAGCTTAATGTCCAAGTTTGCAGATGATACGAAGGTTGGCAGGGTTGTCAAGGACACTACTGACACTATGCTACTGCAACAGGATCTGGAAAGGTTGAGCAGATGGGCTGAGAGGTGGCAAATGAAGTTTAACATTGACAAATGTCAAGTACTACATATGGGAAACAGCAACCCCAGAGCAACGTATCAACTCTGTGGTACTACACTGACAGTGGTAGAGAATGAAAGGGACCTGGGGGTGGTTGTGCAGGCAGATATGAAGTTTTCTGAGCAGTGCAGATGGGCTGCAAGAGTAGCTCATGGTGTATTGTCGATGATATATAGGAATTTTTCTAGCAGGGATAAGAAGGTGATTATTCCCTTGTATAAGGCAATGGTCAGACCACACCTAGAGTACTGTATACAGGTCTGGAGGCCTCATTTCAAGAAGGGCAACAAAGTTAGTGAATGGAACAAAGGGGTGCTCTTACGAAGAAAGGCTTAAGTTTTGCAAATTACAGTGTCTGCAGACTAGGCACCGGCGAGTTGATCTGATAGAGGTGTATACAGCCTTGAATGGTTTGAGCATGCTCAATGCTGATGGGATTCTTCCTCTTGCTCAGAATAATCACCTGAGAGGGCATAAATTCAAATTGAGAAAGGACAGATGTAGGATAGACATGAGGAAATTTGCCTTTAGCCAGCAGGTGGTTGGTTGGTGGAATAGACTTCCATCCCTTGTCGTGGAAGTTGATAACCTAAATAAGTTTAAAGCTCAGCTGGACAGGTATTTCGAACGAACAGAGGGGTGAAGTGGAAGTCGTTATTTTTTATTTATTTATTTATTTTTATTTTTTTATTTTTTTTTTATTTTTTTTTTTGGCTGATGCTGCATAAGCTTGCTTTCTTGCATCAAATGCCTCTACTAATGCTAATGCTAATGCTAAAGATCAGATCTATGAATTTAACTCAATGCCATCATAAAGGAAGTCATTTTCAATCCATTTTTAAATTTTCTTGCATGTCCCAAATATATAGCTGGAAAAGAAGGTTCTTCTGCATGTATATCAAATATGAAACTTGTTGGAGGTGATTTCTGACTCTGTGCTATACATAAATATTTATCTTCTGACCATAATAATGTTTGTTGTTGAATTAACAATAGTTCATCATCATTGTTGATCGGTTCCACAATTTCATCTGAATGTTCCTGTTCACTATCATCATTTGTTCCCAAGAAATCGTCACTCACTTTTATGCCATAGAATTTATACAAAGGTGAATTTATCAAATACCTAACCATATTTTCACTATTTTCTTCTGCACATATTGTTGTAGATATGATGATTTATGTATGAGTTTTCGTTTTATATATATACTTTAATGGCATAATCGTCATATAATTCTCTACGTAATTGATGAACCATCGTATTTTCGTTAACTGGTACATTTATTTCTTGTCCGATGATCCCATATTCTCCATGTTAGCATTAGCAAAGGCACATGATGCAAGAAAGCAAGCTTATATAGCATTAGCCAAAAAAAAAAAAAAAACCAATCTTATTTCACCCATCCACTCGCTCCAAATGTTTGCAAGTTCTGCCTTGAATCTATTTAAGCTATCAACCTCTACAATGACAGATGGAAGTTTGTTCCCCCAATCAACCACCCGCTGGCTAAAGGCAAATTCAATTTGAACTTATGCTCTCTCAGGCAATTATTCTGAGCAGGAGGAAGAATCCCATCCGCATTGAGCATGCTCAAACCATTCAAGGCTTTATACACCTCAATCAGATCACCTCGCAGGTGCCTAGTCTCCAGACACTGTAATTTGCAAAACTTAAGCCTTTCTTCGTAAGAGCAACCCTTTGTTCCATTCACTAATCTTGTTGCCCTTCTCTGTACTCGTTCCAACAGCTCTACATCCTTCTTAAAATGAGGCCTCCAGACCTGTATACAGTACTCAAGGTATGGACTGACCATTGCCTTATACAAGGGGATAATCACCTCCTTATCCCTGCTAGAAAAATTCCTGTATATCATTGACAAGACACCATGAGCTACTCTTGCAGACCATCTGCTCTGTTCAGAAAACTTCATATCTTCCTGCACAATTACTCCCAGGTCCTTTTCATTCTCTACCACTGTCAGTGTGGTACCACATAGTTGATACGTTACTCTGAGATTACTGCTTCCCATATGTAGTACTTTACATTTGTCAAGGTTAAACTTCATTTGCCACCTCTCAGCCCATCTGCTCAACTTTTCTAGATCCTGTTACAGCAGTGTACTGTCATTAGTGTCATAAACAACCCTTGCCAACCTTTGTATCATCTGCAAACTTGGACATTAAGCCTGATATACCATCATCAATATTATTTATAAATTCAGAAAACAACAATGGACCCAACACTGAACCCTGAGGGAGTCCACTAATAATATTAGTCCATGAAGAGCAGTGTCCATTGATTACCACTCTCTGTCTTCTCCCACTCAACCATCCCTTTATCCATAGAAGCAATTTGCCTCCAATGCCACACTGCTCCAATTTGTGCAGCAGTCTTCCATGTGCAACAGTATCAACAGTATATTCATAATGTAAATGAAGAATTTCCATTAGGGTAATTGTGGTGATATCAAACATCATCATCATCATCAGCCATTTTCAATCCATTGCAGGATGAAGGCCTCTCCAGCAACTTTCAAGTTCCTTCTGTTTTGTGCAATAGCCATCCATTTACTACCCACAAACTCATGAATTTCATCTATCCATCTCCGACATTGTCTTCCAGATTTTCTTCTAGCTCCTCTTGGGTACCATTCTATTATTTTCTTAATCCATCTGTCATCATGTCTTCGAGCTATGTGTCCTGCCCAAGACAATTTTAGTTCTTTAGTTTTGATAAGAATGTCCTTTATTTGAGTTTGCTGCCTAATCCATGTGTTTCTCTTCTTATCTAACAGTCTGATTCCCAATATAATTCTTTCCATTCTTCACTGTGTAGTTCTCAGCTTCATTTCCATTCTTTTGGTGAGTGTCCAATTTTCACTTCCATAGGTCATAGTGGGAAGTATACATTGGTTCATTATTTTACGTTTCAGACAAACTGGGATATTGCTCTTCAGTATGTGACTATATTTCCTGAATGCTGTCCATCGAAAATTTATCCTTCTCTTGACTTCCAGCCACTTATCATTATTATAGCTAATAACTTGTCCCAGATAAGTATATGACTCTGCCTTTTCAATTACTGCTCCTTCAATCATTATGTTTCACCTCTGCCACTGGCAAAGATGAAAGGGATTCTTGCACTGCTTCTATTGGAATGAGCAGAAGCCTGGGAAACAAGTTGCAGGATATTTCAGAGACTGCTGGGAGTCATTGCAGTACAAGTAAACACATGGGTTGTGTTAGGGGGGCTAAGAATAGGAACAGGTACACCAATGCTAGGAGTTTGGTAAATAAATTTCATGAATTTGAGTTATTGCTCAAAGCATCAAAGGAGGATATTGTTGGGATATCAGAGACGTGGTGTAACACAGATATAAGGAATGCAGAACTGGAATTTGGGATAGTACAATGTGTACAGAAAGGATAGACAGGATAGGAAGGGAGGAGGGGTTATGCTATTAGTTAAGAAACACATAGAATCCAAGGAAGTAAAGCCAGTTGACATCGCTGGACAGTGCAGTGTCGAGTCAGTTTGGTGTGACATAAGCATTGGGAGATCAAAATTGAGAGTACGAGTGTGCTACAGACCTAATGACTCTGATGAGTATAATAAGAAACTGTACAGAGAAATAGAGTGGGCCAGTAAATCAGAGAGTCTTATAATGGGGGATTTTAATTTCCCAGATATTGACTGGAATTTGTGGGTTGGTCACTCACACACTAGCAAGGTTTTGTGGATTTATTGGATGATTGTTTTCTACATCGGCATGTTCGGGAGGCAACTTGAGGGAGTAATACTCTTGATTTGATTATCTGTAGTGACTCTTCATGCATTAAGAATCTGCAGATAAAGAAACCACTAGGTGGCAGCGATCACAGTGTGCTGGAGTGGGATTTACTCAAAGAGTTAACTACCATCAGGGGTAAAGGGAAGGGTTATTGCTTTCGTAAAGGCAACTACGATGGTCTGAGACAGTATTTAAATTCTAAACAGTGGGACCAACTGATGATGTTACCAACATCAAATTCAAAATGGGAAGCATTCAAAGAATTTATCTTGGAAGCTACTAGGCTTTACATACCAACTAAGAAATACTGTTAAAGTTTTAGGCCTAAATAGATGTCAGATGAACTAATGAGACATATGGCAGAGAAGAAAAATGCATGGGATACACAGAAATTAACATGTGACACAGAAGCCTGTGACAGATATAAGTTGATCTGTAACCAAGTTGGCGCACTATAGCCTTAGATGCTGATGCGCCATAAAAATCCTAATAACCAACCAACCAACCTTTAACCAAGTTACAAAGGAGGTTAGGCAGGCGAAGGCAGATTACGAGAAATCTTCGGCAAAGGATGCAAAGAAAAGCAGCAAAGGGTTCTTTACTTATGTAAACTCTAGTAGAAAGGGGATGAATCAGATTGGTCCACTTAATATCGATGGTTCAACTGTTCATGATCCTGCTCAGGTAGCTAACAAACTAAATGAATATTTTGCATCGACATTCACACATGAAGAGTTATTCAGCAAGGGAAATACCTGAGGTGTATTGAACTCTGGCAGTAAGCTAGATAATCTTGTAATAACTGAGAGTAAAGTGGAGGAGAAATTGTTGAAGATAAACCCAAGAAAGGCACCTGGGGTGGATGGGATCTATCCAGTTATATTAAAGAGGCAACAAAGAAAGTAAGTAAACCCTTAGCCATAATTATGAGAGCTTCCTTGGACTCAAGGGAGGTACCCATAGAGTGGTGTTGTGAAAATGTGACCTGAATTCACAAAGGAGGATCAAAGGGTGACACAAGTAATTATAGACCTGTGACTTTAACTTCTGTTCGAGGAAAATTAATGGAGGCACTGGTAAAAGAAGCACTGCAGGATCATCTAGACAAGACTTCAGTTATAACTTGGGCACAGGATGGTTTTGTTAAGGGAAAGTCTTGCCTGACCAATTTGATTGGATACTATGATGCAGTCACAAAAGAACTGGATGCAGGTAATAAATTTGATATTGTATACATGGACCTTAGAAAGGCTTTTGATACTGTTGCACATGGAAGACTGCGGCACAAATTGGAACAGTGTAGCATTGGAGACAAATTGCTGCTATGGATAAAGGGGTGGTTGAGGAGGAGAAGACAGAGAGTGGTAATCAATGGGCACTGCTCATCGTGGACTAATGTTATTAGTGGAGTCCCTCAGGGTTCAGTGTTTGATCGTTTGTTGTTTTCTGTATTTATAAATGATATTGATGATGGTATACCAATACTTAATGTCCAAGTTTGCAGATGATATGAAGGTTGGTGGGGTTGTTAAGGACACTAATGACAGTACGCTGTTACAACATGATCTAGAAAAGTTGAGCAGATGGGCTGAGAGGTGGTAAATGAAGTTTAACATTGACAAATGTAAAGTACTACATATGGGAAACAGCAACGCCAGAGCAACGTATGAACTCTGTGGTACTACACTGACAGTGGTAGAAAATGAAAAGGACCTGGAGGTAATTGTGCAGGCAGATATGAAGTTCTCTGACAGTGCAGACAGGCTGCAAAAGTAGCTCATGGTGTCGTGTCAATGATATACAGGAATTTTTCTAGCAAGGATAAGGAAGTGATTATTCCCTTGTATAAGGCAATGGTCAGGCCAATCCTTGAGTACTGTATACAGGTCTGGAGGCCTCGTTTCAAGAAGGATGCGGAGCTGCTGGAACGAGTACAGAGAAGGGCAACAAGATTAGTGAATGAAACAAAGGGTTGCTCTTATGAAGAAAGGCTTAAGTTTTGCAAATTGCAGTGTCTGGAGACTAAGCACCGGCAAGGTGATCTGATAGAGGTGTATAAAGCCTTGAATGGTTTGAGCATGCTCAATGCTGATGGGATTCTTCCTCTTGCTCATAATAATCACCTGAGAGGGCATAAATTCAAATTGAGGAAAGACAGATGTAGGATAGATGTGCGGAAATTTGCCTTTAGCCAGTGGGTTGTTGGTTGGTAGAACAGACTTCCATCCCTTGTTGTGGAAGTTGATAGCCTAAATATACTTAAGGCTCAGCTGGACAGCTATTTCGTACGAACGGAAGGGTGAAGTGGAAGTGTTTTTTTTTTTTGGCTGATGCTGCATAAGCTTGCTTTCTTGCATCATATGCCTCTACTAATGCTAATGCCCCTTTCTGTGGCATACTTGTTCATCATTACTTTTGTTTTAGCCATTTTCATCTTTAGTCCAAAATCCTTACTAACTCTGCATAACTGATTAAGATTTTCCTCTAATTCTTTGGGATCATGGCTTATGACCACAATGTCATCTGCAAATCGTAAATGGTTTAGGTACTCTCCATTCACATTGACTCCTTTCTGCAACTAGTCTAATCTTCCAAAAGCTTCCTCAATGGCAGCAGTAAACAGCTTTGGAGATATTCTGTCTCCTTGTTGAACTCCTTTCTCGATTTTAAATTTCCTACTGTCTTTGTCCAGTCTAATAAGCAAGGTAGCATTCTCATATATTTTCTTCAAAATCCTAATATATGGGGTATCTATGCCTTGTCTTTCCAGTGCCCGAAACATTGCCTTATTGCTGTATGGAGTCAAATGCTTTTTCATAATCCACAAATGCCAGGCATAATGGTGTTTGATATTCATCTGCTTTCTCCATTAGCTGTGATATTACGTGAAGGTGATCCATAGTTGAGAATCCTGTCCTAAAGCCAGCTTGCTCTTCTGGTTGATTCTCCTCATGTATTCTTTCTAATCTGTATTCATACATGTATTCATGTATTCTTTGTGAGCAACTTATAGATGTGAGATAACAAGCTAATTGGTCTATAATTTCCAATTTCTGATTTATCTCCTTTCTTATGCAGCAAAAGAATGATTGCATTATTCCACTCCTTAGGCGTCACACCTTTTCTAATGCACTTTGTGAAGAGCCTTGCCAGTTTTTGTGTTATGTCTCTTCCTCCCAATTTTAACAACTCTACAGTAACTTCATCTTACTACCAAACACTCAGTTACGACATCCAATGGAGGCAAATGAGTAAGATATGTTGGATATATAAATCCATTTGACATGGCTATAGTTAGTATCCGTCCCTCTTTTAATGAAGTATGTCATGTATTACACGTCATGAAAGTACTCACTTCTTGTAAATGAAATACATTTTGAAGTAATTCATATGAAGTTGTTGGAAATGGTTTCAAATCTAATTGAAACCATAAATGATCACAAAACATTATAACTGAATCCAAATGGGTTTTTGTACGCTAGTTTTCAAAACTCACTGTCAGCTCGTGTAGACACTATAGGGATGTAATCAGGAATCTCATTATTAGCCTTTTCTAATTTCACTTTTTTTTTTTGTGCGCAATATTCCTTCATTCATTCTGCTGCAGTTTTAGAGTCCTGATAAGCATCAGAAATAGTAGATCTCTGTGGTCGACGAGTATCAGGCATAATAGAACTCAGTAGTTGACAAGTATCAGGCATAGTAGAACTCTGTGGTTGAATTTCATTATTATTCGGAATAGTTTGAATTTCTAATTTCCTTTTCTTCCGTTCACGATATTCCTTCATTATTTCCGCTCAAATTTTCTGGGTGCAGTTTGAGAACTCCCAGGCATAACGAAACACTCTTGTTGAATTTCATCTGGATTCACATTTTTGTCCAACTTCCCTTTCTTTCTTTCACGATATTCCTTTGAAAGTTGGGCTGTAGATATTGGCACAGTTGCTCGCGTATTAATCATTATGCTGATATAATGGTATAACATAGTTCGTCACTGCTCAATTGTACTTGTTGTGTCACTGCAACTTGTTGCATCACTGCACTTGTTGCATACAATTGAGTTTAGTTTTCTTGGGCGCATGCATTGTACTTGTTGCATCACTACAGCAGCAACAAATACAATGCATGCGCATTGGGTTTTGTGACAATTTCTAGGTAACGTAATGCTTTTTCCAAATAATGCCGATAAAAAATGTTTTTAACATCAAAAGAGAATTATGAGTTTGGCCCATGATGTGGAAGGAGTTGGGGTTTTCAATGATCTCAAAGAAAGTGTGGAGAAAGCAGTGAGGAAGAAGAAGGAGGGTGATGTGGTTCAAAAACCTCAGTTCAGGCACTGGCAGAGATTTTGGACATGTCCAGTGCTCTGGCTGACAAGTGTTTAAAATAGACCCATTGAAGGAATGTAGTAAAAATTTAAAATTTAACGGTGCAGTCAGTCATGAAATGCTCTGAGCAGTGCAGACATGCGGCCAGGACAGCTCATGGGGTTTTGTCAAAGCTATATAAACTTGCTTTCTTGCATCATTTACCATTACTACTACTACTACTACTACTACTACTATATTTTAGAATTAGCATTAGCATTAGTAGAGGGATATGATGCAAGAAAGCAAGCTTATGCAGCATCAACCATAAAAAAAAAAAAAAAAAAAATCCCATTTCACCCCACCGTTTGTTGCAAGTACCTGTCCAGCTGAGCCTTAAATTTATTTAGACTATCAACTTCCACAACAAAGGATGGATCTCTGTTCCACCAACCAACTAATTGCTGGCTAAAGGCAAACTTCCACACATCTGTCTTTCCTCAATTTGAATTTATGCCCTCTCAGGTGATTATTCTGAGCAAGAGGAAGAATCCCATCAGCACTGAGCATGCTCAAACCATTCAAGGCTTTATACACCTCAATCAGATCACCTCGCAGGTGCCTAGTCTCCAGACACTGTAATTTGCAAAACTTAGGCCTTTCTTCGTAAGGGCAACCCTTTGTTCCATTCACTAATCTTATTGCCCTTTTCTGTACTCGTTCCAACAGCTCTACATCCTTCTTAAAATGAGGCCTCCAGACCTGTATACAGTACTCAAGGTGTGGCCTGACCATTGCCTTATGCAACGGGATAATCACTTCCTTATCCCTGCTAGAAAAATTCCTGTATATCATTGACAAGACACCAAGAGCTACTCTTGCAGACTGTCTGCTCTGCTCAGAATACTTCATATCTGCCTGCACAATTACCCCCTGGTCGTTTTCATTCTCTACCACTGTCATTGTAGTACCACAGAGTTGATACTTTACTCTTGGGTTACTGCTTCCCATACGTAGTCTTTACATTTGTCAATTTTAAACTTCATTTGCCACCTCTCAGCCCATCTGCTCAACTTTTCTAGATCCTACTGCAGCAGCGTACTGTCATTAGTGTCCTTAACAACCCTGCTAACCTTTGTAACGGCTGCAGAGTTGGACGTTAAACTTGATATACCAACATCCATATCATTTATAAATACAGAAAACAACAATGGGCCCAACACTGAACTCTGAGGGACTCCACTAATAACATTAGTCCACGATGAGCAGTGTCCATTAATTACCACTCTCTGTCTTCTCGCACTCAACCATTCCTTTATCCATAGTAGCAATTTGCCTCCAATGCCACACTGCTCCAATTTGTTCAGTCTTCCATGTGCAACATTATCAAAAACCTTTATAAGATCCAAATATATGATATTAAAGTTAGCATTATTAGCATTAGTAGAGGCATATGATGTAAGAAAGCAAGCTTATGCAGCATCAGCCAAAAAAAAAAACACTTCCATTTCACTCCTCCGTTCGTTCGAAATACCTGTTCAGCTGAGCCTTAAATTTATTTAGGCTATCAACTTCCACAACAAGGGATGGAAGTCTGTTCCACCAACCAACTACCCACTGGCTAAAGGCAAATTTCTGCACATCTATCCTACATCTGTCTTTCCTCAATCTAAATTTATGCATTCTCAGGTGATTATTCTGAGCAAGAGGAAGAATCCCATCGGCATTGAGCATTCCCTGCATCCAGTTCCTTTGTGACCACATCATAGTATCCAATCGAATTGGTCAAACAAGACTTCCCCTTAACAAAATCATGCTGTGTCCGAGCTATAACTGAAGTCTTGTCTAGATGATCCATTAATTTCCTTGGAACAGAAGTTAAACTAACAGGTCTATAATTACTTGTGTCGCCTTTTGATCCTCCTTTGTGAATTGGGGTCACATTTGCACATCTGCAGTCCATGGGTTCCTCCCATGAGTCCAAAGAAGCTCTCATAATTATGGCTAACGGTTTGCATACTTCCTTTGCTGCCTCTTTAATATAACTGGATAGATCCCATATACCCCGGGTGCTTTTTTAGGTTTATCTTCAACAATTTCTCCTCCACTTTCCTCTCAGTTATTACAAAATCATCTAGCTCACTGTCAGAGTTTAACTCATCTCTGGCATACCCCTCTCTGAATAACTCCTGATGTGTGAATGTAGATGCAAAATACTCATTTAGTTTGTTAGCCACCTGAGCAGGATCATCAACAGTTGAACCATCAATATCCAGTGGATCAATCTGATTCATCCCTTTCGTTTTAGAGTTTACATAAGTAAAGAACTCTTTGCTGTTTTTCTTTGCATCCTTAGCCAAAGATTTCTCATAATCTGCCTTTGCCTGCCTAATCTCCTTTGTGACTTGGTTACAGACCAGCTTATATCTATCATATGTTTCCATGTCACTCATTAATTTATATGTATCCCATGCATATTTCTTCTCTGCCATATGTCTCATTAGTTCATCTGACATCCATTTAGGCCTAAACCTTGAACAATATTTTTTAGTTGGTATCTTAAGCCTAGTAACGTCTAAGATAAATTCTTTGAATGCTTCCCATTTTGAATTTGCTGTTGGTAACATCATCAGTTGGTCCCAATGTATAGAATTTAAATAGTGTCTCAGACTGCCGTAGCTGCCTTTACAAAAGCAAAAACCCTTCCCTTTACCCCTGATGGTAGTTACTTCCTTGAGTAAATCCCACTTCAGCACACTGTGATCACTGCCACCTAGTGGTTCCTTTATCTGCAGATTCTTAATGCATGAAGAATAACTACTGATAATCAGATCAAGAGTATTACTCCCTCTAGTTGCCTCCCGAACATGCTGATGCAGAAATCAATCATCCAGTAAATCCACAAAAGCCTTGCTAGCGTGTGTGACCAACCCACAAATTCCAGTCAATATCTGGGAAATTAAAATCCTCCATTAGAAGACTCTCTGATGTACTGGCCCACTCTATTTCCCTGTACAGTTTCTTAATATACTCATCAGAATCATTAGGCCTATAACACACTCGTACTCTCAATTTTGATCTCCCAATGCTTACGTCACACCAAACTGACTCGACACTGCACTGTCCAGCGATATCGACCGCTTTACTTCCTTGGATTTTATGTGTTTCTTAACTAATAGCATAACTCCCCCCCCCTTCTTGTCCTGTCTATCCTTCCTGTACACATTGTACCCCCCAAATTCCAGTTCTGCATTCCTTATAACTGTGTGACACCACATCTCTGATATCCCCACAATATCATCCTTTGATGTTTTGAGCAATAACTGAAATTCATCATATTTATTTACCAAACTCCTAGCATTGATGTATACGCAAATATACATGCACCTGTTCCTATTCTTAGCTACCCGAACACAACCCATGTGTTTACTTGTACCGCAATGACTCCCAGCAGTCTCTGAAATACGCTGCATCTTGTTTTGCAGGCTGCTGCTCATTCCAATAGAAGCAGTACAAGAATCACTTTCACCTCTGCCAGTGGCTACTGTTAATCTATTAATCCTTATATTCCCCCAAGCCAGCAGTTTTCTGACCCATTTAACACTGCTTCAATAGCATCAGGAAATATTCTTGCATGCTTTCTATTTAAGTGTATCCCATCCCTGTAGAAGCAGTCTCTCCTGTTAACAAGTACAGACTAGGCTGAAAAATATTCTGCCCCTTGAGCCTTGCACAATCTTTCCAGGGCCGAATTGATCGACAAGGCTCTCATCATATACTCCCTCCTATTGTGTCTGGGCAGAATTGCAGATGCTTTCAAATTCAACCTTAATACATTACTCTGGGGTTACTGCTATCCATATGCAGTATCTTGCATTTGACAATGTTAAACTTCTATTACCATTTCTCAGCCCATCTCCCTAATTTTTCTTGTTGAAGTGGCATACCTTCATGACTATCATTTTCTTTGTTTAACTTCAATTTTCCTTCCAGTTTCTTCTCAGTTATCACAAAATCATTTAGCTCTCTATTACAGTTTGATAAATTTCTGGCATCCATTTCCTCTAAAGAATTCCTCATGTGTGAATGTATATTCAGAATACTTATTCAGCTTGTTAGCTATCTGATCAGGATCATCAACAGTTAAACCAACATCAAGTGTACCAATATGATTCAACCTCTTAATTCTACTGTTAACATAAGTAAAGCAATTTTTGCTACTTTTCTTGGCTTACTTTGCCAGAGATTTCTCATAATCTGACTTGGCTTGCCTAACTTCCTTTGTGACTTGATTCCTGGCTAATTTATATTTACCATAGTCTTCTGTATCACCTGATAACTTATAGAAGTATGCATCCCATGAATATTTATTTCTCTGCCATAGTTCATCTGACATCCATTTAGGTGTAAGCCTTGAACTGTATTTCTTTTTTGGTATGAAAAGCCTAATAACTTCAACGATTATTTCCATGAATGCTTACCATTTAAAATTTTTTGTTGGTAACAGCAATAGTTGGTCCCACTGTATAGAATTTAAAAACTATCTGAGACCACTGCAGTCTCCTTTATGAATGCAAAAACCATTCTCTTTACCCTTCATGGTAATTACATCTTTAAGTAAATCCCAAATCAATACAATGCAATCACTGCCGCCTAGTGGTTCTTTTATCTGCAGATTTTTAATGCATGAAGAATCGCTACTGATAATCAGATCAGTATTGCTGATCTGATTACCAGACCAGCAGATTATCAGATCACTCTTGTTGCCTCTCTAACATTCTGCTGTAAAAAACAGTCATCCAATAAATGCCAAAATTCTTGCTAGTGTGTGTGTGTGTGACTAATCCACAAGTTTCAAACTATATCTGGATATACTTTGAAACTTGTGGATTAAAATCCCCCATTATAAGACATTCTGATTTACTAGCCCATTCTATCTGTCTGTACATTCGTTCGTTGTACTCATCACAGTCATTCAGCCTATAGCACACACACACACCTATTCTGATTTTTGTTTTCCCAATGCTTATGTCACACCAAATTGACTCAATTGCACTGGCCACCCATGTTAACTGGATATGCTGCTTTAGATTTTATGTGCTTCTTAACTAAGAGCATAATCCTCCCAGCCTCCACCTGTTCTGTTTGTGCTTTCTGTATTCATTGTGCTCCCCAAATTCAAATTCTGCGTACCCTTATATGTGAAGGTTTTTTGTTATTTGGTTTTTAGAAGCATTAGCAACTAAGGCCATATTGCTCCGAGGATATGCGGTGGTCATTCCCTGACCTTTCCGCAGCCACTCCTGCCCACCTGGCTACAGAGGTGCCTTATATCTGAAGGACACTTCATCTCTGATATCCTCACAATTTGTGCATTTGATGATTTGACCAGCATTTCAAATTCATCAAATTTATTTACTATGCTCCTAGCATTGGTGTACATGCTAGTATATATTGCACCGTTCATACTCTTAGTTACCCTAATGCAGCTCATGTATTTCATTGTTCCACGATGATCCATAGCATGCCTTAAAATCCCCAGTACTCTTCTTTCCAAGTCACAATAGAAGCAGTGCCAGAATCGCTTTCACTTTTGCCCACGTCCATTGTTAATCTGTTATTTTGTATATCCTCCCAGGTTAGCAGTTTTCCGACTCACCTATTAATACTGCCTTGATAGCATCAGCAAATATTCTTGCACCTTATTTAAATGTTTCCATCTGTGTAGAAACTATCTGTCCTGTTAACAAGCACAGACCACAATGAGAAAAATTCTTCCCTTGGGTGTTGCATAATCTCTCCAGGGCTGAATTGATTGATAAGGCTCTTATCATGTTTTCCTTCCTGTTGTGTTTTTCAGAAGAATTTCAAACACTTACATATTTAACCCTAACTCACAACTTTCTTCAACATTGCTCTATACTTGTTAAGTGAGTCTTCAGATCTGAATGTCATTTCTGCCAACATGTACAACAATATCACCTTTTGTGACTAAAAGATTATATCTGCTATACATCATAAACTTTTGCCCAATATATTTCCCATTTCCCTAAAAACAGAGTGATCAACAATAGCTAACTCTTGTGGGACCAGCACATTCTGCCTTGGGGGGTTGCCACTCTGTTTCCTGATACACAAATGCAAGTTTCCTGATATTTCCTCAGTGCACTTGTGTATCTGTTTCCTGATACACAAGTGCATTGAGGTTAATAACTGAGAGTTGAATGGACCCCCAACTTAATTCCTTCAAGGGCATCCACCCTGTCCTTCAATCTCTCATAAACACCCATCAGAAATGCTGAGTTGACACCTAATATTCTTAGACTCTTTACATTGAGCACACACAAAGAGATCCCCTTGGCTGTATGATGCCTCGTTCCAGATAGATCTGCAAAAATCAAACAAATAATACATTTCGTGAGGCCATGATTCCAAGGACAACTGTCCCGCCTCCCAGTTCTCCCCCAAACCACAGCACTTCTGCTGCTTCAAACCCTTTGCTTTGCTGCTCCGGTCTGAGGCATGATTTCTGTTCAAATTCAATTTTATTGAGAATACTACACTAGAGTAATATACTTAAATACAATAATAACAATTTGCACCAGTTATGCAGCAATAGCATTAGCATTAGTAAAGCCATATGATACAAGAAAGCAAGCTTATACAGCATCAGCCAAAAAAAAAAAAAACCCTTCCCATTTCACCCATCCATTTACTCCAAATATTGTCTAGTTCTTCCTTGAGATTGTTATTAAATATATATTATGATATCGAGTTTAGATTATTAAATGTATATTACGATATCGAGTTTAGATTATTAAATAGATATCACAAGATACTTTACATTATATTGTATTATTTTATGGAGTTTACGTTATCAAGTTTATGCTATACCGTTTAATGTTGTAAAGATATAAGTTAATTATAACAGCTAATAAAATTACCTATTAACAACAACCTATGTGATTTGAACTCTTGAGATACTTATTTACCAAAATTGCACACTAGAATTTCTCCACCATGCACTACAGTACACAGTTCCGAGATATAATATTTGCGCTAAATCAGTGATGGAAAGGTTTTATGTATATTAAGTAGTAACTTACAAAATCTCAAGCTAAATTTAAAAATAAACTAATGAATGTGACTAGCACTATAAAGTTATTTATGGACTACAATTTAAAACACTAATTAGGTCAACAAAGTGGCAAAATTTTTCAAAAATATATCTATTCCCAGCAGCTCAAACTTCCTCAATGGACCCCCAAACTTCCTTAATAGACTTGATTTAGCTCCCCGTTAGAGTTTGATTAACTTTTGGCATCCCCTTCTCTAAAGAATTCATCATGTGTGTATGTAGATGCAAAAGATCTATTCAATTTGTCAGCAACCTGAGCAGAGTCGTCAACAGTTAAACCACTGACATCGAGGTCAATGTGATTCACTTCCTTCCTTCTATTTAATATAAACACAGAAGCCTTTGCTACTGTTCTTTGCATTCTTTTCCAGAGACTTCTAATAATCTGCCATAGCTTGGCTAACCTCCTTTATGACTTGATTATAGACTAGTTTATGTCTACTGTAGGCTCCTGTATCATCAGATGCTTTTTATGCATCCCATGCATTTTTCTTCTCTACCTAGATAGGTAGAGTTTGGAAACTAGACACCTTAGAGGAGATTTGATTGAGGTGTTTAAGGCTCTGAGAGGCATCAGTAAAATGATTGAGGAAGAAATTTTCAATATTATAAATGATGCTAGAACTAGGGGACATAAATTCAAGTTACGGGGGGAAATGTTTTGATTGGACTGCAGGAAGTTTTATTTTAGCCAGCGAGTTATAAATTACTGGAATAAGCTGCCTTCATGGGTGGTAGAGGCCGACAGTTTGGGGAAATTCAAAGTTCATCTGGATAGTACTTTCGGGTAAGGGAAGCGCATAGGATAATAGGTTTAAAATTTTTTTTTGTTTTTTTAATTAATTATTATTATTCAGTTATTTATTTTATTACATTTTTTTTTTTTTTGTTTTTATCATTGTTTTGTTCGGATTTTTTTTTTTTGGCTGGTGCAGCATAAGCCATAGGCTTTCTTGCACCATGCAGCTGTTACTAATACTAATATCGCCAGAATTGTCCGTGAGTGGTTTGAGGAGCACAACGAAGACTTCAAGATACTCCCTTGGCCACCGAATTCCTTGAACCTTAACCCAATTCAAAATCTATGGGACCACCTCGATCGACACATTAGACAGATGAATCCTCCAACGAGGAACCTACAGGAACTCCGGGGTGCACTGCAGTCTGCATGGTCACAAATACCCGTAGCAACCTTCCGCAGACTTATTGAGTCCCTCCCACGGCGGCTGGCTGCAGTGCATGCTGCGAAAGGTGCATATTCTGGATACTAGGTAGGTGGTCATAATAATGTGACTGGACCCTGTATGTCTTTAAGTAAATTCCACATAAGTAAACGTGATCACTGCCACTCAGTGGGTCTTTTACCTGCAGATACTTAATACATGAAGAATCACTACCAATAACCAGATCAAGTGTGCTGCTTCCCCTTGTTGTCTCTCTAACATTTTGCTGTAGAAAACAATCATCCAATAATCCCACAAAAGTTTTGCTAGTGTATGTGACCAATCCACAACTTCCAATGAACATCTGGAAATTTAAAGTCCTCAATTATAAGACATTCTAATTTACTGGCCCACTCTATTTCTCTGTAGTTGTTTGTTATACTCATCACAGTCATTAGGTATAGCACATTCCTAATTTCATTTTTGTTTACCCAGCAAAACCACACTGCCCACTGCAGTGCAGTTTTGAGTTTACTGGATGCACTGCCTTAAATTAATATGCTTCTTAACTAAGAGCGTAATACCCACACTCTTCCTATTCTGTCCTTCCTGTATACATTATACTCTATATTCAAATTAACCATTGCTTCCATCTGAGTGACACCATGTCTCCAATATCACTGCAATGTCTGCATTTGATGATTTATTCAGTACTTCAAATCCATCAAATTTATTTATGATACTCCTAGCATTAATATACATGCACCTGTTTTTACACTTATTTACCCTAATTATGAAGAAAGGCTTAAATCCTGCAAATTGCAGTGTTTGGAGACTAGGCACCTGCAAGGTGATCTGATTGAGGTGTATAAGGCCTTGAATGGTTTGGGCAGCCTCAATGCTGAAGGGATTCTTTCTCTTGCTCAGATTACAAACCTGAGGGGGCATAAACTCAAACTGAGTAGAGACAGTTGTAGATAGATGTTCGAAATTTTGCCTTTATCCAGGTAGTTCAGTGGTTTTCGACATTTTTTTTTAATAATGGCACCCTTAAGTTAAGAAATTTATTTTATTTTGTGGCACCCCTACTCAATTTCTGCCTGTTAGATCCAGTTCTCTGTGTGTATATATATATATAATATTAAAAAAATATGTTATATGATAGTTATTATAATAATATAATTATACATGTAATATTGTATGTAATGAAGCTGTTATTTTTTATAATGTGAGGTTTTTGTAATTTTTTTTTTTTTTTTTTTTTTGGAATTGTAAATAGAATGATCAGTTGATGTATGTAAATACTATCATTGTGGTTTATGGAACACGATAATAAGGATGTACCATTATATAAATACAAAAATAAATAAGTTTAAGTAACTTAAATTTAAATTACGTGGCACCCCTGGAATGTTGTTGTGGTACCCTGGTTGAAAACCACTGGGGTAGTTGATTGCTGGAACGAACTCGCATCTGGCATTGTTGAAGTTGATAGCTTAAATACATTCAAGGAAGAAATGAACGAACTTTTGGAGCAAATGGATGAGTGAAATGGCATGTTAAGTTTTTTTATTTATTTTTATTTTATTTTTTTATTTTTTGGCTGATACTGTATAAGCTTGCTTTCTTGCATCATATGCCTCTGCTAATGCTAATGCTAATATAGCGCATGTATTTACTTGTTCCTTGATGACACATAGCAGAGGTTGAAATCTGTGACACCTTGCTTTCCAGGCTACTGCAGTTCTAATAGAGGCAGTGCAAGGATCACTTTCACCTCTGCCTGTGGCTCTAGTTAATCTATTAGTCTGTGTATTCTCCAAGCTAGTAGTTTTCCAACCCACTTAACACTGCTCCGATAGCATCAGCAAATATTCTTGTGCCCGTTCAATTTAAGTGTATTCCATTCCTATAAAAATAGTCTCTCCTATTAACAAGCACATATGCTTACAAAGAATTGTTGTGGTTCTATAAGTTGCAGTCTCTGGAAGCTAGTTATCTATAATGACCTAATTGAAGTGTATAAAGCTCTAAAAGGGTTAAGTAAACCAAATGTTGGTGACATCTTTGCTCTTTCTCAGAGATGCACATAACACAAGGGGACATAGATTTAAATTGGAAAAGGATACTTACAGAATAGATGTTGGAAATTTGCAGCCAGCCAAAGAGTAATTGACTTAGAATAAACTTCTCCTAGCATTGTGGAAGTTGGATTTTAAGTAAATTCAAAGAAGATTTAGACAAATTGTTGGCAGGCAAATATAGTAGATTTTTTATTTTTATTTTATTGTAATTTTTTGCCAGTTTCAGACAGCTGTCTGTCTCTTGTCTCTTTATCTTTCCAATCTGCAAATATAAATATTTTTTTGCTGTTTTCAACTCTCTATATTAGAAACTGTTTTAGATTTTGACCTTTTGTGTTTTTTTTTTAATCCCTACATCTTTTAAATAAATGGTAGATTTATTTAAAAGATTATCACCAAAGCAACTTTTGGCAGTCATTTATTGCACTATTATGAGTGATAAGACCATTGTATGAACTGCATTTGTTCTTCTGAATGATTGTGAATGATACCATTACATTAACTACAAGATTAGAATCGTGCTGGTCACAAAATACTTAAAAGGACAAGGTCGTTCTTCTAACTTTGTACACTTAAGTATACTGTATGTTTGTTTTGTTTTTTTAAATATATTCTAATCACACTCTGTATGTATTTGTGTTTTCAGTATATTTACTCAAAACATACAGTATGTATTCCTTATGAGTGACAAATGATTTAATTTTTTAAAATAATTTTTAAGCTCAGATTATTTTCAGTGTATTAAATAAATTATATTGTTAAATTGTTTTCAGGAATGTACACCTTCCTGCAATTTGCATCTTTTTCTGTGATCCCCAGAAGAACAAAAACACATAGTTTTATTATATGTATTTTGAACATTCAGCAGACAGTTTTCATACAGAGTATTAAGAACAAATGGGAGTGTACACAGATACGTGGGCATTTCACTAAGTCAGTACTATATTTATTGGTTCAACACAACTTTTTCTTTGTATCTGGATGAATTTATCACTTTTTCAAATTCTTTTATGCTCATCACATGAATTCCTTTTCAAAAGTACTAAGCATATAACTGCCATTATTGCCTCTTTCTTTTCTGTAATTTACTGTGATGACTTTTTATATTTATATTTATTTATTTCATATACTCTGATATGAAATAAATAAAGGATGGGTTCAGTTAAAGAAGTTAGTCCAGCTAGAGAAGAAGAAGAGGATGAAAAGTGTTAGAATAGGAACATTGAACATTGGGACAATGAATGGAAAGAGTAGAGAGATTGTGGATTTGATGCAAAGAAGAAGAGTGAAGATCCTATGCCTACAAGAGACAAGGTGGAAGGGAAATAAAGCAAAAGAGCTCGGTGAAGGGTACAAGTTGTTCTTTAGGGGAGCAGATGAGAGAGGAAGAAATGGAGTAGGTATTGTAGTTGATAAGGAGTTAAAAGATGGAGTGTGTGAGGTTAACAGAAGGAGTGATAGGATTATGAGCACTGAAAGTGGGTGGACACTTGACCACAATAGTATGTGCATATGCCCCACAAGTAGGATGCGGGGAAGAAGAAAAGGACAGTTTTTGGATGGAAATGGATCAAGTGGTGATAGCAATACCTGAGAAAGAGAGGTTGATTGTTGGGGCGATTTAAATGGACATTTAAGAAGAAGCAGGAGAGAGGAAGGAAGACTGTATGGAAGGTGGAGTATTGGGGAAAGAAATAGAGAAGGGGAGAGGATAGTAGAACACGCAGTGGCATTCGACCTGGCAATAGTTAACACCTACTTCGAAAAGAAAGAAAGCCAGCTGATAACATACAAGAGTGGGGAAAGGACAAGCCAGATTGACTATATCATGTGCCGTAGGAGGCATCTAAAGGAAATGAGGAACAGCAAGGTGATAAACGGAGAAAGTGTGTCTGCACAACATAGATTGCTTGTGGTCGATTGGGAGGTTGCAGTGGACAAAAGTAGGAAATATTCAAGACAGAGGGAGAAAAGGATAAAATGGTAGAGATTGAAAGAGGAGGATTTGAGGAAGGAGTTTAAGGAAAAGGTGCTAAAAGGAATAAAGTTACCAGAAGACGTGCAAGAGTGGTGGAAGTTGTATCATAAGGAAAGTTGAAGAAGAGTTGTTGGGGAAAACATCAGGAAAGGGGGTGCCGGAGGGAAAGGAGGCTTGGTGGTGGAATGAGGAAGTGCAATCGGTGATAAAACAAAAGAAGGAGATGAAGAAAAGATGGGATTTAACAGGTAGCCAGGAAGATAAAGCAGCATATAAATTAGCAAATAAGGAGGCAAAAAGGGCTGTGGCAATAGCAAAGGTGAGAGCAGTGGACGAGGCGTATGGGGAACTGGAAAGGAAAGGAAAGATGGAGATAGGCAATTGATGAGAATAGCCAAAGCGAGAGACAAGGCTTCAAAGGACTTCTCATCAATAAAACAGATAAAAGATTAGAGGGGAGTAGTTATACAGGACCCAGAAAAGGTTAAGGAAAGGTGGAAAGACTATTTTAAGAAGTTATTAAATGAGGAAAACCCAAGAGCATTATGCGAGGATAGAGGGACGAATGAAAGAGTAATGGAAGGCATAAGCAGGAAAGAAGTGGAACGCACACTCAGAAAAATTAAGAGGGGGAAAGCAGTAGGTGTTGATCAGATACCAGTAGAGATATGGAAAAGTCTGGGAGAAGAAGGGATTGATATCCTATGGGACTTTATGGAAAAACTGTGGCAGAAGGAGAGGATGCTCCAACTTATAAAGTAACCATTCATATGGGACCAAGTCAAATGCTTTCCTGAAATCCAAATAAACAATGTTGAATTATTCCCAAAGTCCAGCTCTTGAGTGACCCTGTCAAAACAGTTAACCAGATTATTATTATTATTAGCCATATGGTGCAAGGAAGCCTGAGGCTTATGCTGCACCAGCCAAAAAAAAAAAAAATGTGTTACCCTGAGAGAGAGAGAGAGAGAGAGAGAGAGAGAGAGAGAGAGAGAGAGAGAGAGAGAGAGAGAAGGTCAGAAGAAGAAGGGAATCACCAAGAAAGCAAGAAAGAGAAAAATGATGATATCCAGCTCAGGATCCTGGGTATGCCAAGCCCATACTCACCAGATGAGAGCCCCTGGAGTTAATTAAACATGATTTTCCCTTTACAAAAACCATGCTGCATATCCTACAGAATTCCATTTCCATCTAAATGATCCTGAATTCCACCCTTGATCATTGCCTCCATGATTTTCCCTACTACTGGAAGTCAGACTGGCCAGTCAGTAATTTCCCGTTACACTCCTAGAACCGCCTTTATGTTCCAGTTTACACCAATTCAACGGAATCTCTCCTGAGTCCAGTGATGCTCTCATAACTAGTCTTAATGGTTCAATGCACTCACTTGCCACCTCCTTTAAAATTATAGAGTATATGCCATCAACCACAAAAGCCTTACTCGCCTGTAGGCGTGAAAGTTCTCATTAAATAATTATTTGAAATTTCAACATCAGTAATTACATTTTTTTTTTCAACTTCACTTCCATAATATCTCATGGACACAAAGGATTTTTTTATGTAAATATCGATGCAAAGTAACTGTTGAGTTCATCTGTGACTTCAGCTGTGGTATCTAATACTGTCCTACAACCATTACATAAGGGTCCAATCTGATTTGTCCTTCTGTTCTTTGTATTTATATATGTGAAGAATTACTTAACTGCACTCTTTGCTCTCTTCTTTATTCTTTATCCCCACTCTTTGCTCTCTCCTAGACTCAGTAAAGATACTATAGTGAAAACTATACTTTGCTTAATAAAACTCCTTCAAAAAATGATGAACATAATTCAACCATGGAAGACCAACATGGAACAGAACATCATTGTTCTGCAAATTCTTTCCAAAATAAGAAATTTCCTGACTCCAATGAGATTTTAAAAGATGAACTTGAGTCGGAAATTAATGAAATACTTTTAACTATTTTTGCTAAAAAAGTTCAAAGCCTAGAAAATATGGGCTGGATCGTCTATGATTATCTCAGTAGAAAAATGTCCAGAACAGAATCCGAAAGGGCATTTTCTGCCGCTAACCAAATACTGTATGTATCAAAATTAGATCCATTTTAAATGATTATACTATTGATTGCTTATGTTTCTTAAGAGCTCACTTTATTCAGACAGATAGTATGAATGCTTAAACATAACTAAATTTTGCAGTAACAATATGTATTTTTTTGTTTTTAGAATAGCTGTATTTTAATGATTTTTTTCTAGAATATTTATTATTGCAATAAAAGTTTATTTAAAACATGAATTCAAGTAATTACAGTACTTGTTTTTATCCTTACTTTGTTGCACCTAATTGCACGGAGAAAATATACACGGAGCAGTATGGCCTTAGTCTCTGATGCTCCTAAAACCTTACTACAACAACAACCCACTCCCGAACACACACACACACACACACACACACACACACACACACACACACACACACACACACACACACACACACACACACACACAAAATTTGCTTTGAAGATAATCAGATGGCCATCTCAACCTGTTGTAGCTTTCATAATATGATCATTTTTTTCTGGACTAACAGACAGTACTTACCATTGCAATGGCATTGACTCGTTCCAAGTAAAAATCTGGACAGTGTGCTGAAGAATCTTCTTGTTCCTATTTTTATTAAATATAGTTTAAAATCATTTCTTCAAAAGAACTAGTAGTTATTTATCTGTACATATATTATTATTTTACATTTTAATGAATTACATTTATTAAAATATAAAACTATTGTTGGTTGTTTATCATCATATTTTATTATATTTAATAATGAACATTTATTTACATTTTATATGTAAGTTTGACTTCAGTAAAGTATTAACTAAGTACAAGTATACTTTACTTAACAAGAGGGCTAGGCTACTCAAAAAATGAGTCATCAAGTTTATGGAAATTTTCCCATATATTTCCATGTTATAATGTTACATGTGTTCCTTGAAAAAAAAATGAAATAGTATATTTTAAATATAATGATTATTATAGCATAATAGGAAAGAAGTAGGTTTGCCTGTTTTGCATAAATAATGTAATAACAACTGTTTGGCTGTATAACAGAGTAATAATAAGAGAAGATTAAAACAGCTCAGATTATTGGTTTTATTTTATGTGGAAACATCAGGCCCATTAAGACTATAACTGTGGGGGGGGGGGAATGTAAAAAGCAAAAATTAGTGGGGGGGTTTAAATCTTAGCTAGTTTTAGACAATAAAGCTTCTGTTGTTGTGCATGTAGGTGGTTAAGGTCCTTTAAAATATGAGTCTATTAACATCCATTTTTGTGCTCTTCCTCTTCTTTATTTGTAGTGTCTACATCTTTCTCAGCAAAGATATACATTACAGCTTCTAAATAAATAAAGTCTTCTGACATGTTGGTTATTAATTTTTGGGACTACAGCATTACCATTTCTTCAACCTCATTTTGCATTCTTTGGTTTCTGGTTCAAGGAGTCCTTTGGTAATCAAATTTTCACCATGTGATTCAAGTAAATCAACTAAATTTACTAAAATCAGCTTACCCAACATTATCCAAGTCAACGTTTTTTTTTTTTTTTTTTGCAAATTTTTTTTTTTTTTATGTGTGTTGGTGTATATATATATATATATATTTTTTTTTATGAAAACCGCAAGCACGAGAGGTATTACAAACTATAATACTTAGTACTGTGCATGGGATGAAGGTTGAAAAGATGAAAAAAGATACTTGCTGACATTAGACTTGAATTTCTGTAGATTGTAATTTTTAGGAAATATGTATAAAGTTAGGTTGTCCAAGAAAACGGAAGTTGAATGATTAAATGAGGAGGAAGAAAAGTTGGTTCTGTGAGTTTGAAGCTGGACAGTAAAAGAATGTTGACTGGTTGTGGAACGTGTTCAGACTGGTTTGGAAGAGAGAGAGTGAGGGAATTATAGAACACAATTCAGAAAAACAGCGCCCATGGAAGAATTTATAGAAAATGCATTCACTATGCATTTTCTAAATCCAAAGTGGAGAGACTTTGTTAGAGATGAGACCTAACTGCCCTCTTTTGAATGGAATTTAGAAGCCTGAGAGGTTTTGATAGCACGGCCCCAGATATAGGAACAATATTCCATGGTAGGGCAGACTTGCAATTTGTAGAGCGTAGCTGTTTGGAAGAAAAGTAACAATAAGAGCAAAGGAGAAAACTCAGTTTTTTAAATGCAGAGGAAGCAATATTTGTGATGTGCTTATGCCAAGAGAGAGATTAGAAGTCAGGATCATCCCTAATAGAGATATGTGATATTTATAGAAATCTGGGTGTCATTAAAGATAAGCATAGGAGCACAAGAAACCCTTTTTGTGAGATATAAGACAGGACTCCATTTTAAAAGGATTGAAATCAACTAAGCTATCTTTGCCCCCCACTGGGAATTTGCCTAGAGATCAGCATTTAAGGAATTGGTAGGAGATATTCAAGAAATTGAAGCTGTTTAAGCAGGGCAAGCTTTCTCAAATTGGAAAGTGAAATACAATGGGCTATCATCAGCAAAACTATGGAGAGGATTTCAGGTCAATGGAAGATGGTCATTGATATATAAGAGGAAAAAAGTGAGAGAAAAAACTGAACTGAACCTTGGGGAACAACAGCATTAGTGGAAAAATAAGAAGACAGAGAGCTGTCTACCATCATCCACAGTGAGCGGTCAGAGAGAAAACTGGATACCCAATTATGAAAAAAACAGTTAAAAGTCTTTAATCATGTTTGGCTTTAATCTAGTTGTATTCAAAATTACCGTGTAATTTTGAATATAACTAGACCATAGTTTTTGCCCAGCTCTACTTATATTTTGGTTTTGTAACTTTCATCCATGCTGCTTCATCTTTTCATCAGTGTTTTGGCTCCATTTTGAAAGGAACTATTGAAAGCAAACCAATAAATGTTACTTTTATTTGACAAGAAACATTGCAATGATGAATTGTTTTGTAATCAGCTAGGAAGGTTGGTATATGTTAGGCACTTTTTAATATTTCTATAAATAATTTTTTGATGTGTTGTCAGGGCCAGTGCTATCATTAGGCCAACTAGGCCTAATCATAATTAGACCAACTAGGCCTATAAAACTGTGCCCCTTTGGGGAGCACAGTTTTATACAGATTATTTTTTTAACCTATGTAAAAAATGCAACTGACAATTTTTATTTTTTTATTTTAAGATAAATACCACAGCAGTGCTATGAATTATAATTAATTGTAAAGTCTTATAAAAAATTTCTATACTCTGTTTTCTTATTTATCTTTTTTATATGTTGTTCTGTTTTTCTTTTTGAAATTTAGTGATTTTTTGGCTAAGAAAAAAAAAAAATTTCTTATTCTTCTTAGTTGGCAACGTGTTGTTTATAGCTATTCCTGACATCAGGAATTAGTGACAAAATTTGCAAAGGAAAAGGCATGCAAATACTGTAGATTTTAGTGTTTTGCACCAACCTTACGTAAAAATAAAAACACAAAGGAAACTGGACTTTTAATAACTGTGTTTATAATAAATTATAATAACCTGTATTTACAATAAATTTAACTTTACGATAAACTATACATATAAAATATTAAAATCTACTACATTAAGAACAATAAAATGCATTAAAATATACTAAGTTAAAAGCGATAAAAAACCATAGCTTTCAAAGGCTCCAGCCTTCTTCTTCAGCGGTATTTTCTTATTCTGCAGTACATAAGACCATATTATGTACTGCAGAATAAGAAAATACCGCTGAAGAAGAAGGCTGGAGCCTTTGAAAGCTATGGTTTTTTATCGCTTTTAACTTAGTATATTTTAATGCATTTTATTGTTCTTAATGTAGTAGATTTTAATATTTTATATGTATAGTTTATCGTAAAGTTAAATTTATTGTAAATACAGGTTATTATAATTTATTATAAACACAGTTATTAAAAGTCCAGTTTCCTTTGTGTTTTTATTTTTACGTAAGGTTGGTGCAAAACACTAAAATCTACAGTATGAATATACCCAACCTCAGAGGCCTGTTTGAAGAAAAGGCATGCAAGGTGAGATTTTGATGTGCCTGAAATTGAAAGTTTTAAGAGACTTAAATTTTAACATCACAATTCACAAGAATATTCAAAATGATTTGTGTGCTAAAAGATTTTCTTTTGTATTTGAGAAAGATAATCAAAGATTGTTGTATTACTTATTCGTGCAATTTAAAATAAATTTAGCAGTTTCAAGTTTTGTGCTTTTCATTTTTTCTACAAGACATCTGTTTTTGAAAATTACAGCAATTTTTTTAGGGGATGCAAGTAGTTAGCCTTGCCTAGGGTGCATAATAGGCTGGCATCGCCTCTGTGTGTGTGTGTGTGTGTGTGTGTGTGTGTGTGTGTGTGTGTGTGTGTGTGTGTGTGTGTGTGTGTGTGTGTGTGTGTGTGTGTTGATAATGAGGTGAAGGATGTTGCAATTCAAATATTGGTGGCAATTTTCAAGTGTCATTATAATGAAATGTTATTGAGTGAACTGTCATGAAGAGATGTTGTTGTTGTTGTTATTTGGTTTTTAGGAGCATTAGCAACTAAGGCCATATTGCTCCGGGATATGCGGTGGTCATTCCCTGACCTTTCCGCGTCCTTCGTATTTGGTGGTGACGGGCTCGAACCCCTGTCTAATCAAGAAGCGTGTGCTACGCACTGCTGCTCCTTCCCACCTGGCTACGGAGGCGCCGTCATGAAGAGAGGTATTGCTGCACTCAAAACTACACTAGTAAGTACATGTGCATCAGCTCAATGAATATGATGCATTCAAGTTATAAGGTGTCCAATCTTATTTCTTATAAAATATCCAAGGTACAGAAATGAAACCTAAGTTATTTTGAACATAACACTGGTCAATGCCAAAAATGTTTCTGGCTTGAAAATAGTCAATTCTTCTTAATTTCGGCATGAAAAAAATGAATATAACATTTAAAACTCTTAGGTTCCATGATATAGCCCCTCTTATGATTTAGGGGAATATTGGTGAAAACTAGGGAATTTTGGAGTCTAGAGAATAGACAGGTTGGTAACACTGAAACAGGAACCGATACGGCATGTTTTTTTTTTTTTTAATTTTTATTTATTTATTTTTTTTTTTTTTTTTTTTTGTATTTCTGTGCAATTTTTGTATCACCTTGTATTTTTGTATCACCTTGCAAGTGATGTTCATTTATTTTTCTTTTTTTCAGGTTTATGGAAAAAAATTACGTAAAAAGCCAGGATGCCACATAAATGTGTTAACAGTGTTCAATTTTTGTTGTGTGTGGTGATGTGACATTTTCCACTCAGAAATGCCAGTTGACTCCACTTGTGAAGACAGCCTACTACCATTATTTTGGCTGTAAGGTAGAGGATGAAGACAAATCCTCGGCACCTCATATTTGCTGTAATACATGTGCTGTAAATCTCTGTGGATGGTTGAATAACAAAGGACATTAAATGCCTTTTGCCATCCCAATGATTTGGAGGGAGCCTTCAAATCATGTAAATGGCTGTTATTTCTGCATGGTGCCTCCTCTTCAGCATGGCATGTCAAAAAAAAGGAAGTGGACTTGTGGAATACCCCAACATCCCATCAGCTGTCCGACCAGTGGCACATGGGGATGGTCTGCCTGTACTCATCCTCCAGAAGAGTACACTTTGGAGTCTGATGAAGATGGAGACAGTGTGAGGAATGGTCAACCTGGGCATTCAACATCACAGGATCCTGATTTTGTGCCAGGACCTGAGTTGCCCAGTGAGTCACACAGAATCACTCAAAGTGAACTAAGTGGTATTCTGGGATCAAGGCCCCCCAACAGTGGAACTTCTGCAACCAAACTTCAAGGTGTCCATGTACAGGAGCAGGCAAAATGCTTTGACTCCATATTTTAAAAGTGAAAACAACCTTGTTGCCTCTGTGATGTCAATGGTTTTATGACAGCTTTGAATGTGGAGCACAACCCACAGGACTAGAGGCTATTCATAGACTCATTAAAGCTAAGTTTAAAAGCAGTTTTGCTCCACAATGGGAACACTATTCCGTCAGTTCCTCTATGCCATGCTGTCCACATGAAGGAGACATATGAGAATATGAAATTAATTCTGGAAGCATTGAAGTACAAAGACCACTAATGGCAGATCTATGGAGACCTGAAGGTGATTGCAATACTGCTGGGCATGCAGTTGGGATACACAAAGTACTGCTGTTTCCTGTATGATTGGGATAGTCAAGCTAGGTCCTCACACTACAAGAGAAAAGTCTGGGCTATAAGGGAAAACCTGTGCCCTGGGGGAAAAAAATGTCCAGCACAATCCTCTGGTTGATCGAAGCAAAATTCTTCTGTCCCCTTTATACATCAAACTGGGACTCGTGAAGAACTTTGTTAAGGGGATGAACCAGAATGGAGACGCTTTCAAGTACCTGAGAGGACAATTTCCACTGTTGAGTGATGCTAAGGTTAAGGAAGGAATCTGTCTTGATCCCCAAATTCGTGAACTTTTAAAGGATGAAAACTTTGAGCGAATCCTTCAGGGTAATGAGAACGCAGCTCGGGAAGCCTTTAAAAGTGTTGTGCATGACTTCCTGGGAAACCGAAGAGCTGGAAACTATGTTGAGACTGTGAACAACCTTCTAGAAAAGTGTCATCAATTAGACTGCAACATGTCACTGAAAATCCACTTTCTCGACTATCATCTGGACTTCTTCCCTGACAGCTGTGGTGCAGTGAGTGATGAGCATGGTGAGCAATTCCACCAAGACATTTCAGCAATGGAAAGAAGATATCAGGGTAGGTGGAATGTTTCTATGCTTGCTGACTACTGTTGGACAGTAACAAGAGATGCCCTGGAAGTGGAATAGAAGTGACAAGTGAAAAGAAGGTGCTGTCATGAATAAGCCACATTTTGAGAAAGTACTTTCAGTAACTGTGCAGTTTTCTTGTGTTCTTGTTTTTTTACATTTTAATTAAAAACAACTGTGATTTATGTTGTATCAAGGAAATGTAAATATGAGATTGTTTTAATATTGTTTTTCACAACGACTACTACTGAAATTACTATATTTTTAGACAATAGCAAAAGTACTGTATCTCAAAATGTGGAGCTAATAAAAAATTTCTGAAGTCATATTCGTTTTTTTTTTACCCAAAATTAGTAAAGCTTGCCTATCTTAAGAAAGGAAACAAATTCAAAGAATTTTTTTGTTGAACAGTGTAATCTTTGAGAAGAAACACATTTTTCACACCTTTTCATCCAAGCTGTGAAGGCCACCGTGAAGGTTTGTGTGCAGGTGCATTTAGCCCACTGATGAACGTCCAAAGCAGCCCTAGATAAACTTATGCCTCAAAGAGCATCCTTCTTCTCCTTGATTGTAATGATGGATAAGACATGGATTCCACTGTTCAATCCTGGAACAAAGTATCAGTCCACCCAATGACTCAGCATGCATCCATTGCATGCTGAGTCACCACTGCCACCCAATACATTCCATGTTGCTTCAAATGTACAGAAAATGATGGTTACTGTTTTCTAGGATATCAATAGACTAATCCCTGCAGGAAGGATTATTCCATCAATATCCTTTGATAATCTTGCAATTTTGCTTTGATAATCTTGCACAGAAAACTCCCATGAAAATATTCTGAAGGAAAAACTCCCCCCCCCCCCCTCCCCAGCATTTCAGAAGATATGTCCACACAGACTGAATCATATTCATTTCCATCAAGAAAGTGCTCCACCCTCATCCTGCTGCTAAAGTGCAAAGGTTTTTACAGGAAACAAAATTGAGGTTATCCCACATCTCCATACTCACCTGACCTTGCACCAAGTGACAGTTGTTTCCAGTGATAAAGGCATCTTGTGTCATGTCAGAACTCTTCCTAGCTGATTGATTTGTTGCCAATGCCTTAATGGTGCACTGGCAGTTGAGGCCATAATGCACCACTTCCTAACTGACAAGCAGCTGCTTCCGCCATTTATCAATAGGCTAAACACACTTCTGAACAAACTTTTGCAGTAGTCTTCACAGTTTATAAGAAAAGACGTGAAAATGTGTGTTCCATCTAGGAGATTATGTTGAAAAATGACTTAGGTTTCATTTCTGTATCTTGTGTACTTTATAAGAAATAAACATGGAGACCTTATAACTTGAATGCACCTTATATAGGCTTCATTATCTGTATGACAGCATCATATCATTAATTCATTGTTTTAAACCCATCATAAAATCATTCCCACATCTTAAGGTGAAATCCAGGAATAATTTTGGATGCTGTTATAAAGATAATTTGTATATACATGCGCTGTTCTACAGCATATCCCAATTTCACATTCCAATAATCTACAGAGTTCAAATCTGGTAGATGTACCAGCCAAGTTGTGTATTCTCAGTCCCAGATCCACTCTTATTCTTGGTACTAATTTTGTCATGTGCATGCCTAATGACTTAATGTGTGTGTGTGTGGCACAGCTTATCACACTACATCCAAGTCCATTAACCAATGGAACATGCTTCAGGAGCTATACTCACACCACATAACACATTTTGATATATTGGAGTGAAAGTCATCCCTCCTTGTGAACATTTTGTTCTACTTTATATAATTGTACTATCATGTGTTGATGCTTGTAAAAGTTATCAATGTAGATTCAATCAGATTTTCATATAGTATTCATTACATGCAATATCCTGAGCTTTCATAAAAATATTTGCCATTGTTTATATTCAAACTCATTATTTTATAAATAGACAAAATTTTTGGGTGCACCACTGGTTATTAAGTATGTTCACATTTTCATTTCAAGATGTGCCTTTCTCTAAACATCTAAACATTTTGATTTTTAGGTGTAACTCTTGCCTCCATTTGGACATTCACTATGATCCACTTGTGCAAAAAAGTTGAGGGATACAGATCGAAATGACTGTAATTGTAAAATCCACTTTGTGTTGAGTCATGAATATTTAACTTTAACTACAAAGAAATCATCACATTTATGTCAGCAATTCAGATCTCCAAGTAATTTTACATCGGTGACAGAGAACTGCATATGAATTTTAAATGTAAACAAATTTCAGATGACAATCATATATGTTTTGCAGTTATTATTATTATCTCTTTACTTCACCTAATGGTTTTTCCCCATCCCACAAACGGGTATTGGTACCTTGTTGCATGGAGTGGGTGTTAAGTCCAGTTACTATCATCGGTCGAAGAATTCTGACTATCCTACAGGTGTTCAGGATCATGGCTTTCTGCAGTTCCAAGTAGGTGGGAGGCATATTACTGCTAGGTTCTTAAGGAGGGTCTTTGGCACCATGCAGGTGGTTGGCACGATGATTAGGATGGTCATTACTTATTTCATATGCCACATTTCTTTGACTTCCTGTCTTAGCTCTGTGTACTTCCTGATCTTTTCCTCATAAGTTTTCTGGAGGTTGCTGGTGTTGGGCACCACTATTAGGTAGGTAGCCATTTCCTTCTTGTTGATGAGTTATGTCTTGTCTGTTGTGTGGGATCATCTCCAGTCTTATGGCACAGTCCCAATACAGTGTAGGTAAAGGTCTGTAGTACAGCCTGGGTTTCTTTTTCGCTAAGGTTTGTATACCATATTATTCTATATTACCTGAATATATATCATATCACAAGTACCTTACGTACTTGTGACTCTGTATACTTTCTGTGATCAACTGGTATTTCTTTTCTTGTTTCTGATGTATTATCCTGGCAACCTGGTCATGTCTGTGAGTGTACTTCATCTAGATGATCACCTTGCATCCTACAGTGATGTGATAGATTGTTTCTGGGGCAAGGTAACATCAACAACATATCATCTGTTACTCCAAAGTCTCCTTGGTGATATATTTTCTTTAATTCCTGGTGTTCATTGTTCCTAGTTGATTTACCATGTTTTATCATTTTTCATGCTTTATTACAATGGTGCACCAGTGGGATGCTCTTCCCTGAAGACTGTCCCATGGTGAGCCATTTGTTGGAAGCCTTCTCTATGTAGTATCTGCCATGGAATGCCTTCTTTTCTCATCTATTTCTTCTCTATGGGTGGGTTCTCCTCATTGAGGTTGAACAAGGTATGCTGCTTTGTCTTCCTTGTGGCCTTGATCAGTGCAATATTTTTCTGGAAGTAATCCTTCCAGTTCTCAATCACTTTATTCTGTTGTTCAGTAAGGTCTGTCAGACCCCTTTCTTCTCTCCAGGCTATGGTCAGTCTCTTCATGGTCACCTTCAGATGGTGTTGACAGCTTCATCATCATTGCCCTTTTCATGATCTCCAGGTTAGTGTTAGTCCATTCTGTGATCCTGAAGGAATATGTTAGTACTGAGACTGTATAGGTGCTTATGGATTTAACTGTTTTCCCTCCATTTAGCTTTGCTTTTTTGCAGGTTTCTGAGTCTCTGATAGTATTTCTTGGTCAGACAGACCTTGATCTTGTGCTCTAGCTGTTGAGCCTTCACCATCCCCAGGTATTTTTAGGTCTCTGCTTCTGCCATTTGATAATGTTAGCTGACTGGATTTCCTTGATGAAATCCATACATCTTGCATTTGTCTATCCAAATTCCATCCTGATGTCAGTGCTGAACTCTTTGGTGATCCAGAGAAGCTGTTGAAGTTGCTGCATAGGTAATGTATATCAGGTGAGAGAAGGTGTACAGGTTCTTCCTCCCTTCTTTAAGGGTATAGCTATACTTGCTGGTATTGACCATGGCAGATAACAGGTTGAGTGCTAGACAGAACCACAGTGAGCTCAGGACATCCTGCTAGAAGATTTCTCTCCTTTCCTGATGGGGATCTTTTTAGTTGTGTTGTTCCCGATCTTGATGATGGTCCTCCATTTTTCCATGGTTACTTCTAGGAAGTTTGTCATTATTAGGTTGACTTTGCAGACCTTCAACATCTCTATCAGTCAGCTATGGAGCACAGAATTGACAACCTTACAGTAGTCGACATAGGCTGTGTAAAGGTTGCTTCTTATAGGCTTGCTCCATAGCTGCCGCATCAATGGTCAATTGCTCCTTGCATCCCTTCTTCTTCATTATTATTATTATTATTATTAATAATATTATTGTTAATAATAAGCCTGTTTGACTTATTTTAGGTTTTACATTTTATTGGTAATATATTTTTATTGATAATATATTTTTAAATTTGAATTTTATTAATAAAATGTTATGCTTTACAAATTTAAAATAATCATTGGTGTTTTGTAAAAGCTTAATAAATGTTAATATTTAAAAGATAAAAATTTTTAAATTTTAAAAGTATAATTGAATTTTGACTAGTTTTGTATGAAATATGAAATAAAAACAATAAATAAATAGGTTGGCGATATGATAACAATGTTAGCTTAGCACAAAGTTACAAAACTCAATCAGTCTTACATGAATAAGTTAAAAGTGAAAGTAGATATAGGTTAAGTTCACAACAGCACTATGAGCAGAATTAAAAGGCCAAATGGCTGGATACAGTCTGCTAGCTGCCCTACTATAGTCATATCTTAACTTCAGTGTGAATTATATGGAATCCACATGCAATATTATAATTAGACATTGGATTATATTATATGCACTATAAAACAGGTCAAATATGCACTAAAATATACTAAAATATGCACCAAAATGCTAATATATGCACTACAATTTTTGCATTTATTACTCATTTATTAGCATTAGCCTTAGTAGGGCATATGATGAAAGAAAGCAAGCTTATATAGCATCAGCCAAAAAATAAAAAACACCTTCCCATTTTTCACTCATCCATTCACTCTAAATGTTTGTCTAGTTCTGCCTTGAACTTATTTAAGTTGTGACCTCCAGTACAACAGATGGAAGTTGGTTGCAGCTATCAACCACCTGCTGGCTAGAGGCGAATTTCTGTACATCCCTTCTACAATTTTCTTTCCTCAATTTGAATTTATGCCCCCTCAGGTGAGTAATCTGAGCAAGGGGAAGAATCCCATTAGCATTCAGCTTGCTCAATCCTTTCAAGGCCTTATACACCTCAAATTAGATCACCTTGAAGGTACCTAGTCTTCAGAAGCTGCAATTTGCAGAACTTAAGCTTGATAACACCATCATTTTGTTCCACTCACCAATCTTGTTGCCCTTTTCTGTACTCTTCCAGCAGCTCTACACCCTTCCTAAAATGAGGCCTCCAGAGCTGTATACAGTACTCAAGGTGTGGCCTGACCATTTCCTTATGCAAGGGGGCCATCACCCCCTTATCCCTGTTAGCAAAATTCCTGTACATCATTTACAAGACACCATGAGCTACTCATGCAGCCTTTTTTGCATTGTTCAGAAAACTTCATATCTGACTGCACAATTATCACCAGATCCTTTTCATTCTCCACAACCCTAAGTGTAGTACCACCCAGTTGATACGGTTCTCTGGGGTTACTGCTACACATAAGAAGTACTTACATTTATCAATGTTAAATTTCAGTTGCCCACCTGCTCAACTTTTCCAGATCCTGTTGCAGTAGTATACTATCATTACTGTCATTAACAACCCTGCCAACCTTTGTATTGTTTGAAAACTTAGATATTAACCCTGGTATACCATCATCAATTTTTTATTGATAAAAACTGAAAACAGCAATGGGCCCAACACCGAACTCTGAGGGACTCCACTAATAACATTAGTCCATGAAGAGCTTGCTTGCTTGGGTTTTATTGGCGCATTAGCGACTAAGGCTATAATGCACACCATGAAGAGCAGTATCCATTGATAACCACTCTGTCTTCTCCCACTGAACCATCCTTTTATCCATTGTAGCAACTTACCCTTAATGCCATGCTGCTCCAATTTGTACAGTAGTCTTCGACATGCCATGGTATCAAAAGCTTTCCAAAAATCCAAGTCTATGATCAAAATTATTCTTTACATTCAATTCCTTTGTCACCAGATCGTAGTATCCAACCAAATTAGTCAGACAAGACTTTTTTCCCCCCCTTAACAAACCCATGCTGTATCTGAACTATAACTGCAGTCTTCTCTAGATGATCCTGCATCGCTTCTTTAAACAGTGACTCCATTATTTTCCCTGGAACAGAAATAAAACTAACATGCCTATAATTATTCATGTCACCCTTTGAACCCCCCCCCCTTTGTGAATCGGGAACAGATTTACACATCTCCAGTCCATGGGGGCCCTCTCCAGAGTCCAAGGAAGATTTCATTATGGGTAACGGTTTGCTTACTTCCTTTGCTGCCTCCTTTAATATAACTGGATAGATCCCATCCACCCCAGGTGCCTTCCTTATGTTTAACTTCAACAATTTCTCCTCCACTTTGCTCTCAGTTATTACAAAATCATGCAGCTTGCTGTTAGAATTTGATAAACTTCTGGCATTCCCCCTCCTTGAATAACTCCTCATGTGTGAATGTAGATGCAAAATACTCATTCAGTTTATCAGCTACCTGAGCATGATCATCAATAGTCAAACCATCTATATTAAGTGGACCAATCTGATTCATCACTTTCCTTCTAAAGTTTACATAAGTAAAGAACTCGTTGCTGTTTTTCTTTGCATCTTTTGCCAAAGATATCTCATAATCTGCCTTTGCTTGCCTAATCTCCTTTGTGAGTTGATTACAGACTAGCTTATATCTGCCATAGGCTTCTGTGTCGCCTGATAATTTATATGCATCCCATGTAGTTTTCTTTTCTGTCACGAGCTGCATTAATTCATCTGATATCCATTTAGGCCTAAACCTTGAACATGTATTTCTTAGTTGCTACGAAAATCCTAGTACCCTCCAAGATTAATTCCCCGAAGACCTCCCATTTAGAATTCACTGTTGGTAACATCATCAGTTGATCCCATTGTATTGAATTTAAAAACTCTCTGAGACCACTATAGCCACCTTTATGAAAGCAAATCTCATCTTTAAGTAAATCCCACATCTGTACACTGTGATCACTGCCTGTGATCACTTAACTAAATGCATGAAGAATCACTGCTGATAATCAGATCAAGAGCATTACACCCTCTGGTTGCCCCTCGGATATGTTGCTGAAGAAAACAGTCATCTAATAAATCCACAAAATTCTTGCTAGTGTGTGAGTGACCAACCCAAACGTTCCAGTCAATATCTGGAAAGTTAAAATCCCCCATTATAACATAATCTGAATTACTGGCCCACTCTGTTTCTCTGCCCAATTGCTCATTAGACTCATCAGATTCATTAGGCCCACAAACACACCTACTCTCATTTACCCTTTCACAATGCTTATGTCACCATACTGACCCAACATTGCACTTTCTTGGATTTTACGTGTTTCTTAACTAACAGCATAACGCTTCCTCCCTTCCTGTCCTGTCTATCCTTTCTGTACACATTGTACTCCTCAAATTCCAATTCTGCACTGCTTATATCTGTGTGGCACCACATGTCTGATATTCCAAAAATATCTGCTTTTGATGTCTTAACCAGCACGTCAGATTTATCAAATTTATTTAATATACTCCTAGCATTGGTGTACATGCAAGTATACATAAACCTATTCTTACTCTTAGTTACCCTAACACAACCCATGTATTTACTTGTTCCATGATGATTCCCAGCAGCTCTTGAAATCTCCAGTACCTCACTTTGCAGACACTTGCTCATTTCAATAGAAGCAGTGCAAAAATCACTTTTGCCTCTGCCTGGCTACTGTTAATCTATGAGTCTGTGAATCCCCCCAAGCTAGCAGTTTTCCGACCCACCTAACACTGCCTCGATAGCATCAGCAAATATTCTTGCACCCTTTCTATTTAAGTGTGTCCCATCCCTGTAGAAACAATCTCTCCTGTTAACAAGCACAGACCATGCTGAGAATAATTCTACCCCATGAGCCTTGCACAATCTCTCTAGGGACTAATTGATTGACAAGGTTGTCATCATATACTCCCTCTTATCATGTCTCCACAGAATTGCAGATTCTTTCAAATTTAATCGTAACTCGAGACTTTTTTTCAAATTGACCTGTACTTGTTAAGTAAGTCCACAGATCTCCTATTCTTAATGTCTTTAGTGCCGATGTGTACAACAATATCATCCCTTGTGCCCTTAAAAGATGATATCTGCTGCTCTACATCATCATCAACTTGTGCCACCTGGCAGACATACCCTGGTCCTATTCTACCTATCCTTTTTGCCCAATATATTTCCTATCTCCCTGACAATAGAGTCACTGACAATAACTACTTGATCATCCGGCAACCTTCAGGGCATTCTGCCCTGAAGGTTGCCGGATGATCAAGTGCAAGCTCTGGCATTGATGTGGGCAGTTGAGAGCTTGATGGGTCCCCCAATGTAAGACCTTCAAGGGCATCTACCCTGTCCTTCAAGCTCTCATAAAGGCCCATAACAATGCTGAGTTGGCACCTAATTTCTTCACACTGCTTATATCGAGCACACACAAAGGCATCCGCCCTTAGCAACATCATATGTCATCCCAGAAAGGTGGCGCCTCCGTAGCCAGGTGGGAAGGAGCAGCAGTGCATAGCACAAGCTTCTTGATTAGACCGGGGTTCGAACCCGTCACCACCAAATACGGAGGATGCGGAAAGGTCAGGGAATGACCACCGCATATCCCGGAGCAGTATGGCCTTAGTTGCTAATGCTCCTAAAAAAACAAATAACAACAAACAACCCAGAAAGGTTTTGAAACATATTGTAAGTTGCACATTTCTTTAGGCTGTGCTGCATTGGAGAATCGCCGCCTTCGGTTCTCCTATGAGCCACTGCTTTGTGCACGTTCCTTTATTATTATTATTAATATCCATATGATGCAAGGAAGCCTGAGGCTTATGCTGCACCAAGGAAAAAAAAAGTTCCCGAGTAACCCTGAGAGAGAGAGAGAGAGAGAGTTAAAATTAGAAGGGAATCACCAAGAAAGAGAAGAATGATGATATCCAGCACAAGACCCGGTGTGCCAAGCCCATACTCACCAGATGTGAGCCCCCGGGGTTGCTGCTCTAGTCTGGGGCATGATTTCCACTTAAATATGATTTAATTAATTTACAGTGAAAATTAATACAGTTAATAAATTTAATTGATTTAATTTACTATACTATACTTGACTATACAATACTATACTAAGCTAATGCAGTAATACCAAAAAATACAAAGGCCAAAGCCTAATGCAGTTAATAAATTTAATTAATTTAATTTACTATACTATACAATACTATACTAAGCTAATGCAGCAATACGTGTACCTTAGTTATTAAATTCAAGATATACGTTATTAAGTTACGCTATACTGTAACGATCACAATGCTAAATTAGTTTTATCTTTAGCTACATAAAAAGGATATATGCCGAAAAAGTGATTAAAACCTTCAAATACTTATATATTACAATTAAAAACCTACTATTCTTCTAACTACGATATTCCAGCCAAAACACCAATACGATAGTGGTAAGAGTAGCAAGCTGTAACTTACAAAGTCACTAGCTAAATTTTAAAAAATATTCTAACGAACAACACTAAGCCTATTAATATATTCGTAAAACACAAATCAATACATTAACCAATCAAAAAATACAACAAATATATGCCCAAGAAGTATCATAATTAATTGAATCACAATTTTTTTGTAGTCATCATCTTAAAGTAATAAAACCATTTATGAAAAGTTTTAACATCGTTTTTAAAGGTTTTCTCTTTCAAACTCACACCTGGAATAATTTTTGTTCCAGTACATAATAATATATTTTACAAAGTGGTCCATTATATATTTGTTGTGTTTATCATCCAAGATCATTTTATATGCAGAGAATAACCTTTCTACTTCTATGGATGTGACTGGGCTGTATTTAAAAATGTGAGCTTTTTAAGCCTCTAATTGAAATGGAAGTTCATTTCCTTTCCCATTTATAAATCCATCCATTTTCTTTAAGGTATGAAATCCTGAGTTCTTTTTTAAAACATTATTGTATTTTCTTCTTATTTCTTCCCCTAGACCTCCAGGCACAGTTGAATTTGCAATCAAACCTTTTCCATCTCTCCAATTGTGCTGCTCAAAGAAAGTCCCAACATTTAAAGCTAGGTTATACAACTGGGTAACCAGCTGAAATGTGTCTGGATGAGCAACAAATATGTTCTAACTAAAGAATCAGAAAACATTGCCTTAGCACCACCAATAGCTGCTGAATATGTACTGTCCATGGAATTAAGTTATTTTAATAGAATCAAAATTTTTAGCATAAAATGATGCTGCTTGTAACCACGAGAACAGGATCAGGTAAGAGAGGAAGAGTAGGTAGCATATTTCTGTAGGTTGCTATTCTTGAAGTCTCTTTTGACAAAATCTTTTTTATACTAGAAATAAGTTTGTAATTTCACCAAAATTCTCCCGAATTACCTCTGCCAACCTATATAAGCCATTTTTAAACAAGTAACATGGATCAGATTTGGATAGAAAACTTGTAATGCAGAAGCAGCTTTTACCATATACGAAGCAGTATCACTACTAGAAATGCGGGACTCTTTCACTGTGGGTCAATTCTGGCCCATAATATCTGCAAAGGATCATTACAAAATCTTGCTACTTTATAGAGTAATTCACCTTTTCAAGAGCCTTACAAGCAAATAAATACAGTAGCGATGGTTGTGCATCTAATTTTCCACATATAAAATGTGCAATATAGAGGCCACAAATGTCTGTCATTCGTCGGCGAACATCCAAGTGTAGTTTTCTCTAATATCTTGACAAATTTTGCAAATAACATCATCATAAATAGCATTAAGGTAGATTAATCTGGAATATTTTGTTTGATAACATTGATTGTAATCAAAATAATATTTTGATTTACAAAAATTGATACAAAGTATTTATTTGATTGATACCTTCAAAAATTGCTTAGACTCTATTGTTTAACTTACTAAAAGGAATATTGCTGCTTACCAGTACAAGACACAAATCCCTTGAAAAATCACTTTTCTCTTCTGTTGAGTACATGGCTTGGTTAAAAGTGACTGCTCTGAAATTTTTTTTGCTGTTTTCACATGTTTGATCTGGAATTTTTTTCTTGCTTGGAATGTTCTTTTCACACAGAACACATAACACAATAATGCTATCCGTAGTAAAATCTTTTCTGTGTTTGGCAATCCATGATTCCATACAAAGTGTGTGTGTGTGTGTGTGTGTGTGTGTGTGTGTGTGTGTGTGTGTGTGTGTGTGTGTGTGTGTGTGTGTGTGTGTGTGTGTGTGTGTGTGTGAGAGAGAGAGAGAGAGAGAGAGAGAGAGAGAGAGAGAGAGAGAGAGAGAGAGAGAGAGATTCTACTGAACCTAAAACTTTTCTTTTGGTTGATTGCAAATTTGTTAGCACCAAAATATTCAAATTTGAATTGCTTATGTTACAAGATTTGTTGTGATCCTTACCATTTTCTTACTTAGATAAAGTTGCCATTTCTTTTCTAGGGGAAGGTTAAACATAATCTCTTGTTTTGCTGCTGTTAGATCCAATTCATCCTATAATCAAGAAATGTAAGTCAATTAGAAAATGCAGAAGTATAATAGTAATAGTCAAAGGAAGTAAAAAAGCAAGATGAATGCAGGCCATGTGATAACTTAAAAATATATTTATTATTGTTATTAAATGTTATTTCTTAGCTAATAATTTTTTTACACAAATCCCTGATACTAATTTTTGTTCTGTTGCACTTATGGCAACCCTTTTCAAAGTAATGGAGAAATTGAACAACCAACAAAGGTTATCCTGTCTTGAAATATTATAGCTGATTAACAATTGCCAATATTGATGCTGTCAGCACTTATGTTACTCATCTGGACAGGTTCCATGAAAAAGAAAAATTCAGCAGGCTCTCACATACACTAAGGTTTTTAACTGTGTTTGGAATAATTTTCAATCTAAGTAAGGCTTAGAATTCAAAGCTTCCTTCTTCATTCAAAGCTTTTTTCTAAACAAGCTTTCATCTCATAATTGGTGTGCCTTCCAATTTTTGCAGTTAGGTAATTGGTTTCCTCTCTGATTATATATAATGGTAGATGGCTCTGTCTGAATTGCCGACCGGGCTAGCCGAGTGGGTCAAGTACCTGCCCGGCAACCCAAAGGTCGCGGGTTCGATTCCCGCCTCGGGCTTGGATCAAAGTACTGCAAAAACCTTGGGAGGTGCAATATGGCCACAGAAGCCGATGCGCCAACAATTACCAAATCAAAAAAAAAAAAAAAAAATCTGTCTGAATTCTCAACAAAATATGCTGGCTGTGATCCTCTAGTAATATACTTGGATGCAAGTACACATATTACACAATCAAGCCTGCATGCTGACACAAAAACTGCATGGCCCATTGTTAACTTATAAATATTATTTCTAACATTCTTTGATAGGAATAAATTTATTGATCCTGTTTGGTCAGATTACTTAAAAGTAATGCTCTCTCTTTGTAATTTTTTTTACATGATATTATAACTTCATTAACACTGCTATTTTTATGCTGCAGTAATCAATGATCTTTACTTTCTGCATTCCCTTTTGCTTGTTTCTATATTTTGAATACAATTTCCAGTTCCATTCCATTCTTTATCAATTTCTGGTGGCTCTAGTTTCACTTGCTATATTTTTCTATAGTGTATACACATCTTGTAAACTTTTGCAATAAACTTCTGCTTTATCCTATTCTGAATTAAAGGGCTCACATTTCTCACATTTAGTATTAATATTGGTAGTGGCAAATGATGCAAAAAAAAAAAGAAAAAGCATTCTTCCTAAAATGAGACCTTCAGACCTATATACAGTACTCAAAATTGGCCTGACTATCACCTTATACAATGGAATAATCGCCTCCTTATCACTGCTGTGAAAGTTGCTGCTGCTTTGAAAGACTATGACTTTACATAACTTACCATGCAGACAGGCTGCCAGGGCAGGTCATGGGGTTTTGTCAATGATATATAGGAATTTTGCTGGCAGGGAAAAGGAGGTGATTGTCCCTCTGTATAAGGCAATGGTCAGGCCACGCCTTGAGTACCGCGTACAGGTCTGCATATAGGTTGAATAAATTTAAGGAGAAACTGGACAGGCATTTGGAGGGAATGGTGTGTGTTTTTTTGGCTGATGCTGCATAAGCTCATACACTTGCTTTCTTGGATTACATGCCGCCACTACTACTACTACTACCATTCCACCTTACAAGGTAATTTAGTTTTTTATTTACTTTTCACTTCTATTAATCACAGAAAAAGAAAAAGAAAAAAAATTTCATTAAATTTAATAAATAAGAATGTAACATGGATCTGACAGACTCATGAAAAACAAGTACAGTGACAGTTTTCCTTCATCCAACTATTGAAAGGTTAAGTGATTAAAAATTACACTTAGACTGATGGCCAATGTCTGCACCAGAGCTTTCCAAAGTGGATGTTGTGAAAATCCAAATTTGGTGATACCCTTAATTTTGGCATTGTATCAACATTGGTTTTGTTCAGATTTCTTTTCACTGCATACATATTGCTGTAATTAATCCATTAAAATACAATTATTTAGTTGATTAATAAAAATATTTATTTATAATTATTTATAAAAAATATATATATTTTATAAAAATATTTATAATTATCTAATTGATCCATAAAAATACAATTATAATTAAAAATTTACATTTATTTCTTCATGTACTCCATGTGTCCAGGGTTCAGTGGCCACTTTGGTGGCCACTGAACCCTGGACACATCCTTTCTTTTTAAAAGCTAATAACTGACATAATCAATTTCAGATAGCATGGTTAAACTTGTGTTTTGTATTGCAGATTTCTCTCTTGCATGTTTTGACCCAAAACAAAGGATATTGAGTGCTATCACCATCAACTTAAAAATAATGAACAAAAAAAGGTAGGATGCCCATTGTTGTTTTCTGTATTTATCAATGATATTGATGAAGGCATATAAGGGTTAATGTCTAAGTTGGCAAATGATACAAAAGTTGACAGGGTTGTTAATGACAACAATGATAGTACACTACTGCAACAGGATCTGGAAAAGTTGAGTAGATGGGCTGAGAGGTACTGCATATGGGTAGCAGCAACCACAGAGTAACGTACCAACTGGGTAGTACTACACTCAGGGTAGTGGAGAATGAAAAGGACCTGGGGGTAATTGTGCAGTCAGATATGAAGTTTTCTGAACAGTGCAGACAGGCTGCAAGAGTAGCTCATGGTGTCTGGTCAATGATATACGGGAATTTTTCTAGCAGGGATAAGGATGTACTTGTCCCCGTGTATAAGGCAATGATCAGGCCACTCCTTGAGTACTGTGTACAAGTCTGGAGGCCTCATTTTAGGAAGGATGTAGAGCTGCTGGAATGAGTACAGAGAAGGGCAACGAGATTGGTGAGTTGAACAAAGGGTTGCTGTTACCAAGAAAAGCTTAAGTTCTGCAAATTGCAGCATCTGGAGACTAGGCACCTGCAAGATGATCTAATTGAGATCTATAAGGCCTTGAATGGTTTGAGCAAGCTCAATGCTGATGGGATTCTTTCTCTTGCTCAGATTAAGAACCTAAGGGGGCATAGATTCAAATTGAGGAAAGACAGTTGTAGAATAGATGTGCAGAAATTTTCCTTTAGCCAGTGGGTGGTTGATAGTTGAAGCATACTTCCATCTGTTGTAGTGGAGGTCAACAACTTGAATAAGTTCGAGGCAGAACTAGACAAACATTTGGAGTGAATGGATGGATGAAATGAGAAGGGTTTTTTTTTTTTTTAGGCTGATGGTGTATAAGCTTGCTTTCCTGCATCATATGCCTCTACTAATGCTAATTACAAAATTTTCTAGATGTCATGTAAAATTATTTTTGGGATGTATATAATGTGTCAGCATCAAAAAAGTTTCAGAACACTAATTTACTCAAATTGACATAGAAATATTCTATATGATGTGCAAAGATTCATATAAAAATAACACAACTGCACCAAGTTTTTTGGCACTATATAAGTTGTTAAATTTGTTGGTGCATCATCAACTTAGGCTATAATGCACCACTATATAAGTAAAATGACTATGATTTAATGCCATTTTCCATATTCTAGAATTATCCCAAAAAAAGGATTGTATAGAGTCTGCTGGTATTTCAAATAGAGTTTTTGCAGATGAAGATGATAGCTTAGATGCTTCACATTTTACTTTCCATGGTCCTTTCCTAAACTTTACTGAATTTCATATGTTGGGAGCGGGGGAGGGGATGCATATAAAATATTTTGCATGCTCAAAAACTGCCTCTTCAGCTAATCACTAGTTATTGAAGGATAAAGCTAGGCAGTTGTACAGATAATTTCACTAGGATAATGCTGTGCTTCACAGAGCTGCAATGACAGTGAATAGCCCGAAGGATATGAAAGTGTTTCCTTACTTCCGCATATTCTGAACTTAGCACCTTTTGTTTACACCTGTGTGTATTTTTAAAAGTTCTCTGATGTTTTACTGCTGATAAGTAATCTGAACTACAATTTTAATGTTATCTTCAAAAGTTACTTGAAATTTGTTCTATCATGTCAGAATTTTTTACAAATAAAAAAAAAAGTGAAAATATTGGTGAAAGAGGTGCTTCTGGTTAATTTTGTATTTTTACAGATTTTATGAATAGGTTATTTTTATATAAAATATCAATAAAAATAAGCAAAAACATAAATATCAATGACTACATCCTCCTCAAGCATAGATGGCTAAAAAGTGGATTTCTTATACACTAGACTGGCTTAAACTTGTACCTTTTTCAACTTCCTCAGGCAGCTTGTTTCAGCATCTGTTCCTTTTTTTAGTATCCAGCAGTACTTAGCCATCGTGGTGACATTCCACCCCCTTGATATTTTTTTTACATTTCTTTTATGCCCTGATGGTAACTTCCCCCTGCTCTTTACTTAAGCTTCTTAAATTTTAATAATAGTTTTCTGAACTTCTCCAGCATGTCACTTATGATCATCTCATTTATTGTTTCCCAAAAAATTGCATATTACATTTTTAAAGCCAGTCCAGTGTCTCTTTTACTTTGGTTCATAGAGTCTAGTAGCAGCATGCTGATTGAGGTCCAACAAAAATTCCTGCTTTGATTTTTTCATGTGTAAGCCATGGGAATTTAGTGCAGACATACTTGAAACTATTTCCTTTATTTGGGGCTTGGACAACCTGAAAGCTTTCACTCTACTAGTGGCTCTTTCTTTATATTACTGGCTCTTTAATGTTTTTTGAATCTGGTGTTAGGGGCTGTCTTGATGGCCACACTTTCCTTTTCCAAAGTTCACTTCTTGTCCAACTATCCCATTCACACAGAAAGCAGGGCATTTTGTGTAACCAAGTTGTTGGCCAAGTAGCAGGCTGATAACTTTTAAAACTGCCATACACCAGTCAACCATGATTCTTATACTGATTTTTTTCTAAAAGAATCTTAACATTTTCATAGCATTCTTTTAAGTGTGGTGAATGACCATATACTTGTTTCCATTTTGGAGGAGAACTCCTTTGAGGCTTTGCTTTGAGGAGTCAATAAATAGTCTCCACTCTGTTGGTTGGTAGAAAAATTACAAAAACGTTCATACAGAAATACCATTGCAATATATCATTGAGCCTTCTTTGGAAAAATGGGAAACCAATTATCTTTCACAATGTCTGTACTATGAAAGGACCATTCCTGGAGCCAGTAGATTCTTGGAAACATTAAAGTATTGTTGCAGTACACAATGCACTGCATGTTCTTCATATTATAACCTGCTACATTGACAGAACAAAAGTAGCAGTCATTAATATGATCCAAAGATTCCCTCCAAACCATGGCAATGGCAAAAGTAAAGTCATGGCTTTGTTTTTACCACGTTTCCACAATTGCAGCATTCCCCTTCACAAACTAAAGAGCTTACAACTGTGGAAATGTGGGGGACCCACATTTACAGAACAAAAGTATTAATAACATCTTGAGGTTCCCTCCACACAATGGGAATGGCAAATGTCATGGATTTCTTTTTACAACATTTCCACAATTGTTAGCCCTCTACATGTAGATCACACTCTATATGGACTCAACTTTTATCTTGATTGCCTAATTTAATTCCAAAATATGCAGCATATACATATTTCACAAATGATGCTGTATCCTGCCTTTGGTTTGCCACAGTGTATTTACCATACATGTAACAAAATATATTTTGATTGTTCACAAAACCATGAATTGCCCATTGTCAAAGACGGAATATGAAAATGACATTAGAAAATGATACCAATTAACACAACTGCACCAGAAAACAACTAAATGGAGAAAAAATGCTTCACAGATTTATAAAGCTGCCTGACTTGCAGGTCTTGACATGTTTAAATATGTCTGAGCACATCTATACCCGTCAGTCCCAAAGTCTGCAAATTGCGTATGCATGGAAAGTGCATCTAAGAAAACATCTAAGTTTGGATTTTTTGAATTAACATTAAAAGTACACACAGAAACAGTGTGAATTTTGGGGACATCAAAAATCTATGCAGATGTCGTCGTCATCATGTGTTCCAACCAGTATGTAAACTAGGCATTCTGGGGCAAAATAAAACTATGTGTGCCTCCTCACTCTTCCCCATAAAGAAATAATTATAAATTAACAATGATTAAATAAATAATAAAATGCTGTAAAATGTGTGCTGCACTCACCCATTTTTTACTATTTCAAGGTTAAAGTAACAATAAATAAATAAATATACAGCATTATATTATTTTTAAATCCTACATATTTGTGTCCCTGGCTTTTGATACATTTGGGACAAGTGCTCCACTTGCCCAACCTTATTATGCCTCTAGTTTCACCCTTTAAAAGAGTTCTGGTTCTCAATTCTAGTTCTATGAGTAACACAAAGCTTCTGAAAAAAAGGCATTTGGAAGATATCTAAACTTTATTTGGAAGTTTTCTAAATGCAGATGCATTTAGAAAAATGAAAGATTATCTCCAGAAATGATGATGTTTGTATTATTGATACATAGTACCAATAAAATTTATATAAAAAAAAAAAAAGTATTTATATTTGAACCATCATCATATAATGGCTGTAAGCTTTTAAGTAGAGATCAGAAAATAATTTCAGTTAATACTGGAGTTGTGGCATAAAGCTTAAGCACTATTGCTTGAAACGCTCCAGCAATTTATAGGTAATAGTTTGCAGGACTGAAATAAGTAAACAAAGTATGAAGAAATGTTTTTTTACAACAAAAAATCCTTATGGATTTGAAAGGAATGACATCAGTTTACTCTCTGCAGTTAATTATACAATAATAAGCTAAAATTTTATATCCCTGAAAAATTTTTTTAATCTGGGGCTAATTGTTTGTAAATACAAATATGTCTATTTTTCCTTTTATATTCTAGAATTAAACTCATCGCTATAAAATTTGATTAGGAGTGAAATAGCAGTGAATTTTATTGATGAAATTTTTCTTTTTTCTTTTGTTTTTCTTTTTATATTATTTAGTCAGGAAAAAACAATGTTTTGAACTTCTTCTTTTAAACTTAATTATAATCTAGTTGGTACTGTTTTTATACTTTGTTTTCAGAATTGAAAATAATCTGTAAACAATCTTATTTGGTTCAGAAATGAGACTTTCTGAACTGAAAGTTCTTTCCAATACTTACAACTAGCTCAGCAAACTTTGCATTAAGTTCCTCTTCATCAGGCATTGGTTGGGTGGGCGTGAGCAAATGTGGTTGTAGGTTGACCACACCTCCATTTTCCACCACATGGTAGGTGATTTCGGGAGGCTCATTGTTACCGAAACAGCTGCACAGACCAGTTCCCCTGTTACGGTGTCGTGCAGGCATTGTACTGGGTGGGATTGTTAGCACCAGTTGCTGAAACAAATTAATGTCATTTAATTAACACAACTCAGAAAAGCATAAGTTCAAAGAATTTTCAAGAACTGAAAATGTAAAAATGTATAGTTCCAATAATACCCATGAATATTAGATAATTATATTACAATCAGGCCTGACATACTGAGCAAAAAATGCAGAAGTAAGCTAGTAAAAGTGTTTGAGTTAATTGCAATTCAAATACACATGGTAATTATAGTATTCTTATCAAATGTAACTAGTTGTAAATTCCTTTAATCTATGTTGTTATGTTGTAGTTAAATCCAAAAAGTCCCCCAGGGTTCAGTGCTGGGCCACTATTGTTTTCTATATTTATCAATGATATTGATTAAGGCATATCAGGATTAATTTCCAAGTTTGAATATGACATGAAGGCTGGCAGGGTTGTTAACAACAGTAAAGACAGTATGCTACTGCAACAGGATCTAGAAAAGTTAGGCAGATGGGCTGAGAAGTAGCAACTGAAGTTTAACATTGACAAATGAAAAGTACTGCATATGGGTAGCAGTAACCCAAGAGAAACATACCAGTTGTGTGGTACTACACTCAGGGAGGTGAAGAAGGAAAAAGACCTGGGGGTAATTGTGCAGTCAGCTATGAAGTTCTCTGAGCAGTGCAGACAGGTTGCCAGAGGAGGTCTTGGTTCCTATATGATATATAAGAATTTTGCTAGCAGAGGCAAGGAGGTGATTATCCCTTTGTATAAAGCAATGGTCAGGCCACACCTTGAATACTGCATACAGGTCTAGAGGCCTCATTTTAGGAAGGATGTAGAGTTCTTAGAACGACTACAGAGAAGGGCAACAAGATTGGTGAGAGGAACAAAGGGATGCACTTACGAAGAAAGGCTTAAGTTCTGGAAGTTGCAGCATCTGGAGACTAGGTACCTGCGAGGTGATCTGATTGAGACGTATAAGGCCTTAAATGGTTTGATGAGGCTCAATGCTGACGGGATACTTCCGCTTGCTCAGACCTAGAACCTGAGGGTGCATAGTTTCAAACTGAGGAAAGACAGTTGTAGAATAGATGTGCGGAAGTTTACCTTTGGCCAGCGGGTAGCTGATTGCTGCTGTTCCATCTGTTGTTGTGGAAGTTGACAACTTAAATAAATTTAAGGCTGAACTAGACAAACATTTGGGACCAAGGTATGTCTGCCAGGGGCAAAGGTTGATGATGTTGCAGAGCGGATATCATCTTTTAAGGGCACAAAAGGTGATATTGTTGTACACGTTGGCACTAATGATATTAAGGGTGGGAGATAGGTGCAATGACTTAACAAGTACAGATCACTGTTGAAAAAAACCTGTGAATTAGGGTTGAAATTGAAAGTATCTGCAATTCTACCCAGACACGATATGAGCGAGTATATGATGAAAGCCTTGTCGATCAATTCGGTCCTGGAAAGATTGTGCACGGCTCAAGGGGTAGAATTTTTTTCAGTCTGGTCTATATTTGTTAACAGGAGAGACTGCTTCTACAGGGATGGGATACACTTAAACAGAAAGAGTGCAAGAATACTTGCTGATGCTATCGAGGCAGTGTTAGGTGGGTCCGAAATCTGCTAGCTTAGGGGGGTACAAGGACTAATAGATTAACGGTAGCCACTGGCAGAGGTGAAAGTGAATCTTACACTGCTTCTATTGGAATGAGCAGCAGCCTTGAAAACAAGATGCAGAGTATTTCAGAGATTGCTGGGAGTCATTGCGGTACAAGAAAACACATGGGTAGTGTTAGGGTAACTAAGAATAGAAACAGGTGCATGTATACTTGCATATACACCAATGCTAGGAGTTTGGTAAATAAATTTGATGAATTTGAGGTATTGCTCAAAACATCAAAGGAAGATATTGTTGGGATATTAGAGAAGTGGTGTCACACAGATATAAGGAATGCAGAACTGGAATTTGGGGAGTACAATGTGCACAGAAAGGATAGACAGGATAGGAAGGGAGGAGGGGTTATGCTAATAGTTAAGAAACAAATAAAATCCAAGAAAGTGAAACTAATCGACATTGCTGGACGGTGCAGTGTCAAGTCAGTTTGGTGTTACATAAGCATTGGGAGGTCAAAATTGAGAATAGGAGTGTGTTATGGGCCTAATGATGCTGATGAGTATAATAAGAAACTCTACAGGGAAATAGAGTGGGCCAGTAAATCAGAGAGTTATAATGGAGGATTTTAATTTCAAAGATATTGACTGGAATTTGTAGGTTGGTCACACACACTAGCAAGGCTTTTGTGGATTTATTGGATGATTGTTTTCTACATCAGCATGTTCGAGAGGCAACTAGAGGGAGTAATGCTCTTGATCTGATTACCAGTAGTGATTCTTCATGCAATAAGAATCTGCAGATAAACAAACCACTAGGTGGCAGTGATCACAGTGTGCTGAAGTGGGATTTACTGAAAGAAGTAACTACCATCAGGGGTGAAGGGAAGGGTTTTTGCTTTCGTAAAGGCAACTACGGTTGTCTGAGACAGTCTTTAAATTCTATACAGTGGGACCAACTGATGATGTTACCAACAGCAAATTCAAAATTGGAAGCATTCAAAGAATTTCTCTTGGAAGCTACTAGGCTTTACATACAAACTAAGAAATATTTTTCAAGTTTTAGGCCTAAATGGATGTCAGATGAACTAATGAGACATATGTCAGAGAAGAAAAATGTATGGGATACATATAGATTAATGGGTTACATGGAAGCCTATGATAGACATAAGCTGGTCTGTAACCAAGTCACAAAGGAGATTAGGCAGGCAAAGGCAGATTATGAGAAACCTTTGGCAAAGGATGCAAAGAAAAACAGCAAAGAGTTCTTTACCTACGTAAACTCTAGAAGAAAAGGGATGAATCAGATTGATCAACTGGATATTGATGGTTCAACTATTGATGATCTTGCTCAGATGGCTAACAAACTAAATGAGTATTTTGCATCTACATTCACACATGAGGAGTTATTCAGGGAGGGGAGTGCCAGAGGTGAATTAAACTCTGGCAGTGAGCTAGATGATTTTATAATAACTGAGAGGAAAGTGGAGGAGAAATTGTTGAAGATAAACAAAAAAATGGCACCCGGGCTGAATGGGATCATCCAGTTATATTAAAGGAGGCAGCAAATAAAGTAAGCAAACCCTTAGCCATAATTATGAGAGCTTCTTTGGACTCAGGGGAGGCACCCATAGACTGGAGATGTGCAAATGTGAGCCCAATTCAGAAAGGAAGATCAAAGGGCAACACCAGTAATTATAGACCTGTTAGTTTAACTTCTGTGCCAGGAAAATTAATGGAGACACTGGTTAAAGAAGCACTGCAGGATCATCTAGACAAGACTTCAGTTATAGTTCGGACACAGCATGGTTTAGTTAAGGAAAAGTCTTGCCTGACCAATTTGATTGGGTACTTTGATGTGGTCACAAAGGAACTGGATGCAGGGAATAACTTTAATATATATTTTGATCGTAGAAAGGCTTTTGATACTGTAGCACATGGAAGGTTGCTTCACAAATTGGAGCAGTTTGGCATTGGCAGCAAACTGCTGCTATGGATAAAGGGATGGTTGATTGAGAGAAGACAGAGAGTGGTAATCAATGGACACTACTCATTGTGGACTAATGTTATTAGTGGAGTCCCTCAGGGTTCGATGTTGGGTCCATTATTGTTTTCTGTATTTATAAATGATATTGATGATGATATATCAAGCTTAATATCCAAGTTTGCAGATGATACGAAGGTTGGCGTGGTTGTTAAGGACACTAATGACAGTATGCCGCTTGAACAGCATCTAGAAAAGTTCAGCAGATGGGCTGATAGGTGGCAAATGAAGTTTAAAATTGACAAATGTAAAGTACTACTTATGGGAAGCAGTAACCCCAAAGCAACGTATCAACTCTGTTGTACTACACTGACAGTGGTAGAGAATGAAAAGGACCTGTGGGTAATTATGCGGGCAGATATGAAGTTTTCTGAGCAGTGCAGACGGTCTACAAGAGTAGCACATGGTGTCTTGTCAATGATATACAGGAATTTTTCTAGCAGGGATAATTAGGTGCTTATCCCCTTGTATAACACAATGGTCTGGCCTTGAGTACTGTATACAGATCTGGAGGCCTCGTTTTAAAAAGGATGTAAAGCTGTTGGAATGAGTACAGAGAAGGGCAACAAGATTAGTGAATGGAACAAAGGGTTGCTCTTAAGAAGAAAGGCTTAAGCTTTGCAAATTACAGTGTCTGGAGACTAGGCACCTTCGAGGTGATCTGATTGAGGTGCATAAAGCCTTGAATGGTTTGAGCATGCTCAATGCTGATGGGATTCTTCCTCTTCTCAGAATAATCACCTTAGAGGGCATAAATTCAAATTGAGGAAAGACAGATGCAGGATCTATGTGCGGAAGTTTGCCTTTAGCCAGTAAGTTGGTGGAACAGACTTCCATCCCTTGTTGTGGAAGTTTATAGCCTAAATAAATTTAAGGCTTAGCTGGACAGGTATTTGGAACAAACGGAGGGGTAAAATGGGAGATTTTTTTTTTTTTCCGCTGATGTCGCATTTTTTTTTTGGTTGATACTGTATAACCTTACTTTCTTCCATCATAATGCTAATATTATTACTATAATTAATACCAGTCATATACCATGTGAAATTAATAATATAGTTTATTAAGTTAATTGCCTAAATCACTATGGAATTCATATTGTAATATCTTTCTCTGATCTCTAAACAATCCAGCAACAAATTTTCAATAAAAAAAAATTACTGACATCAGAGTACTAAAATTACAAATCGTTCTCTCAAATTGTAATAAAATGCAAATCAAAGCAAGAAAAAAAAAATAAATAAAATCCATCTACAGGAATGAGTAACATATATTAGTATCACAAACTGTACAATGTTTGAAGATCGCTGACATCATAGACCATTCATAATTTGTGAATCCAAGTTTAGACCATTCACCATCATAGACCATTCACAATTTGTGAATCAAGTCCAGGTTTGCAGATGATACAAAAGTTGGCAGGATTGTTAATAACAGTGAAGAGAGTATGCTACTGAAACAGGATCTAGATAAGTTGGGCAAATTGGCTGAGAAGTGGCAACTGAAGTTTAACATTGACAAATGCAAAGTACTGCATATGGATAGCAGAAACCCAAGAGAAATGTACCAACTGTGTGATACTACACTCAGGGAAGTGGAGAGTGAAAAGGACTTGGGGATAATTCTGCAGTCAGATATGAAGTTTGCTGAGCAGTGCAGATAGGCTGCCAGAGCAGGTTATGAAGTCTTGTCAATGATATATAAGAATTTTGCTAGCAGGGACAAGGAGGTGTTGGTCAAGCCACAAGCCAAAGCCAAGGAGGCATTGCACAAGGCAATGGTCAAGCCACACCTTCAGTACTGTGTACAAGTCTGGAAGCCTCATTTTAGGAAGGATGTAGAGTTGCTAGAATCAGTACAAAGAAGGGCAACAAGATTGGTGACGGGAACAAAGGGGTGCCCTTACCAAAAAAAGCTTAAGTTCTGCAAATGCAGGGCCTGGAGACTAGGCACCTGTGAGGTGATCTGATTTGAGGTGTATAAGGCCTTAATGGGTTGAGCAAGCTCAATGCTGATGAGATTCTTCCACTTGCTCAGATTATGAACCTGAGGAGGCATAGAATCAAATTGAGGAAAGACAGTTTTAGAATAGATGTGTGGAAGTTTGCCTTTATCCAGAGGGTAGTTGATTGCTAGAATAGACTTCCATCTCTTGTTATTATTATTATTATTATTATTATTATTATTAGCCATATGGGGCAAGGAAGCCTGAGGCTTATGCTGCACCAGCCAAAAAAAAAAATGTCTGAATTACCTGTGTGAGAGAGGGGGGGGAGAGAGAGAGAGAGAGAGAGAGAGAGAGAGAGAGAGAGAGAGAGAGAGAGAGAGAGAGAGAGTCAGAAGTAGAAGGGAATCACCAAGAAAGAGAAGAATGATGATATACAGCTCAGGACCCCTGGTGTGTCAAGCCCATACTCACCAGATGTGAGCCCCTGGAATTAATTGTGGGAATTGGTAGCTTAAATTAATTTAAGGCTGAGCTAGACAGGCATTTGGAGTGAAGGTTGGATGAAATGGGAGGCTTTGTTTTTGGCTGATGCTGCATAAGCTTGCTTTCTTGTATCATATGCCTCAACTAATGCTAATAATGTTATGAAAACTGGAATAATAAATTCATTTACATGGAATGATTAGCCTTTACAATCTGGTACCCCTTCCAATTGATCATTGCCAGTAGCAGTGATTGACATGCCTTACACGCAATGGTTAGTTTTAGTTAGAATGTTTATTCCCCTCTCCTCTTTACACTGTTTTAAAATCAGGAACTTGTATTCTGATTTTAAATCAGCAGCAAGGTGGGGATAAACGCCCTAAAACTAACCATAGCAGGCTAGGCATGTCATCACTGCTACTCATAATGATCAATGGGAAGGTGTACCAGATTATAAAGACGAAACCATGGAATAATAAAATCACTTATTACAGAATCACTACAAAGTTGGCATTGCATTGCACACATAAATCAAATCAATGCATATCAGAGGTGCGCATTCATTGTTCACTGAGTGCAAAAGGAAAAAAAGAAAAGGCGCTGCCAAGAAAAATAACTTTTTGAAATTCATATTATATGTTTCTCTGATCTGTAAGTGATCCTTCAACAAATTTCAATAAAAAAAAATTTACTAACGTTAGAGTAATAAAATTACAAATCATTCTGTGATGTAACAAAATGCAAAGAATAGTAAAAAAAAAAAAATAATAATAATAAATAAATCTACAGCAATGTATTAGTTTCAAAACTAAATAACATTTGACAGTTGCCAATGGCATGGATCATTCATAGTTCGTGAATGGTCCATCATATAAATTAATGAAAACTGGAATAATAAATTCACTTACATCTTCAGCCTTTCTATCACAAATTAGAAAAGAATGGTGGTAATGGGTAAATTTTTTTCATGCTCTGAGAAACTTTAAAATGTAGAATCACAAAATAGTACATGATGCCTGATAACAGCTGCAGAACTTTTGTTCTCTGCCAATAAAGCAAATGAAAATCTCTGTGATTGGTGAATTTTTTTTGTTTAGTTTCCCACTCTTGTTCATCCAGTAACTCCTTCAACTAACTTTGCAACAAATTTTCCCACCACAAACGAAAACAGAACAGATACATATAAAAGCATTATATAATGTATTATTCATGGCCAGCAACAAAGTCCAGGGCCTGTTGGCTTTATAGCAAAACAACAATAGACAAGGGTAGACTGTTGTTGTGTAAATGGCAAAGGAACTTCAGAACCATAAATTTAACAAAACTTCAGGCTTTGGAGTGACCTGATCATTGTTTATTCCCCTCTTTGAATACCATGGGATAAACACTAATTAGAGGAAGAGTTCCTCCCAATGCACTGGTCAGTTTCAAAATGTCATACGCAAGGATCAAAGGATCCACAATTTATAAAATGTAAAATAAATTCACCAACACTAAAATAAAATCAGACTGATATATATTTATATTTGACATATTCTGCTGAATATGTCGCAACTATCTATTTACTAATATTTCTATAAGCGTGGAAACTAATATTTCTATAAGCTGGCAACTGGCCACAAAGTCTAAACAATACTTGGTGGCCAGTAGCCAGGTTGATAAGAATGTGTTACAATTTATTTACAAAAATTGCTCATTTATTAATGAAATTCGTTAATTGTCTTGAGAAATTAATCTGTCTTCTAAATTTGCTTTGTCTTTTGGAGGAGAGGAGGTGGCATTGGCATCTCCTAAACCATGGCACCCGAGGCCAGTGCCTACTCAGCCTTACCCTAAAGCTGGCCCTAGCTAAGGGTTTGCTTATTTCCTTTGCTGCCTCCTTTTCTATAACTGGATAGATCCCATCAACCCCAAGTGCCTTTCTTATTTTTAACTTCAACAATTTCTGCTCCACTTTGCTCTCAGTTACTACAAAATCATTTAACTCCCTGTTAGCTTCTTTTCTCCACTTCCCTACAGAATTCTTCGTGCAAATGTAGATGCAAAATACTCATTCAGTCTGTCAGCTATCTGAGCAGGATCATCAACAATCAAACCATCAATATCAAGTGAACCAATTTGATTCATCCTCTTCCTTCTGGAGCTTACATAAATAAAGAAGTCTTTGCTGTTTTTCTTTGCATCCTTTGCCAAAGATTTCTCATAATCTGCCTTCGCTTGCCTAATCTCCTTTGTGACCTGGTTACAGACCAGGTTATATCTATCATAGGCTTCTATGTTACCTCATAATTTAAAAGCATACCATACATTTTTCTTCTCTGCCACGAGTCTCTTTAGTTCATCTGACATCCATTTAGGCCCAAACCTTGAATAGTATTTCTTATTTGTTACGAAACAACCTAGTAGCTTCCAAGATTATTTCCTTGAATAGTTCCAATTTAGAATTTACTGTTGGTAGCATCATCAGTTGGCTGCACTGTAGAGAATTTAAAAACTGTCTGAGACTGCCATAGTCACCTTCATGAAAGCAAAAACAATTCGCTTTACCCCTGGTGATAATTACATCTTTAAGAAAATCCCACATCAGTACACTATAATCACTGCTACCTAGTCATTCCTTTATCTGCAGATTCTTAATGCATGAATAATCACTGCTGATAATCAGATCAAGAGTATTACTCCCTCTGGCTTCCTCTAAGACATACTGCTTTATATCACAATCATCCAATAAACTTACAAAGTCGTGCTAGTGTGCAAGTGACCAATCAACAAGTTCCACTCAATATCTAGGAAGTTAAATTCCCCCATTATAAAGCATTCTGATTAACTGGCACACTCTATTTCTCTGTACAGTTATTTGTTGTACTCATCAGAGTCATTAGGCCTATAAGACACTTCTGCTCTCAAAAGTGTTTTATTATTGTTATTATTATTATTAGCCATATGGTGCAAGGAAGCCCGAGGCTTATGCTGCACCAGCCAAAAAAAAATTTGAGTTACCCAGAGAGAGAGAGGAGGGAATCACCAAGAAAGAGAAGAATGATGATATCCAGCTCAGGACCCTGGGTGTGCCAAGCCCATACTCACCAGTTTGGAGCCCCTTTTCCCAGTGCTTATGTCACACCAAACTGACTCAACATCACACTGTCCACCCATGTTAACTGGATGCACTGCCTTAGATTTTATGTGTTTCTTAACTAACAGCATAACCCCTCCTCCCTTCCTATCCTGTCTGTCCTTTCTGTAAACATTATACTCCTTAAATTCCAATTCTGCATTCCTTATATCTGTGTGACACCACATCTCTGATATTCCAACAGTATCTGTCTTTGATGTCTTGACCAGCACTTAAACTTCATCAAATTTATTTACTGTACTCCTAGCATTGCTGTACATGGAAGTATACATGCACTTGTTCTTATCCTTAGTTACTCTAACACAGCCCACGTATTTACTTCCACGATAACTTCCAGCAGTTCTTGAAATCCCCACCACCTTGCTATCCAGGCTGCTGCTCATTCCAATAGAAGCATTACAAGAATCACTTTCATTTCTGCCTGTGGCTACTGTTAATGTATTAGTTGTGAATCCCCCAAGCTAGCAGTTTTCCAAGCCACCTAACACTGCTCATTAGCATCAGCAATCTTGCACCCTTTCTATTTAAGTGTACACCATCCCTGTAGAATCAGTCTCTCCTGTTAAAAAGTACAGACCACACTGAGAAAGATTCTACCCCATGAGCCTTGCACAATCTCTCCAGGGCCAAATTGATTGACAAGGCTCTCATCATATACTCTCTCCTATTGTGTCTGGGTACAATTGCAGACACTTTCAAATTTAACCCTAACTCGCTACTTTTTTTTTCAGCATTACCCTGTACTTGTTAATTCTGGAGATCTATTCTTAATGTTATTTAGTGCTAACGTGTACAACAATATCACCTTTTGTACCCTTAAAAAATGATATCTACTTTACAATATCAACTTTTGCCTCTGACAAAAGTTGATAATGAATATGTTACCCTAAAAACCTTGCTGTGATAAGAGATATATCTTTTGTATGCTCTTGTTTAAAAATGGAAATGTGAATGAACCATTGATATGGAACGTTTTTTTTTTTTTTTTTTTGATATTTTGCACTTTTACCAACACGAACTGGTAAATTCTAATATTTACCAGTTCGTGTAGGTAAGCTTGTGGTAAACGTCGGAATTTCTAGTTTTTAGAAAGACAAACTTTTAAATCCTAGGATTTAGTGTATTTCAGGCTTTCATAGTAACGTTTTTTTTTTTAAATATTTACACTATTTGTGATTTATATAATGAGCATTATCATAAACAAAATGTTAATCTTCAAAACAAACCAAAAAAATACAAGGAAAAATTATTATTGTATCAAATAGAATTCCAGTAATATAATGCTTATTTCCTATTTAATTTTTATTGGTTTTGATGTTTTTATTTGCTCTTTCATTTGATTTTTAGTGGTTACCGCCATCCCATCGGCGTATTATACAAGTAAACTCAAAATTGTGTTTGACTATTATTTCGGCTTCCAACATATTAACAGTCAGCCAGAGGCGATTTACTGTGAAGCTAATGAAGCTTAAGCTTCAGGGGCCCTCACTTGCATGGGCCCTAGCAATGTGTTCACATAGGCATATGTTTTTGTAAATTTTGCAAAAGCAAGGTATTTTAACCACAATCGGTTAAGACCACTGTTTCTTTCCACTCTGATTTTCCCTCCATCACACTTCCCCTCGTGTCAAGTGGTGTTGGAGTTAATGAATACTGATAAACTAATGTTGAATACTGATAAGGATTAACCAATCAGAAAACAATATCAAAAAAATTTTCGCGCCCACTTGAACTGCTGCCTGTAAGCAATGCTTATCTCGCCTACCCACTTGTGGCGGCCCTGGTTCACAGTAACTTCTGTGCATATGCATGTACACAGTGTTATCGTGACCATTGATGACAAGGAACTTTTATGGGCATTCACTCTGTGGCAGTTACTGGGTCTCAGGCATAGACAAACAAGGTTCCCCCCCCCTCCGGATCCTGGGGTTTACTTCCAGCAAAACAGGCAGACATATATGAAGGGTAACTTCTTTTGTCATCTTTAAATTTATTTATTAAAGAACCGAGAGAAAATTCAGATAAAAAAATTAATGGAATATTAAACAAAAGCAATCAAGATGAGCGATGAAATCAGTGAAAATTATTCTGACATTGAGAAATGAGTTGTAACAAAAAAAAAATTTCAGATCATACCAAAAGCAGTAATTCATTAAGAGGAGTTAAATTTCGAATAGAAGTAATAATTGGCTCTTGGATTGTTTGATAATCCAATTAATGAAGAAGAATGAATCGTATGAACACATTGGAAAAATATTTAAATTTCTCACTCATTTGACACAAAATACTGACACTAAGATAACATAAAATTCATTATGCCACTACGACGAGGACATTGATAATAAACTGGTTAATGAGTGTCATCAGTTCAATGAGTATTCAAGATTAGTCACTGAACAAGAAAATTTGAAATGCCCTGAAATCTTACAGCTCATATATGAAAGAAACTTGATAGAGGTTTTCCCAAATTTGACAACAATCCTAAAAATTTACATAACATTGCCAATAACGAGTTGTGAAGCTGAAAAAAACTTGTTATTTTTAAATTCAATAATAAAAAAACAAATTTTGATCAACCATACATGAGGAAAGACTGAATTATCTTTCTCTTCTGTCTATAGCATTAGCATTAGTAGAGGCATACGATACAAGAAAGCAAGCTTATGCAGCATCAGCCAAAAAAAACCACTTCCATTTCACCCCTCTGTTCGTTCCAGATACCTGTCCAGCTCAGCCTTAAATTATTTAGGCTATCAACTTCCACAACAAAAGATGGAAGTCTATTCCACCAATCAACTACCCGCTGGCTAAAGGCAAACTTCCGCACATCTATCCTACAACTGTCTTTCCTTAATTTGAATTTATGCCCTGTCAGGTGATTATTCTGAGCAAGAGGAAGAATCCCATCAGCATTGAGCATGCTCAAAGCAGTCAGGGCTTTATACACCTCAATCAGATCACCTCGCAGGTGCTTAGTCTGAAGACACTGTAATTTGCGAAACTTAAGCCTTTCTTTGTAAGAGCAACCCTTTGTTCCATTCACTAATCTTGTTGCCCTTGTCTGTACTCGTTCCAACAGCTCTACTTCCTTCTTAAAATGAGGCCTGCAGACCTGTATACAGTACTCAAGGTGTGGCCTGACCATTGCCTTATACAAGGGGATAATCACCTCCTTATTCCTGCTAGAAAAATTCCTGTACATCATTGACAAGATACCATGAGCTACTCTTGCAGACCATCTGCACTGCTCAGAAAACTTCATATCTGACTGCACAATTACCCCCAGGTCCTTTTCATTCTCTACCACTGTCAGTGTAGTACCACAGAGTTGATACGTTACTCTGGGGTTGCTGCTTCCCATATGTAGAACTTTACATTTGTCAATGTTAAATTTTATAGAATTTTTTATAATATAGAAAATGATATTATAAAATTCTGTCATATGAATAGGTGATCAAAGAGTATGCAGCCAAAAAGTGTAGGAAAAAGAGTATTATAGAGGTGTGTCAGACAGTTATTTAAACAACTAACAAAAATTAGCATCACATGCAACCACTGATTCTTCTCACCTGTACATCACTAGATGATTTCACTTGCATTAACCATTGCTCATGCACGTTAACGGAAATGTTTTCTTTTTCTGGGGGCTGTCGCCTTCAAACCCCCACTTTTGTGGCCATATATTACTAGACAATTTCACAAGCATTAACAATGAAAATTGCTCATGCATGTCAATAGAAATGCTTTTGGTCAGAATGCAGTTAAGCTGCCGTTCTGAGAGCTAAACATGAAACTATGTGACTTGCTGTTTGTGTCATCTAGGAGGGAGAGATGACTGGAAAAGAAGTGTGAGGTTTTTTAATAGATTCATTTTTGGCTAGCGAAAAAAGGTTAGGTTAGTTTATACCACTAATTCAGGATGGATTCAAGCAAAAGAAGTGTGGATTTTTTAATAGACTTTCACTTTTTTTAGTGAAGAAAGGTTAGTTTAGTTTACGTCATTAATTTGGGACAGATTCAAGCAAATGAAGTGGGGGTTTTTTAATAGATTTTAATTTTAATTTATTGGTTTTACATGTATATAGTACCGGCGAAGTATGAAATTAGGAATTGTAGGAATGCGATAAAATGCCAAAAACCTGAGACAAAAGTATATTAATGGTGTTTTTTTCCCTTTCACGCATTGTACAATATTTCTACAGTTCGTTCAGTTGATGATACCACTGGCCATCCATTTTCTATAAGTACAGCTTGTTTCAGTCAACAGTATCACTGGCCATTGAATTCCGTAGATAGCATTAGCATTAGTTGAGCCATATGATGCAAGAAAGCAACTTATAGAGCATCACCCAAAAATTAATCTATGCCCCCCTCAGGTTCTTAATCTGAGCAAGTGGAAGAATCCCATCAGCATTGAGCCTGCTCAAATCATTCAAGGCCTTAATCAGATCACCTCACTGGTGCATAGTCTCAAGATGCTGCAACTTACAGAACTTAAGCCTCTCCTGGTAAGAGAACCTCTTAGTTCCTCTCACCAATCTAGTTGCCCTTCTCTGTACTCATTCTAGCAACTCTACATCCTTCCTAAAATGAGGCCTCCAGACCTGTACACAGTACTTAAAGTGTGACCATTGCCTTATACAAAGGTATAATCACCCCCCCCCCCTTGTCTCTGCTAGCAAAATTCCTATATACCATTCACAAAACTACATGACCTGCTGTGGGAGCCCATCTCCACTGCTCAGAGAACTTCATATCCGACTGCACAATTACCCCCAGGTCTTTTTCATTCTCTACCTCCTTGAGGGTAGTACCACACAGTTGTTATATTTCCCTTGGATTACTGCTACCCATATGCAGTACTTTGCATTTGTCAATATTAATCTTCAGTTGCCACTTCTCAGCCCATCGACCTAACTTCTCTATATCCTGTTGCAGTAGCATACTGTCTTTACTTTCATTGACAACCCTGCCAATCTTTGTATCATCTGCAAACTTGGACATTAAGCTTGATATACCGACAAGTGTAAAGTTATAGAATTCTTATAGTACCATGATAATAGACTAAATATAAAAAATAGCGAAATGCTTAAAGTGCAGTACTCACCGCAGTTTAAGCTTGATATACCTTCATCGATATCATTAATAAATACACAAAACAGCAACGGGCCCAGCAACAAACCCTGGGGGACTCCACTAATAACATTAGTCCATGTAGAGTAGTGTCCATTTATCACCACTCTCTGTCATCTCCCACTCAACCATCCCTTTATCCATCGCAGCAACTTGCCCTTAATGCCATACTGCTCCAATTTGTACAGCAGCCTTCCATATGCAAGAGTATCAAAAGCTTACCTGAAATTCAAGTATATGATATCAAAATTATTTTTTGCATCTATTTCCTTTGTGACCACATCTTAGTATCCAATCAAATTGGTCAGACAACAATTCCGCTTAATAAACCGATGTTGTGTCTCAACTATAACTACAGTCTTGTCTAGATGATCCTGCATTGTACAGTGATTCCATTATTTTCCCTGGAACAGAAGTTAAACTAATGGGTGTATAATTATTTGCATCACCCTTTGAACCCCCCTCTATGAATTGGGGATACATTTTCACATCTCCAGTCCACGGGGACCTCCCCTGATCTATGGATGCTCTCATAATTATGGTTAAGGGTTTGCTTACTTCCCTCGCTGCCTACTTCAATATAACTGGATAGATTCCATCTGCCCCAGGTGCCTTTTTTATGTTTAATTTCAACAATTTCTCCTCCACTTTGCTCTGCTTTATTACAAAATCATTTAGTTCCCTGTTACAGTTTAGTAAACTTCTGTGCTCCCCTTCCTTACAGAATTCCTCATGTGTGAATGTAGATGCAAAATTCTCAATTCAGTTATTTATTATTTATTATTGTTAGCCATATGGTACAAGGAAGCCTAAGGCTTATGCTGCACCAGCCAAAAATTCTCGAGTTACCCTGAGAGAGAGAAGAATTATGATATCCAGCTCAGTACCCTGGGTTTGCCAAGCCCATATCACTCATCAGATGTGAGCCCCTGGGGTTAAATTTTTTGTCAGCTATCTGAGCAGGATCATCAACAGTCGAACCACCAACATCCATTGGACCAATCTGATTTATCCCCTTCCTTCAAGAATTTACATAAGTAAAGTCTTTGTTATTTTTCTTTGCATTCTTTGCCAAGGATTTCTCATAATTATCCTTCACTTGCCTAACCTCCTTTGTGACTTGATTGCAGACTAGCCATAGGCTGCCCTAGGCTGCCATAAGCTTCTGTTTCACCTGATAATTTATATGCATCCCACACATTTTTGTCCTCTGCCACAAGCCTCATTAATTCATTTGATATCCATTTAGATCTAAATCTTGAATAGTATTTCTTAGTTGGTATGAAAAGTCTAGTAGCTCCCAAGATTAATTCCTTGAAGGCTTCCCATTTAGAATTCCCTGTTTTTAACATCATCAGTTGATTCCACTGTATAGAATTTATAAACTGCCTGAGACCACTGTAGTGACCTTTACGAAAACAAAAACCCTTCCCTTTACCCTTAATGATAGTTACATCTTTAAATAAATCCCACATCGGTGCACTGTGATCACTGTCACCTAGTGGTTCCTTTATCTGCAAATTCCTAATGCATGAGTCATCACTGCTGATAATCAGATCATGATTATTGCCCCTTCTGGTTGCCCCTTGAACATGTTGTTGTAGAAAACAATCCTCCAATAAATCCACAAGTCTTGTTAGCGTGTGAGTGACCAACCCATAATTCCAGTCAATATCTGGAAAGTTAAAATTCCCCATTACAAGACATTCTGATTTATTAGCCCACTGTATTTCTCTGTACAAATGTTCATTTTACTCATCAGAGTCATTAGGCCTATAACACACTCCTACTATCATTTTTCCTTTCCCAGTGTTTATGTCATACCAAACTGTCTCAGCATTGCACTGTCCATCAGAGGTGTATTGCTAAAAAAAAATAGTACCGGAACACTCGTTCTCCAGAAGACTATATGATAACACCACATCAACTGTACAGGAACTGGATCAGACTTCAGACTCACGGTTCATAGAACAACCAGTTCTAGCATTCAGCTCATGGTGAATCAAAATGCAGCTTTCACACGCATCACAGTATATTTTATTCATTGGATCTCTTTATTCTATCTATCTAACTTTATCTCTATTTAGTAAGAAATGTTCAAGTTTCATTGCTAAATTTATATTTTTGTTTTTAAATAAATTTTTAAAGATTACTATTAATATATATTTTTAGTATCAGTGGGTAAAATAGATATTTCTCTCTCCCCTTTGATTATGACAGTAAGAAAAAAGTACCTGAACATCATTCCGGCACGTTCCCACCCAAATACACCACTACTGTCCACCCATGTCAACTGGATGCACTTCCTTAGATTTTATGTGTTTCTTAACTAACAGCATAACCCCTCCTCCCTTCCTATCCTTTCTGTACACATTGTACTCCCCAATGTGATAGATTGACTTCAGCCTAGAGAACAGGAAAAACATTGTGATAGACCTTATCAAACAACAAAAGAAAGCTTAGTGTCGTGCACAAGTGGAGAGGAAAGTGGTGTGTAGGATGTGGCATGTTTCTGCCAGTCACTGTTGGTGCCACTCCTTCTTGCCTTCTCCAAAAATAAGTCATGTAGTTTTACATTGGGTCATCAGGACCACTGGCTTAAATTCATTTTTACCATGCTTTTTTTTCTGGGGGCTGCTGCCCCCAAATTTCTGCTTTTGTGTAGGCTGCTGCCCCATACCCCCGCCAGTGTAAAGAGAACTTGATACTAACAACTCATACAGCTAATGCAAAAAAAAAAAATCAAATCATCCAGAAACAACTTGAAAACAAAAATAAACACCTCATCAGCCCTTGCATGCCGGCTAGTACACTTCATCAAACTTCCACACTGAATACACTTGTATTCCGAAGCTATAAAATTCACACTCATACAGCAATCTTACATCCAAACTTTTGCAAACCATGAACATGGATTAACACACAGTGAGGGCAGCACGACGACAATTAAACAACAGCACAATAATTTTGCATTTCTGCTAAAATCAGAAAAATCAAGCGAATTTGTATCCAATCAAACAATCAGAAATGCAAAATAAGGTAAATTCCGCATTCCTAGTAATCAGCCAGTTATGGAATTCGACCGGATGATCACTCCATTCTTCAGCCACACCCACAATGCAGTGACTCGGGTGTACCCATGTTCTGGAGTTCAGCCATTTTGGTTTTGCACATCTGTCACGTTGTCCATTCATTCCTGCAACCGGCGCATGGCAACAAACATAGTATTCAGTGCTTCGGGCTACAATATACAGTATATATATATATATATATTGTTATTTTTTATATTTTGGCACTGCCAGCAGGTTAGATGAGTTTACAATAAATCATGAATACAATAGTATTTAGTAATAACGGTATAAGAGTACGCTCTTACAATATAATGAAAATATTTTTTAGCTGAAATAAAGTCATGAAGTACAGAGAAAATTTGGGATTATTAAGTTTGAATATGGTAAATGTTAACGTTTGAATATGGTAGATATTAAGGTTTGAATATGGTAGATTATACCCCCCCCCCCCACACACACACACACACACACACACACACACACACACACACACACACACACACACACACACACACGCCGACCGGGCTAGCCGAGTGGGTAAAGTACCTGCCCGGCAACCCAAAGGTCGCGGGTTCGATTCCCGCCTAGGGCTTGGATCAAAGTACTGCAAAAACCTTGGGAGGTGCAATATGGCCACAGAAGCCGATGCGCCAACAACTACCAAATCAAAAAAAAAAAAAAAAAAAAACACACACACACACACACAGGGTAACTCAGAAATTTTTTTGGCTGGTGCAGCATAAGCCTCATGCTTCCTTGCACCCTATGGCTAATAATAATAATAATAATATTAAATTTTGAAAATACTGGATTTAGAAATAGGAAGGTTATGAATGTACAAAATAAATAAATAACAGTTAAATGGAAACAAGAAGTAACATGTAGTACAAAGGGATGAATTGAGAGTATACAAAAACAGTGGCCCATACTAGAGAAGCAGTGGCATTTGCGAATGGTCAAGAAAGGGTTGCAACGAGCAAGGAACAATGGAACCCAGTTATGGTAGATATTATCTTTGTGGCATAGATCAAAGGATCTATGCTACAAAGCTGGCCATATACTGCAAGTGACATGGGACAGTCTGGTGTTTGTGTCAGCAAAGACTGCGCCAGTTTGGTGATTTTAGGTACGTTGGCAACATTAAGCAAAACTGTGAAAACACAAAAATAGCTACTTTTGGCAGTGCTTGGCATACATAAAATGGTTGTAATGCTGGAGTGTGAAATAAAGAGGAAAACAAGAAAATTTCAAGAGAGGAGTTTGGTTTGTTCATGAGGGAGAGTTGAAAGTTTTTTGGCAAATAGGAAGGGGGTGGGATATTAAACATAGTATTTGGATTGGTTGAAAGTCCCTTGGGAGGAGATACAACTTGAGAGAAAAAAAGGGTTAGGAAGAGATTGAGAGTTTTTAGAGGTGTGGGAGTAAAGTTTTAGAGTAAGAGTTTGAGTTCAGAAATGAAAGCAAGATGAAGAAGAAAAAATATATATATTGAGTCGGAGAGGAGGAGGTGAGGACATGATGAGTTCAGGTTCGAGTTGGGAGTTCGGAATAGAGAGAAGTGTCAGAGATCTAAGGTGAAGGAGAAAAAAGGTAGTGGCGAGGACTGAAGGCATTGTTTTTTTGGGGGGAGGGAGTCCAGAAGAGTGGGGGAAACGTGTTCCAAAATTTAAAGTAAAGATGGAGATGGCATCTCAGTCGCCAGGTGGTCGGTGTGTCTAGCAACATTATCACATGCTGTATTTCTGAAGTTATATCGTGAAGGAATCTACAGGTGTGTCTAGATCTGGTCCCATTGAGAATGAGCCGGTATGTAGGTATCTGAGTCGAGAAATTTACGTAGGAGAGTAACCAGTCGAAGAGACCCAAAGAAGAGAGCGACTGCCAGAAAGATTTTAAATGGATGTTAGAAACCTGTCTGCCACAGAGAAAGAAAAAAAAAAAAAAAAAAACCAGAGTGCTAATGAATTGAAAGTAGCGGCCCATTTTGGAACGTGTGTTCCACTTTTCATTGAACCCCAAACTCGTAGACATATAAGCGTGGGGGAAATTCCTTTTTTTGTGAGAAATTGTTTGATAGTTTCTTAAAAAGGAAAGCTTTTTTTTGTAATGTACAATTAAATTATTAAGTTGGGTTAAATTATAGACAAAGTTAATGGCCATGAAATGATGTAAGGGTACTAAAGTGGTATAGAAGAAAAAAAAAATAAGGGAATTAATAATAGAATAAATCACAGGCATAGTAGGATGAAAATGTAGTAACCTATATTATTATTCTAGACAATGTGTTAACAGATGATAATATAACAGATAAGATTCTAGGTAACGTGTTAATGTGTAAAAGGTAGAAAAATTTATTTTATTCAGGAACCTTGAGAGAAAGGGGGAACCTACCCTGTATCAGAACAGGAAAGTAACAAAGATGCTTGTGAGTGAGATTATAGTAAATATTACTGATGTAAGGCGATGAAAATACAAAATGTTTGATATGTGATTTGATTAAAGTGACCAGACATTCCGGATTTCAGTCGTTTGCCCCGCATTGCAAACTGTCCCAGATTGGATATATAACTGTGGATGTCAACAAAAACACAGCTGACCATAGAAATACATTATTTGCTATTCAAATGAAGAATAGCAAAAAATGAAAAAATATTAAGAAAAATTCACTCAGCAGAAAAATATATTTAATTTCTCTTGTTTTTATTGTTAAAAGAAGTACCGTATTTCCCCATGTATAAGACGTACCTTTTTTTGAAAAATTTGGGGTCTAAAAACTGGGTGCGTCTTATACAGTGGTTGTAGATTTTTTTACTTGCATTTCCCGCTTTTTCGCAGTTGTTGTCTTTGCACTCATTGTTTCACACTTTTTACCGATATATTAGGTTACGTTTTGCCACGTTCTGCCCAGAAATGGCTCAGAAAAGATTTTCGTACAGTGCTGAATTCAAGTTAAAAGTGATCCAGTTTGCAAAAGTGAATGGAAATCGTGCTGCTGAACGTAAGTTTGGTCCTCCTCCATCTGAGAAAACACTCCGAGACTGGCTATGGGAAGAAGAAATCCTACTGAAAATGCCACGGCAGAAGAAGACCATTAGAGGCAAGTCAGCAAAATGGCCTGATCTTAGAGAGAAAATTGAAGATATGGATTGAGGAGCAAAGGGCAATTGGAATTCCTGTGTCCACAAAGATGGTTCACTATGAGGCAAGAAGAATTGCTGATGAAAAAGAAGGTACTGATTTCAAAGGAGAACACAATTGGTGCATCAGATTCATGAAACGGAATGGACTAAGCATGCATACACACACACACACCAGACTTGCCCAAAAGATGCCTGAAAGCTATGAGCAGAAGATCCTTGAATTTCATTGTTTTGTCATTCAATGTCGGAAGGCACATCAGTTTGAGTTGGGACAAATTGCAAATATGGACAAAGTCCCCCTTCAATTTTATGTCCCAAGTAACAGAACTGTTGATAAGAAGGGGGTGAAAACTGTAACTGTGAAGACAAGTGGATATGAAAAGAGCCATTATACAGTTGTTCTAGCTTGTTGTGCCGATGGAACCAAGCTGCCTCCTATGCTGATTTTCAAATGCAAAACAATGCCAAAAGAAGACATTCCTCGAGGAGTGATTGCCCACGTTCATGACAAGGGTTGGATGGATCAGGATGGGATGAAGATCTGGTTTGAGAAAGTTTGGAGCAGGAGACTAGGTGGGCTCTTACACAAACCTGCCCTATTGGTGCTTGATCAGTTCAGTGCACACATAACAAAAAATACAAAGATTGCTGCAGAGCAAAAAACAAAACTTGCCGTCATACCTGGAGGTTTGACATCCCAGCTCCAACCACTTGATGTCAGCATTAACAAAGCCTTCAAAGCTGCCATGAGAGACGAATGGAATCAATGGATAAAGTCTTCTGGGTACAATTTGACACCAGCAATATATATAGGAGAAGTTTGTACCTGGGTGAAAAGATCCTGGGATAATATCAAGATTGAGATCGTTGTCAAGTCATTTAAGAAGTGTGGCATTTCGAATGCCATAGATGGAACTGAGGACGAGGCAATATATGAAGACAGTGATTCGTCATCAGACACAGATGAGGACAAGCTAATGGATGGGAGTTTTGACAGTGATGAGTTGTATGAATTTTATGATGAATAAAACTTGAGTTCAATAACTTTATGTAATACATTTTTTTTCAAATTTCGGGCCCCAAAATTAAGGTGCGTCTTATACATGGGAGTGTCTTATATATGGGAAAATACGGTATGAATTTTTATTATTATTATTATTATTAGCTACACAGTGCAAGGAGGCCTGAGGCTTATGCTGTACCAGCCAAAAAAATAAAAAATTCCCCGAGCTACCCCTGAGAGAGAGAGACACACAGAGAGTGTGTGTGTGTGTGTGTGTGCGTGCGTGCGTGCGTGCGTGCGTGCGTGCGCGCGTGTGTGTGTGTGTGTCAGAAATAGAATGGAATCTCCAAGAAAGAGAAGAATAATGATATCCAGCTCAGAACCCTGGGTGTGCCAAGCCAAAAATGAAAGTAAATTAAAAACGTAACCCCCTCTAATAAGAGTTTTTTTTTTTACCCTTCTAATTACAACTATTTTTCTCAGTTTATGTCCTTCACACAACCTTCTGTTCATCATGTAGCATAACACGAGGGGTACTGTATACTGAATTTCACCCTTTCTGTAAAAAAAAAAAAAAAGTTGGCTATATATATATTTTTTTTTATTTAAGAGGTGTGATTTTTTTATAAGTTTAGGTCAAAGGAGTATATGTATTTAATTTATATTTTGTGTGTGAATATTTTTTTATAAATACAAAAATAAATTGAAAAAATATGCGTATATTGTTTCTAGGGCATTGTAAAATTCTGCCCTGCCGCAGATGTTGCACATTGGAATAATAAGGATCTAGTAAATTTAGATTTCATAGACATTGGTGATTTGTAGTAAGTAAGAGACAACTGATGTAAAGCGATGTGTGTAAACCTGTAAGGGAAGAGAAGCAGCTTTTCCTAAGCAATAATTGGAATTTATTGTGTGTGTGTGAGCAATTGCCAATAAGGAAAAAGGAAAGGAAGGGTTGCGTTAACCAATATAAATTATATATAAACCCTTGCTAATCCAGATTAATTGGGGAAGAGGTCATCTGGATTAAGGATAATTCGGATTAGTGAAGCAAAAGATAGCCCTAAAAGACAAAAACCTTAAGAACACAAATAAATGGAAAATTTAATGATATAGGTAGTGCTCATAAAAATAAATAAATAAAATATCACCGTAGAGCCTTTATTTAAAAACTATAAAAAAATAATACATTTATCCACCGATAGATGGATTAATTGTATTGTCTTTTTACATTTATCAGATGCCGTTGGGAAAAGAAGTGTCGATCAAGTTGACAATGCCACTCAGTCGACACTTCTTTTGGCTTTTTTAATGTCGCTATTTGATACACTGCTTTTATCATTCCTCACATCGGATTTTAAAGCAAATTTTTTTTAGTCTTTATTGATTCCTTTTGTTTTTTAATATCTGACACAGCCTGTTGTCCAATACCAAATTCTTCTGCAATTTTTTCTTTTTCCCATAACACTATTTTCAAGTTGTTCCTATCACTTTGACCTTGTTAATGATAGTTAAAGTAGCAGGTTTTCTCTTTTATTCCACTTTATCATTCTTCAGAACCCATAAATAATTATATAAAATATGTTGACTTATATGTATATATAAGTCCATATATAAGTCATATATATATATATACTTATGCATCAGCCAAAACCATATCCAAAAGCATCAACAAATAGATTAGTACTTCTTAAAATTCCCCTTCAACTCACCCTTAAAAGTTTTCTAAGGGTGAGTTGAAAGTCCTCCGAAATAAGCTTGGAACCCTCGAACAACTCTTGTTGTCCAACAATATGGATGTAATTTGTCTAACAGAAACATGACTTGAACCTGACCAGGAGTCAATAGCCTGTGCTCCGGCCGCTAGATATTCATCGTTCTTCACATTCAAGATCTCATGCATCCAGAAGCGGTGGCGGTGTTGCCATTTTCGTCAAAGATTCCAGCCTGAAATTTTTGCATGTCTCATCTAGCAACTCCTTATGAAGCAATGGTCGTGACTGTGAAGTTTAATGCCTGTTTAATCAATTTAGCGGCAATCTACATCCCCCCCAGTTCCAGATATTCAACAATTGAATGATGCTGGCTGGATAATGATAAGTTACACCCCTCTGCTACTCACATTCTCTGTGGAGATTTTAACCTTTCACTGCATCTGAGCTCTCTCCTTCAATGACTAATGAACAATCTCTGTCCATTAAAGGTTACGATTATCAATGAGGAGCCAATGAGAGGCACTAATTGTCTCGACTTGATTCTATGTTCTGGCATTTGCAGAGTCAATATTCCACTAGAAACATCCTTCAAATCAGATCACGACCCAATTGCATTACTTTTTGTACCAGCTTCAATTGTCATAATACTGTGGAAAAGAAAATCATATTTTCTCCAACTTTTCTTGATCCCAAAAAGTGCCTTGAGGCAGCATAGTGTAGTCCATGGCATGTGCTTGATGGATGTGACCCAATCCTCACAGTTGACCTAATCACAAGATGGATAAATACAATCACGCTCTATGTGTCAGCCAAAACCGTACACACATTTCTCCAAGGACTAGAGCTTGATAGGCCAAAGATTTAGCGTGCAGTTTCTGCAATAAGCAGTACTTTCACAAGCAATGGAAAATCTCTGGCACAACCCAAAATCGGATCCTGTTTTCCAGAGTAAGAGCAATTTTCAACCGACTCAAGGCATCAGCCATAAAGAGATACACCGATGCTACCTTGTCTAAAGGAAAAGCGCATACTCATCCAGACACAGTGTCGTTAATCCCAATCTTGATGTAGATAACTGGATGGACTACATTTCAAGATTCAAAGTCAATTCCGCTTCTGCAGAAATTCCTCTCCAAAACTCTCAATTTGCTCCTACTGATGACATCTCCATCACAAGACAGCAACTGATAAATGCTATAAACTCCCTGCATCCATCCAGTACAGCAGGCCGAGATAAAATACCTCATTTCATAATTAAGTGCCTTAGCCCCTACATCCTAGATGCATTGTTCTCAATCTACAACTCGGTTCTTTCCACACGAGTTTTCCCTGCTCAATGGAATGAATACTCTGTGAGTCCACTGCCTAAGATTCAAGTGTCAACAAGCACAAAAGATTTCAGACCAATCTCAACTTCTTCCACCCTCCTCAAACTCCTTGAAAAGGTACTCCTTCCAGAATTGAACAAACAGCTGATGCCACAGAAACCGAAACAGTTCCACTTCGCAGTCCCAAATAGATCCGCCATAACAAACCTCATGGCGGCACAGACATCAATTCTTCAGGCCTTCGAAACTAAATCCAAAGTAGCTATTGTGTGTGTCGATACTGAAGCTGCTTTTGACAGCTTAGACATCACACCCCTTCTCAGCCTTTTGCAATTCTTCTTCAGGATAAAGGGAGATCTTCTAGCTTTCTTCACTACTTTATTGAGGAATAGAAGTGTCCACCTCACAGTGAAATAGACCCACTGTACAAGGAAAATTAATGCAGGAGTCCCACAAGGTGGCATCCTGTATGGCCGCCTTTTCTCGGCCATTCTAATTCCATTCATGCGTTCCCGTGATGATGCTCTAATGTACGCTGATGACATAAGGTTCCTTACCTTAATCCACCGTCTGCAAACCCAACGGCAATTACGTCTTCAATCACTGAGAACTTGACCACTCTTTCAACTTACTTTAAGATGTTTGAGTTAAATCTTAACCCTTGAAAATCTGCAATAATGATTTACTCATTGAAACAGCAACCAACAGTAATTCAACCATCAGTTTCTGGCACTCTCATCAAATTTGCCTTTAGCCGGCGGTGGTTGGTAGGTGGAACAGACTTCCATCCCTTGTCGTGGAAGTTGATAGCCTAAATAAGTTTAAGGCTCAGCTGGACAGGTATTTCGAACGAACAGAGGGGTGAAGTGGAAGTGGTTATTTTTTATTATTTTTTTTTTTACTTTATTTTTTTTCTGGCTGATGCTGCATAAGCTTGCTTTCTTGCATCAAATGCCTCTACTAATGCTAATGCTAAAATGCTAATTGGTTACTTGCTATAATAAGGACCTCGGTGTAAATTTTGATCCAAAGCGGAGATTCGATGCGTGCACAGAATACCTCCGGAAGTGATTTAACACCCTACGCTGGAGAGCGAAGCAGCACTTACTTCATTCCATCAATGCCACAACCACTACCGGATGCCTTCAAACCACTGTTTATCCAGTTATTTTATACGCTGCTGAAATTTTGGCATCTGCGTCGCCCTCATTTCAAAAACTGGTGTTTGTGTGTGAATACTGGACCCTGAAATGGGCCACAGCCCCTTCAATTGAGAACAACTGACATGGCTGAGCAGCTAAATGTACCCAGGCTCCCAAGTTGATTGACATTAGGCATTTAATGACTACAGTAAAAATGTACACAGGAGTGATAAATGCCCCAAACATCTGGGATTTCTGTCAATGGCACAATCTTCTGCCATCCTTGAGGTCAGAGCCCACACTAATCCCCAAATACAACCGGCTGAAACTGTGTAATCGTTTCCTACCTGCCCAGACACTCCCCAAAATTCAGGCTGTGCTCCATCTTGAAATTAGCCTGCAGAAAATGGGTACTGACTACAAATACCGTCGCATTCTCCTCGAGTGGATTGAATCTGTTGAACTGGGATAAATTCTTCCAAATTGTGTTACAATGTTCAGTTCTGTTTCTGTTATATTTTCCTATTTATTATAATATCAGTTTACACGTTTTTATTTTGTGTAACTTATAATATTCCGTGTAACTATTAATTTTACCAATTTAATCACATATATCATTCCTTAATGTAAAACTCCTGGCCATATCGCCGTGATGAGAACTATTGTTTCTAGTACTTGTACAGTACTTAGCAGCAATAAAGAAGTTTATTATATGTATATACATCTGATTATTATTAGCTACATGGTACAAGGAAGCCTGAGGCTTATGCTGCACCAGCCAAAAAAAAAAAATTCCCGAGTCACCCTAGAGAGAGAGAGAGAGAGAGAGTCAAAAGTCGAAGGGAATCACCAAGAAGAGAAGAATGATGATATCCAGCTCAGGACCCTGGGTGTGCCAAGCCCATACTCACCAGATGTGAGCCCCTGGGGGTATTGTGAAGAGGAACTTTCCAGCTCTGTGATATTTCAAAAAGCCATAGGCCTGCTGGCCTTATTTTATTAGGTTAATTTCTGTATAGATTAGGTAGTTGAGGATTGAAGAGGTATAGGTGAATAGGATGCAAACAGCAACTTTTTATTTTGGCTGCATGCTTCAGTAGTAACATTTTTCTGGGAAGGTGCAAAGGGGGTTCATGAGCTTCAATATACAGACTTGAGTTGGAGATGTACTGAAGGCTCCAAGTGCAATCCGTAATGCACTGTGTTGTATAGGATCCAGCCAGCGTTGTACACTCTTACGGGCAGAAACCATAATCCAAAGGATCTAATCAATGCTCTATATAATCAAAGCAATGAGGTACGATCTGCTCCCCAAGACAGGGCTGATAAAGCTCTCAGTATGTTGAGCTTTTTGAGACAGGTATTATATACAAATTTAATTCAAGGAAGTTTAATTTCTTGTCAAGGGTTAATCCAAAGAATCTGTGGGGGGGGGGTTCTAGCTTTGTATTTATTATTTTATATATTATTTTTATTTTAACCCCTTTTGTATATATATCCTCCCTTATATTTATTCTACCTAATAAAGGTACTTTAAATTCCCCACTTTGCAATCTGACTCGTATGTCTGTCAAGAGCTTTCAGGTTCTAAGGGGTTTCTATATTATAATGTTCCTCCTTGGGTTTGGCTGTATGTTCAAAATGACTAAACAAAGACTTCGTTTAAAATATAACAAAATTTTATTACATATATTTACATAAATGAAATTGTTCAATGATCCAGTACATATTATAATTAGTACTGTTCTATTACTGTACAAGCATAAAATGTTTGGTAAGTTTAGTTATATTCTTGTACAACTTCTTCCATTATATCACAAGGCTAACAACATCTTTCTTATGCTACTCTTTTTATACATTACTTAGTAAAACATTCTCTAAGTAAATCACTTTTTATTCTAATAGATCAGGCTTGTCTCTCACATTCCAATCTTCCTTTTTATAACAATAAGATTTCTCTGTTGGCAACATTAAAGGTGGTCTCCTTCTAATTAGATTATTTATCTTTTCTAATACATTAGCAATCATCACTTAAATCAAATATTTATCTCAATCCCTAAGTTATGCTAACAACCTTACTTCTGACTTGTCAGCTTATGACAGTTCAGTGTATCACATATATATATATAACACTCTTTCTAAAATCTCTCTGAATTATCCCACTTCCAAAACTGTTACTTTACTTTCCGTTACTCAAGAAAATTTTCTACATCTATGAATCTCCCTCTTTACCTTTATCTATGGAACCTTATCTTAATTACACATTTTTTTTTTAAAGTACATATCTCTTATTGTATATGTTATAATGTCTCTCTTATAATTCCTAACCCTTCTTTAGAGTCCTATAATTTACAAGTGAATACTCATGTTAATTAAACACTTACTTCTGATATTGAACAGGATCTTTTGGTTGGGCTTTTCGTTTCTCAATCGGCTGTCGTCTACATCTGGATAGGGCATCACTGAATCTCTTAGGAATTTATGGGCTGGTCTTCGATACTGCTACTTAGCCTTCAGTTCAGCTATTCTGGTGGGCTCGGGATTACAACTTTACCTTCTCAGCTCGCTTATCTGCACATTAGCCTTTATCACTGCCTTCGGATGATGGACTAGGGTTATTTCTCTCCTTACACAACACTTATTTTCACACTGGCCACTTTCACTACCTTCCGATTACGGACTAGGCTTATTTCTCCATACATATCACTCGTTTGCACACGGCCACTACCGCTGCCTTCTGATGACAGACTAGGTTTATTTCTCCTTACACTTCACTCATTTGCATACGGGTCACTACCCTTGCCTTCCGATGACGGACTAGACTTATTTCTCCTTACACTTCACTCATTTGCATACGGGCCACTACCCTTGCCTTCCGATGACGGACTATACTTATTTCTTTCTACTATATTTCTTCCATCACCAACCATATGACCAACTACTCGACTGTTCTCCTTTATCATGAAACTCTTTTAACCCTTCTTAACTTACTGACTGCACTTAAACTTATCTAACCCTACACAACTTATTACTCCATCTTAACTTTGTCAGAACTTTCTCAACTGGCTGACCTGTGTGTCTTGGCTACACGCGCTCTCTTTTTGTTCTCCGAATTTGTGTACCGCCCTTTTTTGTTGGCCCACCTTTGCTCAGAAATTTAACCACTCGTACTTCAATATTTAAATTTACATCTCGACTATTTGCTAGTGTGAGTTTCCCATGCTATGTCCATCATTTGCTAGATTCAACCTCCCATTTTAATATCAATATTCCTTTCCCAGGCCGACAGCTCCCTTTTGAAGAAGGCCGAATCACAGACCCCTGTTACTACATTCGCACCTACCCTAAATTTCTGTGGAACAAGCTATTGCAGACTACCAGATGCTAGCCCTATTGTTTTGGCCCTCTCCTTAATTTAATCTCCCCCATATTTTTAACAATCCACTTTGTTCAATTTATTTGATTTGTTATATTTTATTTTTCAATATAACTATTCCTGACATATCCTTTCTTATTAAATTTCTCAGTTTGGGAATGATGATCTGTTATCTTTATATACAATTTACTTGTAAGATTTTATATCTTACAAATCCGATGTTGGTGGCAATCGGAATGGTAAATTCTGTGACATGTGAAATTCAGGATCTGTATGTAATTTGCATTGATTGCAAAGGTATATAGCGATAGTTTTCTGTTGTGAAAGACGATAGCCATTGAGCACTGCCCACTTTTGTATTTTATTTAGTGATATCTGAGGTGGTAGATGACTTTCATCAACTGATGAAATACCACCACTTTGCTTATTGGAGGCTTGAAGTCTCCCATTTTAGTCTCTAGAGCAAAGTTCTCCTTCAACCCATGCACGGTACTAAGTACTATAGGTTTTGATACCTTTCGTGTTTGGGGTTTTCATAAAAAAAAAAAAAAAAAAAAAAAATTGACGTTCAATAGATCTCGTGTTCTGAGAATGGCAAGAAAGAGAAAAATCGTCAGCATAAAGGTAAGCCTCAACAGTATTTGGAAGTACTTTTGTAATAGAGTCAATTCTAAGAGCAAAAAGGGTTGCGCTTAGTACAGACCCTTGCAGAACTTCTTCCTGCAAAAATGTCGCAGAAAAGGAGTTAAAATATCGTACTTGATAAGAACGACTCCATAAAAAGTTCTTAATGAATATAGGCAGGTTGCCTCGTAGACCAAGGACACGCAGGTCTCTAAGAATGCCGTGATGCCAGGTAGTATCAAATGCCTTCTCTATGTCTATGGAGATCATAACAAGGTGTTCATTACTCACAAAGGCATTGCGAATTGCTGACTCAGCCTTGATCATTAGATCTAAGGCAGATCCGTTTTGGCAAAAGCCATGTTCACTGTTATTCATTAGATTTTGGTCTTCAGTGATCCAAACGAGTCGTCTATGGATCATTTTCTCAAGGATTTTACTGAGGCAACTGGAGAGGGAAATTGGCCGGTAACTATAAGGACTGCAAGAATCTTTTCCAGGTTTCAAAAAGGCCAGAACTGTGGTGTGGTGCCAAGATGTAGGATAAATGTTTTCCAGAAATATTCGATTATAAAATAAAAGCAGCAGTTGTAAATGTTTGTCATTAAGGTGCTGTAACATGATGTAATAAATTCCATCAGGCCCTGCTGCACTGTTGCTCTAATGGCTTGTGAAAGTTCCAAATACTGAAGAGGTTGATTATATGGTAAGATTAGAGAGGTGCAAAAGTTGATAGGTCGCTGTTCAGTGATGTTCTTGATTTTCTGGAATTCCGGGGAATAGCTTGATGCTGTTGAGACTTGAGCAAAGGTTTTGCCCAAGGCATCTGCTATTCCTAGAGGCGCAGAGAATTCTTGCCCATTCCAAGAAAGGATTGTGGAAGGGATGGTCGGAAACTTTCCAGAAAGCTGTCTTAATTTTCTTCCATATTAATTTGGAGTCAGTGTTTCTATTTATAGTGGACGCAAACTGGGTCCAGGAATACTTTTTGGCTTGTCTTTGAATGAGACGCGCTCTTGCCCTTAGTTTCTTATAGTAGTTAATGAGATTAACTGTTGTTGGTGATCGTCGAAATAAATTCCACGCTTTATTTTTTTTCCTTCTTTGCTTTCGTGCATTCTTCATTCCACCAGTAATTAAAATGGTGTTGGGCTGTAGGATTCGTTAATGGAATAGAGTAGGCTGTAAGCATATAATTTCCTCATCCAGGGTGATAGCTGATTGAAATTTGACCCAGTTGGCACGAGAGAATTTCCATTTTCTGCAGGGTTCAGCTAATGGTGGTTGTGCAGTGAGCATATTACAAATAATTGGGAAATGGTTGCTGCCCATGGGATCATTCATAACAAACCATTCCATGACTGGAAACAGTACCATGGAGCATATTGACAGATCTGATTCTCTTAGCCGCAATAACATTTTAATCCTGAAGTTCTTGAGTTAATTCATCCTCCATCACGTTCAACAAATCCCAGCTAGATATCATGTCTTTAGATGTATTTAGTGTTTTATGGGAAAATACACTCACTGGTATACCTGCAAAATTTGTCAGTTGTAAAAGTTTCTCTGAATGTCTACGGTTTGCTGTTTCTAATAGTACATCTCCAGATTGTAGCCTTTTAACAGTCTTAGGAGATCCAGCAATACTCTCCAGGTTTTTCTGGATGAGGAAAGGAGATAACTTGCTGACAGGTTGGTCTGAAAGTGGGTGCATAATTAGAAATGCAGGAAACTGATGTTGGTGAATTAGTTTTCAACCTCTTGGGCTGTGAGATGTCAAAATCAGTATCATTCCCTGGCTGAGAGCTTATCGTCTCTAAAGGCGGAAACACATTTTGCTCCTTTTGGCCCTTGGCAGATGAGCTTTTCTGCCAAGGTTTTGGGCCCCGCCACGGCAGTAGCAGTGCCTGGTGTGACCAAGCGAAAAGTAGTATGGGGTTAGTAATAAACCTATGAGAAAAAAGAAAGGTAGCTTCCCTTTCTTGCTCTGTACAAGAACTTTTTTGACAAGAGCTGTTATTAAATAAATAGATTGCTTAACGAGAGGAACGTAAAAGAACTATACACCTAATTCTGTTTTTACACGATAGATACGTTCCTGAAAAATACGTGTAAAAAAAATTCGTGTAAAAAAATACATTGTATTTATGGAAGAAAAGAAGATTGGTTCCGGATCTAAAAAATCAGTAAAAATAATTTAAAAAAAAAACACATAAAAATATTCTTTTTAAGCTTATTATTTTATTTCAACAAAATACACATGTAATAATATGTAATGAAAATGTATTAAAGTAAATTTGTATGCATATGAAATGAATTCTTCATGAACAAAAAAAATCTGTTTTACACATAACAAAATTTTATTCATTTCTGCTATCACTAGAAATGTTGTGGACATCGTCTTCTTCCTCTATTAATGAAATTCTTTCTGTGATCTCTTGAGCAAAATCAGCACGAGTCTCCTCTGGTGCTGATGTTTCACCTGTTTTACGAACGAATTCAGTTATTAATCGTTGTGTTCGTGTTTTGGTTAGGCCGTTATATAATTCTCTGTAAGAGGCTGTCAACAATTTCAGTTCAAGTTGAAACTTCTCAGCGCGTTCCTCATTAGGGTCATGTTTGACAAAATGATTACCTAATTTTCTGGCCAGTTCCAGACCTTCTTTTATTAAATCTGCATTTAGAACAGGATCATTTTCTTCATTATCACTACGTTCTGTGGGATAAGGAGTCCCAAGGACAATCTCTAATATTTCATCTTCGCTTAGGGCTTTGTCGGTTAACAATTCATCAATATCTTCAAACGATAGATCATCGAATCCTTCTCCACCAATTTTGTGTGTCATTGTAATGATGTTGGGAAATGCGGTCCTATTAAGGATGATGGGATCTTTGATTTTTACACATTGTGGCCAAACCGCTTTCCAACACGCATTTAAAGTTGCTGGTTTTAATTCAGTTAACGCTAATCCAACTTGATTGATACAATCCATAATTGAGAATTTCTTCCACACATCAATGACTGTTAGTGTTTCATCATTCAGTTTGTCCAAAACGTGTTGGAATGTTCGTTTTACGTAGTATGTTTTAATTGTCGCAATTATACCTTGGTCTACCGGTTGTATCAAAGATGTAGTATTAGGTGGCAGAAATAAAATTTGTACGTTTGGGTGTTCCAAGACAGGATGGCTGGGTGCATTATCAAGAATCAGAAGAACTTTAAATTCGAGACCTTTCAAATTCATATAACGTCTGACTTCTGGGACGAAACATTTGTTGAACCATTCTATAAAGATAGCAGTAGTCACCCAGGCCTTCTTGTTTGCCATCCAGTGAACAGGTAGTTTATTGATATCTACACCTTTCATTGAACGTGGGTTTAGGGCTCGATTTACCAGCAGTGGTTTCAACATACGATCTCCTGAAGCGTTAGAGGAAAATAATAAGGTCACACGATCCTTAGCTACCTTAAAACCACCAGCAGTTTTCTGCGATTTGGCTACATACTTTCTGTTCGACATTCGTTTCCAGAAGAAACCAGTTTCATCTGCATTCCACACTTGATCAGGAGTGTATCCTCCATCTTCAATAATTTTTGCAAGTTCCTGCGGGAATACTTTAGCAGCCGATTCACCTTTAATTTTTATATTATGAAGAGTATTCCTTTTAAGAAACCCTGTCATCCAACCTGTACACGCAGAAAATTCATACTTTCTGTTTAATTGAAATGAAGTGCTTGGCTCCTTTTCTTTAATCTGTCTGTAAATTCTTAGTGCTGTTTGCTTGATGGCATTTCCATCTACTGGTACTTTTTTTTGTGACTGGTCTTCTATCCATATTACCAGAGCCTTTTCCATTTTTTCCTTGACAATATCTCTTGTATATGATGATGAATTAACACTTACTTTTGTTTCAGAACATACCGACTTCCTAATTGCAGCTTCATTTTTCTTAATAGTTCTTACGGTAGCTTCATGTACACCAAAATGCGTTCCTACAGACGTAGCCCCTTGTCCAGTTGCAAGACGATCCAAAACCTGAATTTTAAGTTCCGAAGAAATCGCTTTCCTTTTCATTTTGGTAATAGGCGAATTATTCGACATTAATAAGGGCTACCGAAAAATATCTCAGTTATAATTAATAAAAAAAGGTATGAAAAATTTTGTAAACTTACAATTTATTGACTATTGGCAAAATTAATAAATTTTTACGTGCACAAATTTCACTAAAGATTCTTTCACTTTGAAATAGAGCGTACTACTAAATGTCTTCCGAAGATACAATGCACAAATACCGTAGATGTGCACCAAATTCAATAAAAACGTTGACGATTCATAGACGTACACATTGGTAAACAAAAGCACGCGTTTCAAAACGCACACACTAGCTGTTATCCAATCTATTGGTGCGTGTAAAATAGAAATGATACTAATATGCCACAAATTAAAAAAAAAATTTTCTTAGAATTTAGGCAAAAAAAAAATTAATTGAAATCGTGTTAAATCAAAATGACTCGCGTAAAAAGAGAATGAAATTTTTATTTTGAATTCGTGTTAAATCAAATTCGTGTAAAAAAAGTTCGTGCAAAAACAGAATTAGGTGTATATCACTTTTAAGAAATCGCGCTGAAAGTCACAGAGAAATCACTCAGTCACAAACGCTTGGCACCCGGGGTCTTTCAAAGTACTCAACTGTGAACAGAATTTTTCTAATTTCGATCGGGATTAGCGAGGGTTTACTGTATATAAATACAGTATGTGTAAAGCGATGAGTTAGCAGTGCATGATGCACTGCTAACTCATCGCTTTACACACCCTAGAATTTGGAACTTTCCGAAAATTGAAGGCAAGAGTTGCAATTTGTGTCCACCCAGGACTTCAATAGGGTGGAAGTCAAGTACTTTAAAGAAATAATGATAAGTATATAAATAAAAAATATACGTGGCTGGTGACCAAAATTGACATAGCAAGCCAGAAATGGTACAACAATCGGCGTACAGCCAGTTAAATAATAAAATATTTAAAGAAAACATAAATAAACGGGCGCCCACAACAGGCTTAAACCACAATCCAGTGAAAGAGCATGGGCTAGTGCACTCTCACTCTCTCTACGATTCTTCAATGTATATGGTTGGTTAGCTTAATTTCTGGATTTCTATTGGCCCAAATTTAATGAAATTGGAATGGCTAGACAAATCTTTTTACAAAGCCCAAATACTAACAAAAATTCCATTTTTACACAAAAAAACATGTAATTTCATAAAAATCCGCCCCTAGGGGTGGAGTTGCTACATAAGGACAAAGAGAGACGGAGACAGCAGGCGCATTATAATAAATAAATTTTCTGTTTTTTATACTCCAGGACGACCAAACGGTCAGAGGAGTTCGCATGATAGATTGAATACAAGAAACAGCACCGTATTCAATAGTTACGGGCTTGAACCCCCGTCACTCAAGGCACGTGTACTTGGGCACCCGCGCGCCTGACCACTAGGTTACGACGGCCTTTATGCATATATCTTTAGGCTCCTAATAATGTTTGCTTATATGTTATCCAATCCAACAGTACAAATATATAAATTATTAATTACAGCAAAACTATTGAATTGGATTGCCACTAAAACCGATTTGAGCCAGACAGCCTCGATTTGCAAATGCAAATCCCGCTTCCCGCATTATGTTAAGCGGGCCAGCGATAGTCTTTGAGCCGTTTTTAACAAATTTTCGAAATGTATATAAGAATATTGCTTTCCCATATGTTTTCATATACACGTGTGACGCGCGCGTTAATTCCATATATGTCAGCACTGCGCTTTTCAGTGCTGTGCAGTGTAGATTTTAGTTAATTGGGTTTCATTTGTATTCTTGTGCAGATGTTGTTATGCACTTAATATAACTGAATACATGTTGCAATTTTTCATAATTTTCACGTTTCATCAAAGAAAAACAAGTTAGTGTAGATAAAATAGTCAGAGCGAGTGAGCGACTGAAAAATATGTGGCGAAATGAAATAGGCTGACTGCAGGGGCGGATCCAGGTTCTGTGGACCTGAAGCTTATACAATTTTAGGGAATAAGAATACAAAATTAGGTATTAAAGTGAATATTTATTTAGAATTAGAAAAGAAATCACAACAAATTGCAAATTTAAAAAGCTGACAAATACCACAAACAATATCCAGAAAAATAAAACATTTTTATTTTAAAAAAATTGTCGTTTTTCCGTTTCTTTTTCTTCATTTTTGCTCCGACATACCGCAGTAGGCGGGGAGAAGAGGGGAAATACAGTGAGTCGGAGGTGCCTTCACCGGCTTATCACTGCTTTCTTTCTCGCCAAAGTACGGGGTTGTACCCATGTTCTTGAGTATATAACCAAGAAAATTTTCTCGGTTCGCACATAAAAGTTGTTGCTTTTTGTTCATTTATTTTAATAATAATAAAAAAATAATATAAATAATAATAAAAATAAAACTATGTAAAAATAATAATCAAACAAAAATAATAAATTATGTAAAATGCACATAATGCTTTTGCGTCTCCATTTAGTACATAATAAACTTTGATGACGTAGGAGAAACTAATAAGTACCTTACTGGAGCAAGTTTATCTTGCTGTTCGCCGAGTTAATTGCAAAAAAAAAAAAAAAGGCGTCCATCATGAAGAACCTATTTTTATTATATTTTTTTAATTTACTCATGAGTAAAGAAATGAAGTGCAGTTCTAAAATCTTCACTGGTCTGACTCAATCGCTTCACGGATACTCTACCAAGCGGTGCCTCTTGTTTCGTGTGTCAATAATTAACACTCAGAACATGACTCAACGCAACATTCATCACAGCAGGGAGCCAATCATTAGTCGCGAATGCAGCAAAGGGATGTCATCGACGTTACTGTTTCTAGCTTGTCGCTTGTGTCTGTTTAGCAGATGGCATTTACAGTAGTTTAATGTCACAAGTTAGAAAGTGCCCCTTAAACTTACTACAGTGAGTATAGTGAACGAAATATGCCAGCCAGTTCTGACTCTTGCAGTACTGTGGCTATGGCATTGGTTTCACAGAGTACGATTGATGACGATGAGTGAAGCTTACATTAGAAGTATTTCTCCTACCATAAGATAGATCAGACTATGGTCCTGATAATCGAAATTAAAATATTCTTTTCGTTTCCAAGCAGATGATTGTTGATAAGCATAACAGTTTATGTAACTCAGCCAACCATGAATTTAAAAACAACTGATTAAGCTTTCGCTTAATTAAAAGCTAATTAAGTTGCTTGAACAAATTCCTTTTAAAGGGAACAGCGGCACACCACAAGCGTGAAGTATATTTTGTAAAATATTTTTACTATATGCCTGCTTTAAAAAAAGTATTAAAGCCACACGCACAATATCAGTGCAAAACATTATGTATTTAATAATCACTAAACTGCGAGCTTGAGAGAATTTCACTATTCAATAGAGTCCAGGCCCGTGCAAAGCTGGTAATAGGCCCAGGCCAGATGGGAAATGTAGGCCCCATTTCAAACTGCTCATTAAGTATTGAGAGAGAGAGAGAGAAAATCTTTATTGTACAGTAAAGATACAGATACAATAATGTGCCCGCCACAGCCAGGAGGCCAGGGGCTTGACAATGATATAGGGTAATATAAAAATATGTACAGTATAAAAATTTGTGCAGTATAAAAGATTACATAACAATTAAAAACGTAGCATTAGCCATTCAATAGATATGAGTATGTACATAGTTGTGAGGCAGACAGTACACCAAGGTATGTGCGCGTTCACACAAGTCAGAATATTTCACAGTGCCAAATTGATGTTCGGTATTGCATTTTCTTGTGAGACAGTTCGTCGATTTGCCTGCGACGTGCCGTTATGCGCCTCATAGGAGATAGCAGATGGAGATATCAGTATGAGTCGACATCAGGGGCCAAACAAAAGGGGAACAAGTTCGGCCAACGAGCGCCTGTAATTGCGATCAGAAGCGAATTTCTGCAGGTCAACTCCGATCATTAGCAGGGCTTGTACTGTAGGAAGTACTTGTCCAGGTAGGAATCTGTCACTGATCTTCAGCCTGTTCCGTTGTAGCTGAAGAAGAGGGGTGGCTCGTAAGGAAGGAAGTGGAACATGCCACTGGCATATATCCCAGAAGTCAGGGGAGTTGATTTTGCCAACCAGCATTTTGACTGTGGTCACAGTTCTCCTCATGCTGATTATTTGAGGCAGCCGCGGGATTTGGAGTTGGTCGGCCATGCTGGTGGTCCTCTGCTGAGGGGGGAGTCGATGTTTGTGGGTTGCCCACTTCAATATCCAGTATTCACTGGCGAAGATGGGCTTCATAAGAGAAGGTACTGCGGATGCCCATATTTCAGAGGCATACAGAAAGGTAGGATACACAATGGTTTCCAGATATCTGATTGTGGTTCTTGCGTCTTATTTTTGTAATCAGTGCTAAATACATATGATTTATGCACATGATGTACTTACAAGTAACAGAACAGAATAAAAGAACTAGAGAGATTTATAAAAAAAGGTAATGGCACGCAATTTTATTCAAAATGCACATAAGACAATAGAGTATAGTACGGTAATAAGAAGCAGTAAATACAATAGTACATTCATGTTTATTCTGTATTCGGAATTTCAGGTTAGAAATGGTCATCACTTCTTCACATTCAGAAATGCTTCCTGTGCTTTTCTTTGGACAAATTCATCTATTACACCAGAAAAATCAAACAACTTTGCCCTGTTTCTGTTGATGTTCAAAATTGCTAATCCATTCAAACGTTCTTGCACCATTGTGGACCGAAAGTATTATTTAATTCGTTTTAAGACACTTAAGCTCCTCTCATTAGAGGCCACTGTTGCTGGTAATGACAGAAAAATGCGCAACGCGATGAGGACATTTGGGAAAACATTGCCCAATCTCAAGTTCAATATTTGACCATAAATTTTCTTCGGTAACACAACATAACACAAAAAAAGCTTTTCTTTTTTTTCTTTTTTGATGTTATCAACGAAAAGCCCCCTTCAGGCTTCAGGACATCATCTCCTTTTATACCTATAATTACTCCCCATGCAAGGATTTAGGACAAAAGCTTGCTTTTTCCTTCGTCCCCTTTCCAGTATGCTATTTCAGCATCTTTCGAATTACACCTCACCCGGATGCAGCCGTTCCTGAAGAGAAACGACAGGTAAGAGAATTCTTCTGCCTTAAAATATATAATATTTCAAAAATAGCCTATACTATCCTTTTTGGAAAAAATCCACAATGAGATCGTAGATCCACTACAAGAAAAAATTACAATAAATTATTAGCATTTGTCTGGCTTTACGAAAATTAGCGGGTCTCGACTACTCAAGTTGTCTGTTCAACTGACTGCAGAAAAGCGACGTGAAAGGCCATCGATAACAAAGTCAATTATGGTGAAAAACACATTCACCCTGAAGTAATTTTCGGCATTCTTTTGAGTTGGGTACCCCATGCGAGTAACAAAACTATCTGGCACACCAATATTGATTGACACATGCCGTGTTTCTATTGAAACAGGGTTTTTTTCGACATTTTGTGGTTCGTTTGCTTAAAAACCCAGGTTTCATATGTTTTTAAATACATCAACTAACTACAGAATAACTTCTAATACGTTCACCCTCGCTGAACTTTCAGCAATATTTGTAATTGCATAAAATTTCTTTCCCTTTTTTCAAGCTCTCGTGGATAGCAAGTGATTACAATCCCCTTTTGAAACGGTTCGACCTCAAATCCCATCAATGCTGTAAGGAATTTTTATGAGCTTTTTCACAACGTGGCTGAGTTAGTCGGTCTCAACGAAGGTTATAAGATTGACATAATACAGACCTTATACGTGCACGCCCACATACACACACGCCTTTTATCAAAGCAGTGACCTTCTGTAACCTGGCAGCTGGTGGTCAACCTTTTTTCATTTTTGTAAAAAAAAATGGAAAAATGTTGAGTATCCCCAGTCCGAAAACCGAAATGCGCCAAAAACCGAAACTTTTTGAGAAATACTCGAAATTTCTGGAAACTGGAAGCCATGGCAGGAAAGAGCTGTGACGCGGTGTATTGACGTCAGTAAAGCACCAATTATCATCAACGCAAAGTGTCTATGTCTGTGGTAAAAAGATATTGTTGAAAATGTCAAAAAAAAAAAAAAAAAACCTGATACCCCGGGTAACAGTGATAAGAAGAAGAAGAGGAAGCATTTAATTTTATCTATAGAACAGAAAGTGAATTTGTTGAAGAAACTGGGCAGCGGTGTAAGTGTGAGACGTCTTACAGAAAAGTTTGGTGTTGGAACGACCACCATCCACGACCTGAAGAAGGAGAAGGATAAATTGTTCAAGTTCTATGCTGAAAGTAAAGAACAGAAGTTAATGAAAAATAGAAAAACACTGCATGAAGCTAAAAATGAAGATCTCAATTGTGTTTTGTAAGAGTGGATCCGTCAGCTTCGCAGTGAACCATGCCACTTACCGGTCAGCTGATCATAGAACAAGCAAAGATCTATCATAAAGAACTGAAAATTGAAGTGAATTTCGAATATTCAACAGGCTGGTTACAGAAATTCAAGAAAAGACACGGCATTAAGTTTTTAAAGATCACGAGGCAGTGAAGAAATTCATTGACGAGTTTGCCAAGGTCATCGCTGATGAAAATCTGACGGCAGAACAAGTCTATAATTATAATTATTATTATTATTAAATCTGTTTATTGCTCTGCCGAAGAGCCACCCCCTGGACAGCGGGAAGCTAGGGAGGTGATATTTACATACAGAGGTTAAGACAGGGACATGTGTCTGACGGTTTCAAGGGGCACATGTATGCTTAACCCGAAAGGTACAGTGTTTGTTATTTTACATTATTGAAAGAATTATAGGATATTATTTTCTCAAAAGTGCTATAAATTACAAAACCATGAGAGAAATGTACAAAATATAGAGAAATGAGGCAGTCCTTCACCGGTTGTTGCACGTGGTATCTCTTCAATCTTGAACGTAATAGTGTTCACAGCCAGGCGTCTTTGGAGTAGAAGATTCTAAGAGAGAGGACCAGTGATGGCTTCACTTTATTTTCCTTTTCACCTGTCTTTAACGGGATGCATTGTGGTGGCATTTTCCTTCGTGACGTCTCATAATTGTACGTTTGCATATGTGTCCTTTAGCTTCTGACGTCTATATGTATGCTTCTCGCAGAATCTATCCAGGTCGATGGCTAGATTGTTCATCAAATCTACCGTGTTTCCTGGGAACATGCGTCTCAATCCTTTCAGGTTGTTCAAACTGATTGTGAGCCTTGGGTCCATTTGATTCCTTCCAGCAATGCAGGGAGTTTTTATTAGATCAGTAATGTCAGGGGCGTCGAGTCGTCTTGTGATTAGTCTGGCAAGTGTAAGAAGGTTTGCTGCCACAATCTGTTGTTTCCATGGGGGTGACTTCCAGATTTATGTAGAACTGAGCCCTAGAAATGGTGTATTGGTTGCCAGTTGAGCCATTTCAGGAGCCAGTATTCCAGGCTGAGGAACTTGTTGAAGTGTGTTGTGGGAGCAGAGGACCAAATGGTTGCGGCATAGAGAGGTATGGGATAGACACATCAGACAACATATTTCTTTACCAGGTCGGCGTCATGAGTTCCCGTTAGTTCCTGGCGGATCGCCCACATAGTGGAGTACATTTTGGTTTTTGTGTTCAGGAGGCGAGCCTGGAATGTCAGCCCCTCATCCCATACTAATCCGAGATCCTTGTGTGTTTTAACTTTCTGAATGGGTGATCCATTGATGGTAAGATTAATGTCATTGCGTGACTTCTTCCAGGTGAAGGACATTTGAGCTGTCTTTGCTTGATTAATCCGTAGTCCGATGGAAGCCAAATATTGTTGGAGGTTATGTATGGTTTTACTTGCCTGCAAGGTAGTGCTAAGAACCTGAATTTGGTCAGAAGATGTGATATCAAGTTTCAGGTCATCAGTGTATGATTGGAAGTCAGTTTGGGATGCCAGGAAGGGCTCCAGCGCTCCAGCAAATAGGGTTGGTGATAGGACTCCCCCTTGTGGGACACCCCTATTAGTAATGCAAGTTGTCCGAAATCTGCGATGTGAGATGATGAGATGTCTATGCTCCAGGATTGATTTAATGATACTGAGAGTCCTTCCAGTGATGTTAAAGTACTATCGGAGAATGGTGATTAGAGATGTTATGTCTATTTTGTCATAGGCCACTTTTATGTCAAAGAAAATAACATCAAGCTGTGTCCTGTTGTTGAGGGCTTTCTGGATTCTGGTAAGGGTATCTAGGAGGTTGCTGTTAGTAGATCTCCCCTTAATCACAGTGTGGAGGTACGGAGGCCTGTGATTGAAACAGTGGTCTGCAGTGGTGAGTTGGATTGCTTTTTCAAATATCTTTAGGAACCCACAGCCGATGGCAATAGGCCTGAAATCTTGAGGCCGCTTGGGGTCCCTGCATTTAGGGACTGGCCGAATAAAGTATGTGTTCCAGATATTTGGAATCTCTCCACTTTCTAAGATTTTATTAAAAATATGGAGTGATATTGGAGGTTTGCAGGGAGGGCCAAAAAGTGTAACAGGGGGTGGAGTATGTGATTGGTCGGTCTGTTGAAAAGTGAGCCCAGTCCATTCTTTAAATATTTCTTCCTTCATAGTGATTTGCTTATGGCTCTGTTTCTGGAGTCTTTTAGATCTTTACAGCTTATCCAGGGCAAATTGTTTGCAGACAAGTCGTTTTTGTCTTAAGAAGAGAGCCCTTGCCTTTTTATAGGCGCTGAAATTTTCGGCGTCAGCTGATTTTCTCCATCGTCTGTAAGCCTTCTGCTTCTGGAGGAAAGTTTGCTTGATTGTTTGGTTAAACCATACAGAGGTTCTGGAGGTGATGCGTATTTCTTTTGAAGCTCCCTCTTTGGCTATTCCATAAAGCTGTTCGGCTAGGTGGCTTAGGGCTACGTCAGGAGGGACAGTAAACATGTGTGTCCAGTTGACTTCTCTGAGACGTATGAGGATGATTTCTGGTTTCAGGAATTTTGTAGAAAAGGTTAGTTCTCTCTCAAGTTGGTTTTCTTTTCTGGGGAAGTGATAATTGTGTTTTTTTTTGTAAGGCGATTTCACATGTGATAGGATTGTGGTCAGAGTAGAATTTAAAAGAAGAGGTGATCATAGAGATGCTCTCAAGATTATGGAATACGAGGTCTAGTATGCTATTACCTCTGGTTGGGCTCGTAATAATTTGCCCGAAGCCCATGGAAACAAATATGGCGTCCAATTCTTTCCTGGCTTCTTCATGGCGTGGTGTAGGCATGTTGAAGTCACCGGTCACTATGGTTTTGAGGTTTGTGTCTAAGTTTGTGACTATCCACAAACTCTTGAATCTTCAGTATGATCGGGGGGAAAATATATTACACAGACTTGAATCTGGGTATCATTGGACGATAACACTGTGGAAAGAGATTCAAAGTTAGATGTTTGGCTGGTTTTAGTTTTAGTGGGTTGAAAATGTTCTCTGAACACCAGTGCGACTCTGCCTCCTCTTCTGGCGTCTGGAATTCTCTAGAGATCTATACCTTGTTGGCTGCGTCAGTATATCTAGGTGATTGCTCTTGGGTAACCATGTTTCTGTGATACATATAATTTCATATTCTTCCATGAGGAGCAGGGATTGAAGTGTGTTTAGTTTGTTGGTGAGACTTCTGACGTTTTGGATGAAGCAACTGAGCTGAAGGCATTTCGGGTTCATATGTTCCTGATTTGTTGGTTGCTATGTCGAATGGTTGATTTCGTTGGTGGAGAAATTTTCTCTTTGAACTCTGTCACTGAATGGTTTAACCAGGGTTCCTGGCGGCCAGATTTTGGGATCTAGAATTATGCTTTGTTTATCCGGAGGACAGAAAATGACAAATGAGGTATAACTTGGGCGTCTTGTTTTGACGGGTTTCACTTCTACCTCTGCTGCGAACTCGGTGTCCAACATCATCTTGATATTTTCTAATGAAACATCATTGTTTTGGCGCTATTGCCCGAGGAAGACACTAACTGCAACTGATGAGACAGCCCCAACAGGAATTAAGGATGCCAAGGACAGATTAACTGTGCTGGGATGTATTAATGCAACAAGCACGCATAAGTGTAAACTTGCTGTGATAGGCCAAAGCTTGTGTCCTCGCTGTTTTAAATGAGTGAAATTTTTTACTAGGCCATTATTATGCTAACAAAAAGGCATGGATCACGAGGAACATCTTTTCTGATTGGTTTCACAAACATTTTGTACCAGCAGCTCGTGCTCAACGCAGGGAAGCTGGATTGGGTAACGATTGCAAAATTTTGTTATTTCTTGACAACTGTTCTGCTCATCCTCCAGCTGAAATGCTCATCAAAAATAATGTTTATGCCATGTATTTTCCCCCAAACGTGACTTCATTAATTCAGCCATGTGATTAGGGTATCCTTAGATCAATGAAGTGTAAATATAAAAACGTTTTCTTAAACAGTATGCTTGCAACAGTGAACAGAGTCGTGGGTGTGGAAGGCTTACAGAAGGAGTTTAACCTGAAGGATGCCGTATATGCTGTTGCAAACGCTTGGACCTCAGTGACTAAAGACACAGTTATGCATGCCTGGCACATCCTCTGGCCTGCGATTATGCTTAGTGATGATGATGAAGAAGCTAATGATTTTGAGAAAAAGATGATGTCTGAACTCCTTACATATGCGAAATCAGTGCCTTCGGAGTCTGTCAGTAAGCTGGAAAAAGTGGATATTGAAGAAGTCAGTGACTGATGGTGAAATAGCTGAAATGGTTTTGAATCAAAGTGACGATGACGACGACATTATTAGCATTGCAGTAAAAATGCCTATAGACGACATGGTGAAAAAGTGTGATGAACTCATTGAAGGACTAGAGCAGCGTGCTTTTATAACAGAACAAGAAATAATGTCAGTTATAAAATAAAAGACTTCTACAACAAAAACCTTTGTTAATGAGGCAAATGACTCTGGAAGAAACATTTCAAAAGGCCATTCGGCACAATGCCTCCTCATCCCCGAAGGACCCAGTTCCTGGTCCCTCAACCGCTTGTGATGTTCCTGGAAGCAGAGATTATCATGATTTTTTTTTTTTTTTTTGGTAAATAAAATAGAATTTTTTGCATGAAATCCTAATTTTATTTCCACCTTACTTCAACTCCACCATACCATGTATTCCAAAATCCGTAACATTTTCGGCCCCAAGCATTTCGGATTATGGATACTCAACCTGTACTATCTTTTTAGCACAAATTTAACTTCCTAAGTTTTTTTTAGCATTATTTTCCAATTTTTCTTAATAGCATTTTAACTCTTTTCCATTATTCTTACTGCCCTTTTAGATGCGGTAGCATATATAGAAAATTGCCTTTTGTCTTAACGCTGTCCGTCCATCGGCATGTAAGAACCCCACTCGCAGCGGAATCGAGTTATTATATGCGGACGGGCGAAAGAATAGAATGATTTGTCGAGGTTTTTCCAACTTCATTAAAACTGGAGCAATAGAAATCCAGAAATTATTATTTATATATATATATATATATATATATATATATATATATATTTTTTTTTTTTTTTTTTTTTTCATACATTTCACATAGGTTATCCATATATCGTATTTTCTCCTGATAAACTGGATATTACGTTCGTTGCTGCGCCGATTGGAGGAATAAATGGAAAGTGTGGCGGATGCGCAGAAAAGTTCACGGTTCGGGCATAAAAGCCATTGTTTTTTGTTATCAGCTTACTAAATACACAAATCGTCAATAGGACTATTTGCTCATTATATTAATTACAGCAGAAAGGTAAAATTCGTGTTATATTTCAGTTGTTATTAAAATCTACTAAGCAATAAGTAAATTCATTATGAAAGCGTTGACAGTAGTAGTAGTAGTAGTTGCATGTGATGCAAGAAAGCATGTGTATGAGCTTATGCAGCATCAGCCAAAAAAAAAATTCACACCATTCCCTCCAAATGCCTGTCCAGTTCCTCCTTAAATTTATTCAACCTATCAAATTCCACAACGACAGATGGAAGTTTGTTCCAGCAATTAACCACCCGCTGGCTAAAGGCAAATTTCCGCACATCTATTCTACATCTATCTTTTTTTACTTTGAAGTTATGCCCCCTTAAGTTCGTAATCTGAACAAGTGGAAGGATCCCATCAGAATTCAGCGTGCTCAACCCAGTCAAGGCCTTATACACCTCAATCAGATCACCGCGCAGGTGCCTAGTCTCCAGCCACTGCAATTTGCAGAACTTAAGCCTCTCTTGGTAAGAGGATCCCTTCATTCCCCTCACCAATCTTGTTTCCCTTCTCTGTACACGCTCAAGTAAATCTACATCCTTCCTAAAATGAGGCCTCCAGAGCTGTACGCAGTACTCAAGGCGTGGCCTGACCATTGCCTTATACAGAGGGATAATCACCTCCTTTTCCCTGCTAGCAAAATTCCTATATGTCATTGACAAAACTCCATGACCTGCCCTGGCCGCCTGTCTGCATTGCTCAGAAAACTTCATATCTGCCTGCACAATTACTCCCAGGGCTTTTTCATTTTCTACCACCTTAAGTGTAGTACCACACAGTTGGTACGTTTCTCTGGGGTTACTTCTACCCATATGCAGTACTTTGCATTTGTCAAGGTTAAACTTCAGTTGCCACTTCTTAGCCCATCTACCCAAATTATCTAGATCCTGTTGCAGTAGCACACTGCCATTACTGTCATTAACAACCCTGCCGACATTTGTATCATCTGCAAACTTCGACATTAAGCCTGATATACCTTCATCAATATCATTGATAAATATACAAAACAACAGTGGACCCAACACCGAACCCTGTGGGACTCCACTAATAACATTAGTCCACGAAGTGCAGCACCCATTGATTACCACCCTCTGTCTTCTCCCACTTACTATCCTTTTATCCATTGTAGCAACTTACCCTTAATACCATTCTGCTCCAATTTGTACAGTAGTCTTCCATGCGCAACAGTGTCAAAAGCTTTCCTGAAATCCAAGTATATGATATCAAAATTATTTTTTTGCATCCAGTTCCTTTGTAACCACATCATAATAACCAATCAAATTTGTCAGAGAAGACTTTCCCTTAACAAACCCATGCTGTGTCTGAATTATTGCTGCAGTCTTGTCTATATGGTCCTGCAATGCATCTTTAACCAGTGACTTCATTATTTTACCCGGAACAGAAGTTAAACGAACTGGTCTGTAATTACTCGTGGCACCCTTCGATCCCCCTTTGTGAATTGGGGATTAGTACACTACGTTTGTTTAATTTATGAAATCACAGACCCAGAAATACGTGGTACATTTCACGATTGTAAAGTTTTACGGACGTGGAATGATATTACGTTGGAAGATATGTGCAACTAAGTGAAAACAATTACTTTTATATATTATTAGTTAATCGACTAGAAATTAACGAATAACTTTTCACTTCTATTAATCAGAAAAAAAAAAAAAATTCAGTTGAGAAATAAAAATCTAATTCACCAGAAATGCATCGCACTGCATATATTAACTTGTTATTTGATTATTATTGATGAAGTTGCATATTGGATTTTATGTATTTCTATTAGTTTTTATTTTATTTTTAACATTTAGATTATCGAATCATGTACTCTATTATATATTTCATTGTATTTCATATAGGTAGCTGTGCCAAGAGATGTAAATGGTGGCGTTGTTTCGTAAGTAATGAACTTTTTCTGATATAACAAACTATTCTGTAGATTGTTGGATATACAGTATAAGTTTCTTACTGTTCTGCATTTTGTTATTTTTTTGCTTTGGTTAATTATCTTTCTACTGTTTACATATTTTGCCGCAGCACTTCAATCGTACACAGGCATATGCTATTAGGCAAAAGCGGCTCCAGGTCTATCAGCGCCCTGTGCGAGATTTTTTGGTGAATTTCAAATCAGTGAATTCTCGGGGAATTTTACGCCCCCTAAATTTTGGCACCCTGCTCAGGGGAACCGCTCGATGGTGCCTTAAGCCAGCCCTGCTATTAGCACATGCTTATGTGCAATTGAAATAATATTGACAGACCAGTGATAAAGTCTCCTCCCACTCTACCTTTACCGACCGTGAATGTTCCAACTGCAAGCTGCTAAACTCCAATATGAAAAATTAGCCTAACCTTCACCAAATACGGAGGATGCGGAAAGGTCAAGGAATGACCACCGCATATTCCCGGAGCAACATGGCCTTAGTTGCTAATGCTCCTAACAAACAAACTAACAAGTCACTAAAGGACCTAACCTTCATTTAAAACCTATCTCTGCCTTATCTAAACCTCTAGCGTCTACCCCATTTTTTTTTTTTTTTTTTTTTTTAACATTGGCCCTAGCCACTGAAATCTCAGGAAATTAGATGGCAGGGCCTGCCAGAGTAATAACTGCAATACTGGTGTACCTTGTCTGCCTCCACGGGTCCAAGTGTGGGCAACGTTGGGCCTCAGTAGGGGTCCAGCGGCTAAAAGACCAGATGAACAACGGCACACGACAGTACATATGTACAATATTCATACACTTTTAAATCTCTGGCCTCAACAGTGTTCTGTTTCACATGACAATGTATACTACGCGGATATGGGGGAAACCGCTGGTGCCCTTTTCACACGAATACACATTACACTTTCCTTTACTTTACAGACCAGTGATAAAAGCATATGGATATAATAAAAATAAGAATACAGTACAAGATATCTTATTTTCCTATTTTTTGTTTGATTAATATTAATTTCGTTTAATTTTAATTCTTCTATTGTTAATTGCGCTATATATATATAATTTCATATAAGGCAGAGGTTCCAACACTTTTATAACTTGCCCTCCCCTTAAAATATTTCATAAAATTTACGTTCTCACTTCCCACTTCTAGGGTGCTAATAAACCGATTTCACATAATTTAGCTATGAGTAATATATACTGCAATACATATAATCTCAAAGCGTGAAATAAAATATGCTTCATACCTGGATTACTGGAATTATTTGTCCATATTTCGTTAAAAAGTTGATTCATAAAAGAACAAATATTCCCCCCCCCCAACACCCAATAAGCGCCAAAGTAACTAATTCCATGAAACGTTAGTAAATTGTATATAACGTCCATAAAAATCCCTGCATCACTGATAGGTTCGAACTCAGGCCATTTCCATTCGATTTAGAAGAATGGCGATTTTAATTACTATGCTACTACATAAGGGTAAGACTATATCACTGCTCTGTTAACCCGACGGCTGTACCGGAGATCAAAATTGAATAAATCGGTTTAATATTAATAAATGAATCTGTAGTAAGCAGGAATTGCCGCATATGGGCTAGAAAAAATTCTTCGTGAAGAACGACGTCACACAGAAGATAACCGCGCGGTGCTGCTTTATATCAACCTTTATTATCGGACCGCTTTCTTTTTTGAAAAGATTAATGCAAAAAAGTCTTTTTGGAAACATGCAACATTAATGGAGACCGATATCCGAGCCTTTTACAAATGCAGATTGACTCTTCATTATGTGAATGGATGACTAAAATGATGGATCACCCTTTTGATGTCTAAAGGTTCATACAGGATGGTGCTACATCCCAAATTCAAAACAATGTGAAGGCCTTTCTACGGGAAACATTCTGTGAAAAACAAATTATTGGTCAAAATTTTCTGCATTCTTGGCCCACTGTATCTCCCAACCTCACCTGTGATGACTGTCGGTTGTGGGACTATTTTGAAATACCGGGTTTATAAAGAGTTCTCAACTTACTTCCATAGGTTGAAGTAGGCAACTCATCGTGAAGTCTTCATCATTCCAACTAGCATGCTCTTGGTAGCTATAGAGATAACACAATCCCCGAGTAGATTGTCTCCTAGAGAATGAGCGAGGATAAAGACCGAATTGTTAATACTCTAGATTTTTTGTAAACTATTATAAACTATTTTCTAAACTGTTAATTAATATTGTATTTTTGCACTGATAAAAATGCAAAAAAAAAAACCATTCCTTGGAAAAGGCTATAGTTTTCGAAATATAGATTTTTTTTTTTTTTTTTTTATGTGGGAAAATACCTCATAATCACCCTATATCTCATTTGAATTCATCGTTAACAGCGTTGAATACAGAGTGTTTGCACCAGGGGGAGAAAGAATGTAAAATTCGGGGGTACATGTAGTATATGTGTATATTTTTTTATTATTATTTAATATTAACAACATATGTATATGTTACAAATAAATCTCTATATTTATGAATGTTATAATAAGAGAATACGAGAAAACAAAATAGGAAACAAAAGTAAATATTTAACATCTAAATACTAATAGTCAGTTTACAAAAACCACATTACTGACAATAATCACAGTTTAAAAATATGAAAATCACCGATTAAAATTCGCAACAAAAATCATACAAATTATAATCAAACATGCAAGTATTATAATAATCTTATTCTTCTTTGCTTTTTCTTTGCATATGTATCAATCACTTCATTTATTAATTTTTCCGATAACTCATTCGGGTCTTCTAAGCTTATCTTCATGCAATCTTGCAATATTACAGTACAGATACACATATAATAAAATGATTATAAGATGTATTGTTTATAAACTGCGACCAAACCGTCTTGTTTGCCGTATCCAAAGGAAGAATTAGCCATAAGTAGACTCTTGGTGTGAAAAAAAAAAAAATAAATAATAATAAAGGGACTGTGAAAACCATAATCCCAGGTTATGTGAAAACCATAACCCTCATCTGGTGAGTATGGGCTTGGCACACTCAGGGTCCTGAGCTGGTTAATTCTTCTCTTTCTTGATCATTCCCTTCTACTTCTCCCTCTCTCTCTCTCGGTAATTCAGAAAAAAAAAATTTAGCTCGTGCAGTAAAAGTCTCAGGCTTCCTTGCACCGTATGGCTAATGTAGACATGTATAGTATCTTCTGTACAGCAGCTCCAGTTCATCTCCGCCAAACGTATGGCTAATAATAATAATAATAATAAAGCTAAACTGCCAACGATTGAAATAGTGGCTGCAGTAGACTCCCCTCGCTCTACCGAGACATCGTTTAGCCCTACCGCTGAAAACCGTGGGGCACTCTCTAATTACGATATTCTGAGGAAGTAATGAGGAACGTCACAGAAGAACCAATTGAGGCCAACTTATTCACGGCCTGCGATCCAGTCGTTGTTTTGTTTACGATATACAAACAAAGAATTAGTCGCAAGCAGACCATTTGTGTGAAACCCTATCAACAGATGGTTTGTGTGAAAATAAAGGGAACCTGAAAACCATGAAACGAAAATACCGACACTTGAAATAGTGGCTTTTAGTTACAATTTGTGCAGCTAGGTATATTGCCCATTTAATTATTTTGAAAATTAGCGATTTATTTTCACTGTGTACCTAACGAGTACCACACTTAGTTGATGTGAATTTTTGTGTTGTGTTTATTTGACATAATTTTATTGCAATCCTGTTTTCTAATTACAACATTGTGTAAACTGATAATATGGCCCCTAAAGCTAGAAAATTTCAATTAAAATTAAACAAAAAATGTGGCGAAAATTTCAACTTCCGAGATCTTTGAACGAATATTAAAATAAAAATTACTGTTTTTCGCCGGGGGCAAATTTATTCCCAGCCATCCCCCTAGATTCAACACTGTTCGTTAATGCCAGAGCAACTGTGTCTATCAAGCATCATTATACACTGTGTCTAATTTGGTAGGTTTGCTGGACGTCAACCCGAATTTCCGAAAGTTAAAAGAAAAAAAAAAAAAAAAAAAACAGGGAGAAAAAAATTGTGTGTATGCCGAGCATGCATAACAGAAGTTAAGTGAAACTTCTTTAGGTGAACATTTATGACTTGCCCGAGGATCCCGTATTGACTGTATGAATGCCTCAGGCGAAGAATCTGCATGAATGGGAACCTCGGAGATATGAGACGTTCCGTTACCAAATCTAGTTTCGGCAAGCTGTGGCATTGGATGATATTTAAAACCATTTTACTTCGATAGAGCCGGAATTACATTGTTCTTGAGAGAGCCACGACAGCTGTTACAGGCCGACATTTGACTTACATCCTCATTTGGAAATGCTGTTTGAAGAAGAGCATGATCTCGTGTTGCTGTAATCTTCACATCGTTCTTGAGCCGAAGCCGATCACACCCGGAACAGACTGAACCGAAATCATTATCCAGGAATGTACGTTTAAACTCTGCGTGGATGCTTTGATATTTCTTAAAATCCTGTTGCTGTTACTATGTATTACGCCCGCTACGTGTTGAACGATTTTATGGAGTACTTCTTGCAGTTGGTTGACTTCTTCGCTTTTCGTTTACGGCTCGGCTTCGAGGACTCTTCATCATTTTCATTTGCAGTATCACCTTCCATGGCTCCTTCTTCCAAATTCACTTCTAACATTTCTGGGGAGATGTAAGGCTCTGAAGATGTGGATGGACCTTCTCTGGGTTCTTTGTTCAACTCCATCCCACGCTGTAATTTCATCCTTTGTCGAAATACCTTAGACCTCTCCTTTGTACTCAATGGAGGTGGTTTCGGTGGTCGCATTGCACGTATACGTGCTCTATACGCCTTACAGCGCTCACTATTAGTCTTTCACACGTTGAATTATAAATTTTTTTCCGTCGAAATTTTTTATTAAATACGGTGGAGAATGACAAAAGAAATAGCATCATGCAATCAGTATGGGTACTGATCGTGCCTGGTATGGAGTGGTATAATGGTGGTTGGGGGATTGAATCATTTTGTGTCGCATTTTCTTGGCGATTTTTGTCAATCCACGACGCATTGCACGTATACTTGCCCTATACGCTTTACGACGCTCACTACAGTGGAACCCTGCTTTACGATTGGTTCACTGTACGATCAAATCACTTTACGATGGACGCACCATAACAAAATACCGTTCACTATACGATATATAGTAAGCGCCGGTCATTGTGATCACGTTTACGAACTGAATTTTAATTCTATTAACAGCGATTCTAATAAGCGAAAATAGGAGGAATATTATCCAGAGGCTATAAAAGTTAAGATATAAAACACAGATTTACACCTGCACATTATTTTTTATTATTATTTTTTTTTCTTTTGTTAACCTGTGGAAAATATTCTTCCGATTTTCATCTATCATTTAATATTGTTAATGGGTAAAGTGTGTTTAGGTTAAGTGTGTAAAGTGTTTAGGGTCTGACGGCACTAGGGGTTTCTCCTATATTACGCGGAAATTGAGGAAGCCCTTGGTGCCGTCAGACTCTAAACACACATTTTACCCATTAACAATATTAAATGATAGATGAAAATCGGAAGAATATTTTACACAGGTTAACAAAAGAAAAAATAAATAAATAAAGGCGAAAAGTCAAATACAGTGGTGGACAAAAAAACTGAATCACTCGTGAATTTTGCAAATAATGTGTTTTGCGCTGCATTGTGGGTTGCAGAAATATTCGAAATGCATTTTGAGATGGGATATATATAACTGTGAATGAAATCCTATAAAAAGACTCCACCTGATATACCTAATTGCCATAAATACCTTCCCAAACGATAAAATGCGTAATTAATGGAAATATGAGAAATCATGCAAATGACAATGACGACAACCAAACATACATTTTATTGCATTTACGTGTACAAATTGAAATGACAAGTTAACGTAATAGTGTTATGTACTGTAAATCAGAAAAATAAGTTCTCAATATTTTGTTGTTCCTCCTCGAGCTGCAATTACAACCTTGCAACGATCTGGCATAGAGTTAATCAACCTCTGGATGTAGCCTAATTTCGTGGTGCCACACCCTTACAATGCTCTCGTGCAGCTGAACTTTACTTGTTGACTTCTTCTGAGAAATTTTAGACGAAATTCTGTACCAGCAATTTGCAATAGGGTTCAAATTTGTGGACTGTTGCCAGGCCAGTCCAACACTGTAATTCCAGCATTTCTGAGGCATGACTGCACCTTAAGGGAGAAAAACGAGGGAAAATATTGGTGTATGTATGTTTTAAGCCTTTTAGAGAAAGAAGAAGACAAACTCATCATTAAATCTAAATAGCATAAAACTTACCAATTTTGCTATGTGGCAAGGTGCTGAGCCCTGTTGAAAAATGCAGTTTTCGCCGTCTGTGTGGTGATCCCTAATAACGGGTTTCAGGCACTCCTCCAAGATAGCAGTTTAGGTGTCTGCATTCACCGTTCCGTTAATAAACTTAATTCGCCCCACCCTTTTGCTTGTTATGCATCCCCAGACCATCTGACCGGCGGGGAACTTTACAGTCGGTGTTATGCAGTCAGGATGGTATGCCTCTGATTTTCGTCTTCTGACATATCACTTCCCATCCGAGCCATGCAGGTTGAATTTCGATTCGTCAGAAAAGATGACGGTGCCCCATTGCTCTTTTGTCCATGAAACATCCGTTTTAGTCCAATCAAGTCGTTTCTTCCTCATTCGTTGAACCAACAAAGGCTTCTTCTTAGGCCGATAGGCAGCAGCTATGGCCCTCAGGTTTGTAATCTGAGCAAGAGGAAGAATCCCATCAGCATTGAGCCTGCTCAATCCATTCAAGGCCTTATACACTTCAATCAGATCGCCTCGCAGGTAGCTAGTCTCCAGAAGTTGCAATTTGCAGAACTTAAGCCTTTCTTCATAAGATCACCCCTTTGTTCCCTTCACAATTCTTATTGCCCTTCTCTGTACTCTTCTAGCAAATCTACATCCTTCCTAAAATCAGGCTTCCAGACCTGTACGCACTACTCAAGGTGTGGCCTGACCATTGCTGTATACAAGTCGATAATCACCTCCTTATCCCTGCTCGAAAAATTCCTGAATATCATTGACAATACCCCATGGCGTACTCTGGCAGCCTGTCTGCACTGCTCAGAAAACTTCATATCTGACTGCACAATACGCCCAGGTCTCTTTCATTCTCCACTACACTGAGTGTAACACCATATAGTTGGTACATTTCTCTGGGGTTACTGCTACCCATATGCAGTACTTTGCCTTTGTCAATGTTAAACTGCATTTGCCACTTCTCAGCCCATCTCCCCAACTTTTCTAGATCCTATTGCAGCAGTATACTATCATTACTCTTATTAACAACCCTGCCAACCTTTGTATCATCTGCAAGTTTTGACATTAAGCTTGATAAAATGTCATCAATATCATTGATAATACAAAACAACAATGGGCTCAACATCAAACCCTGAGGGACACCACTAATAACATTAGTATTAGCATTAGTAGAGGCATACGATGTAAGAAAGCAAGCTTATGCAGCATCAGTCAAAAAAAAAAAAAAAAAACTCTCCCATTTCACCCCTCCATTCGTTCCAAATGACTGTCCAGCTCATTTAGGCATTAAATTTATTTAGGCAATCAACTTCCACAACAAAAGATGGACATCTGTTCCACCAATCAACAACCCGCTGGCTAAAGGCATATTTCCGCACGTCTATTCTACAACTATCTTTCCTCAATTTGAATCTGTGCCCCCTCAGGTTCTTAATCTGAGCAACAGGAAGAATCCCATCACCATTCAGCTTGCTCAAGCCAGTCAAGGTCTTATACACCTCAATCAGATCACCTTGCAGGTACCTACTCTCTAGGCGCTGCAATTTGCAGAAATTAAGCCTTTCTTGGTAAGAGCACCCCTTTGTTCCCCTCACCAATCTTGTTGCCCTTCTTTCTACTCGTTCTAGTCTCTACATCCTTCCTAAAATGAGTCCTCCAGACATGTACACAGTGTTCTAGGTGTAGCTTGACCATTGCCTTGTAAAACGGGAGAATCACCTCCCTGTCCTTGCTAGCAAAATTGCTATATATAATTGACAAGAGTCTATTACCTGCCCTGGCAGTCCGTCTGCACTGCTCAGCGAACTTCATATTCGACTGCACAATTACTCCCCAGTTCATTTTCAATTTCCACTTCCCTGAGTATAGTACCATCCAGTTGGTACGTTCCTCTGGGGTTACTTCTACCCATCCTCTGAGGTTACTTCTACCCATATGTAGTACTTTGCATTTGTCATTGTTAAACTTCATTTGCCACTTGTCAGCCCATCGTTCCAAAATTTCTAGATCATCTTGCAGTAGCACACTGCCATTACTGTCATTAACAACCCTGCCAACCTTTGTATCATCTGCAAACTTTGACACTAAGCGTGATATACCTTCATCAATATCATTGATCAATATCCAAAACAACAGTGGAACCAACACCGAACCCTGTGGGACTCCATTAATAACATTAGTCCACGAAGAGCAGCGCCCACTGATTACCACCCTCTGTCTACACTCACTCAACCAGCCTTTTATCCATTGTAGCAACTTAACCTTAATACCATTCTGCTCCAATTTGTACAGTAGTCTTCCATGCACAACAGTGTCAAAAGCTTTCCTGAAAACCAAGTACGGTATATCATATCAAAATTATTTTTTGCATTCAGTTCCTTTGTGACCACATCATAGTATCCAATCGAATTGGTCAGACAAGACCTCCCTTTAACAAACCCATGCTGGGTCTTAACTATTACTACAGTCTTGTCTAGATGATCTTGCAATGCATCTTTAGCAATTGCATTAGCAAAGGCACATGATGCAACAAAGCAAGCTTATATAGCATCAGCCAAAAAAAAAAACCTTATTTCACCCATCTACTCGCTCCAAATGTTTCTCAGGTTCTGCCTTAAATCTATTTAAGCTATCAACTTCTACAACGACAGATTGAAGTTTGTTCCACCATTCAACCATCTGCTGGCTAAAGGCAAACTTCCGCACATCTATCCTACAACCGTCTTTCCTCAATTTGAATTTATGCCCTCTCAGACGATTATTTTGAGCAAGAGGAAGAATCCCATCAGCATTGAGCATGCCCAAACCATTCAAGACTTTATACACCTCAATCAGATCACCTCGCCGGTACCTAGTCTCCAGACACTGTAATTTGCAAAACTTAATGCCTTTCTTCATAAGAGCAACCCTTTGTTCCATTCACTAATCTTGTTGCCCTTTTCTGTACTCGTTCCAGCAGCTCTACATCCTTCTTGAAATGAGGCCTCCAGACCTGTATACAGTTCTCGAGGTGTGGCCTGACCATTGCCTTATACAAGGGAATAATCACCTCCTTATCCCTGCTAGAAAAATTCCTGTATATCATTCACAAGACACCATGAGCTACACTTGCAGACTGTCTGCACTGTCAGAAAATTTCATATATGCCTGCACTGCTCAGAAAATTTCATATATGCCTGCACAATTACCCCCAGGTCCTTTTAATTCTCTACCACTGTCAGCTTGGTACCACAGAGTTGTACTATGAGATTTCTGCTTCCCATATGTATTACTGTATATTTGTCAATCTTAAACTTCATTTGCCACTTCTCAGCCCATCTGCTCAACTTTTCTAGATCCTGTTGCAGCAGTGTATTGTCATTAGTGTCATTATCAACCCTGCCAACCTTCGTATCGTCTGCAAACTTGGACATTAAGCCAGATATACCATCATCAATATCATTTATAAATACAGAAAACAACAATTGACCGAACACTGAACCCTGAGAGATTCCACTAATACCATTAATCCACGAAGAGCAGTGTCTGTTGATTACCACTCTCTGTCTTCTCCCAATCAACCATCACTTTATCCATAGCAACAATTTGCCTCCAATGCTACACTGCTCCAAATTTTGTAGCAGTCTTCCATGTGTAGCAGTATCAAAGGCTTTTCTAAGATCCAAATATATGATATAAAAGGTATTCTTTGCATCCAGTTCCTTTGTGAATACATCATAGTATCCAATCAAATTAGTCAGATAAGACTTCCCCTTAACAAACCCATGCTGTGTCCGAGCTATAACTTAGGTCTTGTCTAGATGATCCTGCAATGATTCTTTAACCAGGGCCTCCATTAATTTCCTTGGAACAGAAGTTAAAACTAACAGGTCTGTAATTACTTGTCTCATTTTGATCCTCCTTTGTGGATTGAGGTCACATTTCCACATCTCCAGTCCATGGGTACCTCCCCTGAGTCCAGGGAAGCTCTCATAATTATGGATAATTGTTTGTTTACTTCCTTTGCCACCTCCTTTAATATAACTGGATAGATTCTATCCACTCCAGGTGCCTTTCTTATGTTTATCTTTAACAATTTCTCCTACACTACTCTCAGTTATTACAAGATAAGCTAGCTTACTGCCAGAGTTGAATACACCTCTGGCATTCCCCTCCCTGAATATCTCCTCATGTGTGAATGTCAATGCAAAATATTCATTTAGTTTGTTAGCTACCTGAGCAGGATCATCAACAGTTGAACTATCGATATCAAGTGGGCCAATCTGTTTCATCCCCTTCCTTTTAAAGTTTACATAAGTAAAGAACTCTTTGCTGTTTTTCTTTACATCCTTTGCCAAAAATTTCTCTTAATCTGCCTTCGCCTGCCTAACCTACTGTGTAACTTGGTTACAGACCAGCTTATATCTATCATAAGCTTCTGTGCCACATGTTAATTTATACGTATCCCATGCATTTTTCTTCTCTGTCACATGTCTAATTAGTTCATCTGACATCCATTTAGGCCTAAATCTTGAATACTATTTCTTTGTTGGTATGAAAAGCCTAGTAGCTTCCAAGATAAATTCTTTGAATGCTTCCCATTTTGAATTTTCTGTTGGTAACATCATCAGTTGGTTCCACCGTATAGAATTTAAATATTGTCTCAGACCACTGTAGTCACCTTTACGAAAGAAAAACCATTCCTTTTACCCTTGATGGTAGTTACCTCTTTGAGTAAATCCCACTTTAGCACATTTTGATCACTGTCACATAGTGGTTCCTTTATCAGCAAATTCTTGATGCATGAAGAATCATTACTGATAATCAGATCAAGAGTATTACTCCCTCTGGTTACCTCCCGAACATTCTGCTATAGGAAACAATCATCCAATAAATCCACAAAAGTCTTGCTAGTGTGTGAGTGACCAATACACAAATTCCAGTCAATATCTGGGAAATTAAAATCCTCCATTACAAGACACTCTATTTCTCTGCACAATTGCTCATTATACTCATCAGATTCAGTAACCCTATAACACACACCTTCTCTCATATTTCCTTTCCCAGTGCTTACGTCAGTCGCCAATACAATAACATTGTCCACCAACATCAACTGGATGCACTTCCTTAGATTTTATGTTTCTTAACTGACCGCATAACCCCTCTTCACTTCCTTGCCTCTCTGTCCTTTCTGTACACATTGTACTCCTCAAATTACAGTTCTGCACTGTTTATGTCTGTGTGACACCACGTCTCTGATGTCCCAACAATATCTGCCTTCGACTAGCACTTCAAGCGTTGGTGTACATGCAAATATACATGCACCTATTTCTACTCTTAGTTATCCTAACACAGCCCATGTATTTACTTGTTCTGCTATGACTCCCAGCAATCCTGAAATTTCCCATTGCCTTGCTTTCCATGCTGCCGCTCAATCACATTTCAATAGAAGTAGTGCAAGAATTACTCCGTGGCCAGGTGGGCAGGAGCAGTAGTGCATAGCATACGCTTCTTGATTAGACCGGGGTTCGAGCCTGTGACCACCAAATACGGAGGATGCGGAGGGTCAGGGAATGACCACTGCATATCCCCAGCCCGAATAAAGGGTGAGGGTTGGCGTCAGGAAGGGCATCCGGCCGTAAAAATTGCATGCCAATACAATAAAAACGCTGACCCCAAATAATAATGGGAAAAGGCGAGGATAAAAAAAAAAAGTGCAAGAATCACTTTTACCTCTGCCAGCGGCTACTGTTAATCTATTAGTCCGTGTATCCTCCCAAGCTAGCAGTTTTCCAACCCACCTAACACTACCTCGATAGCATCAGCACTAGTCCACGTAGAGCTGTACCCATTGATACCTGTTGGTCGAGGACCTCTCTGACTATCCTACAGGTGTTCAGGATTGCGACTTTCTGGAGTTATAGTCTACAAGAACACCTTGTAGGTGTTCGCTGGGTGACCTATCGCTGCTAGCCTGTTATGTCGGGTCTTTGGCAACGTACCGGTGGTTGACACGTTGATCAGAATGGACGTTATTTGTTACATACGCCACATCTATTTGTTCTAACTTAGGTCAGTGAACCTCCTGATTTTTTCCCCATGGGTTTTCTGCAGTTTGCCAGTATTGGGTACCGCTATGTCAATCAGATTTGAAGCGTTTTCCTTCTTGTCCAAAAGAGTTTTGTTCTGTCTGTTGTGCGGGATTGTCTTATCCGTTAATATGGCGTGGTCACTGTACAGCTTGTGGGTTGAGGTATCTAGTACTGTCTGGGATTCGTACTTTTAGTTCGGTCCACTTTCTTTGATCAACTAGTATTTCCTTACTAGCTTCTGATGTATTATCCTAGCTACCTGGTCGTATCTACGAGTGTACTCAGTCTTAGTAATCACCTTGCATCCCGCGCTGATGTGCTGAATCGTTTCTGAGGCTAGATGGCATCGTCGACGTGTCCCGCTAATGAGCCATGGGGAAGAGCGTCCCTCAAGTGAACCTTGCATTGGAATAAATTTTATCTTTGTGAACTTAATTTGTAGTGTCTGCCCTGGAGTGTCTTCTTTAATCATCTTTCTAGTTTCATTTGTGCCTTCTGGATTGGAGGGGACTCATTGCTTAGGTTGAGTGGGGTAAAAATAAAAAAAATGCTTGTCTATCTTCCTTATGGCCTGGTGGAGTGCTGCTGTGTGTTTCTGGAAGTAATACTTCAAGTTAGCAATCGCTGTTTTCTGTTGCTCGTTGAGGTCTATCAGGCCCCTTCCTCCTTCTTTCCGACCAATTGTCATTCTCTCCATGATTAACTTCCGATGTGTTGGCGGTTCTTGGTCATCATTGTCCTTGTCTTTCTCTTAAGTTTCATCATTGTCCTTGTCTTTCTCTTATCCTCCAGTTCGGTGTTACTCCAAACTATGACCCCGAAAGAGTATTTTAGCATTGGGACTACATAGGTTTTTATGGCTTTAACTGTGTTCCCTCCGTTTAGCTTTGCTTTCCGCAGGCTTCTGAGTCTCTGATGGTATTTTTCAATCAGGCAGGCCTTAATTTCCTTGTGCTGTAACTGCTAAGCCTGCATCATCCCCAGGTATTTGTAGGCCTCTCCCTATGGCATAGCTTCAATCTCTTTACCAGCCTGCAGCTGGTAGTTTCAGTTGAATAATTTTTCCTGGTGCAATCCGTGCCATCCTAATATCATTGCTGAATTCTTCCAAGATCCGGAGTAGTTGCTGGAGTTGCTTCTTGGTTCCCGAGTAGAGCTTGATGTCATCTATGTACATCTGGTGGGTGAGGGTGTACAGGTTCTTCCTTCCTTCTTTGAGGTTATATCTGTACTTGCTGCCGTTGAGCATTTTGGTTAGTGGGTTAAGTGCTAGACAGAACCACAGTGGGCTCTGGGGCATCTCCCTGAGAGATTCGTCTCCTGTTTGGGATTGACCTGGTTGTGATGTTCTCGACCTTAATGGTGGTACTCCTTTTCGCCATCGTTTTTCCTACGAAGTTTGTCATTATTGGATTGACTTTGTAAATGGTCAGTGGCTGTATGAGGCATGGAGTCGAAGGCCTTGCGGTAATCGATCTACGCTGTGTACAGGTTGTGGTGCTTCTTTTAATCTTGCTCTATAACTGTGGCATCTATGGTTAATTGCTCCTTGCATCCATTGCTCATCTGCATGCATCCTTTCTGCTGTTCGGCCATTATGTTCTGGCTCTCCAGGTGGTCTGATATCATCTTGGTTATGCAGCTGATCATGATCTTGTACATCTTTAGGAGGCAGGCATCGTTGGGAGATTCGAGAGGACTTTCTACCGAATCTTCCACTCGTCATCTCTTGTACATCCTTGGTTTTCTTCAATTCTAGTTCTATCCAGCGGGCTTGGCTGTTATGTCTTACTTCCCTGCTCCATATGTTTCCCCAGAGCTCCTCAATCGTCTTCTTCTCAGGTGGTCCGTTTCCTTTCTTCCGGTCTTCTCCGAGACTCCTCTAGAAGGCTCTTTGGTTCTCATCGAAAATTCGGTTGTTTATTTATCTCTGGTAGATCTCTTTCTATCGGCGAGTGAGAGGAGTTCTGCTTCAATGTGTCCATGTACTCTCCTGTTCTCTGAATTTTTGTCTCATGTTTGCTGTGTGGACGCTGTCTCTTTTGAGGATGCTCTTCACTTTTCCAATTAATTTCTTACTCCTGTTGACCCGTTGGTACTGGGTCAATTGGCCTATCTTGACTCTTAATTCTTCTATCTTCTGCTGAAGTATTCTTCTCAAGCTGGCGGTTCCTTCTGCTTTCTGTTCTTCTGCTGCTGGTCTCTCGCTTCCCTTCCATTAATCCTCGTGGCTGCTACCGCAGCATATACACGTGTGTGTGGATGGCCTCCAGTGCTGAACCTTAGTTGTCGAGGTAATATGGTATTATTTGCCGATTGAGGTGGTCTGTGACTCTCCACAAGGTTCTATTGGGCCTCTACTTCGGTACCACGTGGGTCCATTCCTTCGAATTCTGTTAGGGCCTTCTTCCACTCATCTATTCTGGATATCATGACCTCGTCTCTCTCCACTTCAGCTGCTGTGAGTTGTTTATTTATATCTGGGAGCTCTATTTGTATGTCCGGTGACGTAACCACTGGGCCATTGCCCAGTGGTTACGTCACCTTAGATTAAAGTTGCAGATCTAAGGTATTAGATCTGCAACTTTAATCTAACCGTAAGAAATATCAAAATTCATTTTGAAAGCCCACAGACATTTAATGTAGAAACTAAGCACTAAAGTTAAAGTTTCATATTATTATTCTGATAAACGTCAGTCACGTAGATGTATGAAGTACGCAGGGCACGTATGCAGTGTGCGTGACTTTTGAGATAACGTCCTATTAGGTCATAAATTAACTGTAGTTAACTTTTTTTTTTTTTTAAATGACTATTTACTGAATTGTCGGGTGTATTATTTTTATTGTGTAATTTGAATTATTATTATTATTATTATAACATTTTTCTCCTTCTTTTATGGGATTTGTCCGCACTGTGATGCGTACTGCTACCAAGCGCATGGGTAGGTTGGTTGTCTCCTGCTACTACGAGTATTATTATTATTGCTACTGTTGGCCGTGGAACTCTCTTGCCGTTCTGCAAGTGTTCATGGAACTTTCTGGAGTTCCATGTAGTTTTCTCTGCTGCTAGGTTCTTATGGAGGCTCTTTGGCACAACGCCGGCGGTTGACACGGTGATCGGTATGGACCATTACTTGTTTCTTATGCCGCATTCTTTGATTTCTCTCTTAGACCTGTTTATTTCCTGATCTTTCCTTCGTAAGTTTTCTGAAGGTTGCTGGTTTTCAGCACCGCTACATCAATGAGCTAGGTAGCCATTTTCTTCTTGTCGATGAGTGTTATGTCTCTGTTGTGTAGGATCCTCTTTTCCGTTATTATGGTACAGTCCCGGTATACTTTGTGAATAGGAGTCTCTAGTACGGCCTGAAGTTCGTATTAATACACTACACTTAATACACTACACTTTCTTTGATCAACTCGTATTTTGCATTAGCTTCTGATGTATTATCCTGATGACATGGTTCGTATCTGTGTGTGTACTGGATGACCACCCTGCATCCTGTGGTGATTGTTCTCTGTTGATCCAATCTATGATACCGAATGGGTACGTTAATACTGGGATTGTACTCTGACGTTAACACTCTGACCATGTTCCCTCATTCGGTTTGATTTTAGCAGGCCCCTCAATCTCTGATGCTATTTCTCAGTGTGTTGGGCCGTGATCTCTTTGAGTTCTGACTGGTAAGCTTTCATCATCCCCAGATATCTGTAGTTCTTTCCTCTCTGGCATGGCTTCAATCTCTTCACAGCTCTTAAGCAGGTACATTCGGCCGAATGGATTTCCTTCATGCAATCCATGAGTGTTGCATTTATCTAGGTCGATTTCAATCGATGTCAGTGGTGATCCGAAGTTGGTTCTCCATCGCGGCATAAAGTTTAATGTTATCCATGTACATCAGGTGTGCCCTCGTGGGTAGCACAGTTGGTAGAATCGCCGTCCTCCCGACACCGAGTGGAAAAGATCCGAGTTCGCCTGGAGGAATTTTTATGGGCCTTTTTCACAATGTGGCTGAGTAGTCAGTTTTAGGCAATGGTTTCATGGTTTTTTCTCCCAGAAACTCGGATTTTTCGTCAAGCAAACAGAAAATCGACCATAGAACACACAATTTACAAACATACAGAGCAATATGGTCCTAGTTGCTGATGCTCCTAAAACCCTACAACAACAACAACAACATCAAATGAAAAAGGGTGTACAGAGTCCTTCTTCCCTTATTTTAGGATATATCCATAGATATATCCATACTTGCTGTTATTGAGCATGGTAGACAGTGGATTGAGTGCTAGATAGAACCAAAAATAGGCTCAGGTATATATTCCTTGAAGATACCTCTTCTGCTAGGGATTGGTCTGCTCATGATGTTCTCAAACTTTATGTAGTCCTCCATTTCACCATGACTGCTTCTAGGAAGTGTGTTGTCAGTGTTGCATTGACTTTTGAGATCTTCATTGTCTCAATCAGCCAGCTGATGGGCATGGTGTCGAAGAATAATAATAATTATTATTACTTCTCCCTGACTGGTTGGTTCCACCCTGTGACAGGTACTGCTACCAAGTACACAGGGTGGTTGTTATGTCTGGTCTTACTGCTGGTCGAGGAAGTATCTGGCCGAGGTACTCCGTTACTTGTACTACTGGTGTTCAGGGTCATAGCTTTCTAGAGCTCCATGTAAGTGTTCTGTGCGAGGCCAATTATTGCTAGGTTCTTATGAAGACTCTTTGGCACCACGCAAGTGGTTGACACGTTGATTATTTTGTTCTGTATGCCACATATCTTTGACTCTTAAGTCTGAGTACTTCCTGAACGTTTCCTCCTAGGTTTTCTGGAGGTTGCTGGTGCTGGGCACCGACATGTCGATCAGGTATGTTGCTATTCTGTTCTTGTCTTTGAGGGTTATTTCTGCTCTGTTGTGCGGGATCGTTTTGTCCGTTTTGGTGGCATGGTCCCAGTATAGTCTGAGTAGTGGTCTCTACTATGGCTTGAATCTCATGTTTGTAATACAGTAAACGTTCTTTGATCAGTTGGTATTTTTTCGATAGCTTCTGATGTATTATTCCGGCCACATGGTCGTTTCTGTGAGTGTACTCCCTGGGTGATCACTCTGCATCCGGCAGTGATGTGATGGATTGTTTCTGGGTACAGGTTGCACCGTCGACATGTGTCATCTGTTACTCCGGGGTCATGGTGGTGTATTTCCTGTAGTCCATGGTGTGATTACCTATCTTGGATGGCGAGCATGAATCTGGTCTCGGGAAAGAGCCTTCTGGTCGTGTGCCAAGCGTTTGAAGCCATCTTATCTATGTGGTCTTGATGGAGTTTATTGTAGTGTCTGCCATGAAGTATCTTCTCTCATCTTTCTAACTTTATTACTTCTACCTGTGTGAGTGTGGTTCCCTTGATGAAGTCGAGCGTTGTATGTGGTTTGTGTCTTTTTTATGGATTTGTAGATTGGTGCTGTGTTTTCTTGTAAGTAATACCACAGGATTCATTGCCTTCTTTTTTGTTCAATGAGGTTAGTCAATCCCCTCCCTCCTCCTTGGCGGGCTATGGTCATTCTCTCGATGAACGACTTCGGTGATGTTGGCGCCTGTCGGTAGTCATTATTCTGGTCGATTTCTTAATCTCCACTGTTCTGTGTTGGTCCAACCTATGATCCCGAAGGGGTACTTTTGTATCGGGGCTGCAAAGTGTTTATGACTGTGACCACGTTCCTGCCATTCAGCTTCGATTTTAGAAGGCTTTTCGGTCTCTGATAGTATTTCTCAGTCAAGAGGGCCTTGATATCCTTCTCTTTGTGTTCTAACTGCTGTGCGTGCATCATCCCAAGACATCTTATGTCTCTCCATCTGTCATGCTTCAATATCTTACTGGTGTTAAGCTGGCAGTTTCGCCCTATTGGATAACCTTCATGCAGTCCGTGGGCCTTGTATTTTTTTAGCTCAAATTGCATCCTGATATCGGTGCTGAACTCTTCGGTGATCCGGAGGAGCTGTTGGAGTTGATTCTCAGATGCAGCAAAGTGTTTGATGTCATTCATTTAAATCAAGGGAGAGAGGCTGTACAGTTCTTCACCCTTCTTTTAGGATATATCTATGCTTGCTGTTATTGAGCATAGTGGACAGTGGGTTGAGTACCAGACAGAAACACAGTGAACTCAGGACATCTCACTGGAAGATTCCTCTTCTGATGAGTATCGGTCTGGTCATGATGTTCTCGAGTCTCTTGCTGAGTACCAGGAGTTTCTGCTTGAGAAATGGAGGACCACTATCTGCTTGATGGTGGTCCTCCATATAGACCGTCAACATCTCTGTCAGCCAGCTATGGGGTGCAGAGTTAACAGCCTTACAGTAGTCCATGTGGGCAGTGTAAAAGTTGCAGTGCTTCTTGTAGGCTTCTTGTTCGATAACCGTTGCGTTAATTGTCAATTGCTCCCTCTTGCATCCTCTGCTCACATCCTTTCTGCTGAGCAGCCATGATGTTCTGCCTCTCCAAGTGGCCTGATATCTTTTTAGTTAGGTTCAAGCTGATCAGGATCTTGTACATTGTTGTGCGACAGGTGATTGGTCTGCACTTCGCTGGTTTCGTGGTGTCTCTCTCCTTTGCCTTCAAGGAGGGTGATTCCTTGAGTCAGAGACTGTCATTATAATCTGGGTGAACTGCTCCGCTATGTGCCTATGTGTGCAGTCGAACTTCTTGTACTAGCATTTGTGGATATTATCTATTCCTGGGGTTTGCTAGTTGTGGGACTGTCTGCTCGAGTGTTGTTCCCTTTCCTCCCGAATCTTCCATTCTGTCATCTCTTGTAGGTTCTTGGTATTCTTCCTTTCTAAATCTATCCAGGAGGAACAGACGTAATGCCTAACTTAACTGCCCCACAGATTTTTCCAGAACTCCTCGAGTACCTTCTGGTTAGGGGCCCGTTGCCTTCTCCTGTTGTCCGATTTTCCTGTTGAAGGCTCTCTGGTTTTCATCATATATCTGTTTTCTTCTGGTCACTATCCCTGTAACGGCAGTCTCTTGCTGAGTGCCAGGAGTTTCTGCTTGAGAATGTCAAGGTATTCTTCGATTCTATGATTATAGGTCTTGTGTTTCTGCAGATGTTGTCTTCCTTGAGAATGGCCTTCACTTTTCTGTTATCCCGTTGTTATATTTGTGTTTTGTTCGGCTCTGGTTTCCCTTCCGTTTTTTTTTTTTTTTTTTTTTTTTCTGGCTGCTACAGCGGTACAGTAAATGGTGTCTAGTGTTATACAGTTGTTGCTTATTGAAGTGGTCTCTAACTTGACAGGATTCGGTTGGATCTCTGCTTCGGTATGATGTGGGTCTTTGTACGGTCCATGCCCTCGAATTTTGCTTGGGCTTTATTTCACTCTTATATTCCGGATTTTGCGATCTCGTCCATTTTCACTTCAGCTATTCTGCATTGTAGTGTACTTGATGTTCCTCCTCCAGTTCTGTTTCCGTTGTGTCCGTATTCCTTGTTCTTCGTAGTTGGTCGATCATATCCTGCTTGATTTTTGTTCGAAGATTTCAGGAGCTATCAGATTCTTCGTGACGATGCGTATCGTCACGAAAAACTTCTCTAGTTTGCTATACGTTGTCCAGTGACCTGAACAGTTGCAAACCGCTCCGACCACTTGATGTGTAGCTTCGTCCTTTACATTGTCATGCCAGTCACTAGTTTCATTACTTTTTAGTATGCTCGCATCGAAATGTATCCATTTCGATGTTCCGCTTCCCGTGCTGGCTAATTCTCCTTTCCTGGGTGGTCACTAGTGTAGTTGCGCAGGAAGCACTTCCACTTGGTTGGGCTGGATGGTCTTGTCCTTTGCTTATGGTAGCATGCGTGGATAGCACAGTGGTATCATCACCGTCCTCCCCACACCGGGTGGAAAGGCCCGGGTTCGAATCCCGTCCATGACGCGAGGAACTTTTATGGGCTTTTTCACTCCGTGGCTGAGTTAGTCGGTCTCAGTCATAGATAACAAGTTTTTCCCCGTAACCCGGGGTTTTTCGTCCAGCAAAGCAGGAAAATCAACCAGACGACACACGCAATTTACATGGGTAAATTGCATGGGACCCAATACACATGGGTAGTTGAATTAACATTATGAGTGACCGTAATAAATACAGGGTGTTTCAAAATTATGTATACACATTTTAAAAAGTTATATTTAATGAACAATACAATACAATTTTTCTTAATGTTAATTAAGAAAAACATAAAATCAAAAGAAGTGCATCCAGTTGATATAGATGAACAGTGCGAGTCAGTTTGGTGTGACATAAGCAAGCACTGCGAAAGCAAAAATAAGAGTAGGAGTGTGTTATAGGCCTAATGACTCGAATGAGTACAATGAACAATTGTACAGAGAAATAGCGTGGGCTAGTTTTTTTTGGTTTTTTTTTTTTTTAGGAGCATTAGCAACTAAGGCCATATTGCTCCGGGATATGCGGTGGTCATTCCCTGACCTTTCCGCATTCTCCGTATTTGATGGTGACGGGCTCGAACCCCGGTCTAATCAAGAAGCGTGTGCTATGCACTGCTGCTCCTTCCCACCTGGCTACGGAGGCGCCGCGCGCGGGCTAGTAAATCGGAATGTCTTATAATGGGGGATTTTAACTTCCCAGATATTGACTGGAACTTGTGGGCTGGTCACTCACACACTAGTCAGACTTTTGTGGATTTATTGGATGATTGTTTTCTGCAGCAGCATGTTCGAGAGGCAACCAGAGAAAGTAATACTCTTGATCTGGTTATCAGCAGTGATCATTCGTGTATTAAGAATTTGCAGATAAAGGAACCACTGGGTGGCAGTGATCACAGTGTACTAATGTAGGATTTACTTAAAGATTTAATTACCATCAGGGGTAAAGGAAAGGGTTTTTGCTTCCGTAAAGGTGAGTACAGTGGTCTCCGACAGTTTTTAAATTCTGTACAGTGGGATCAATTGACGATGTTACCAACAGTAAATTCTAAGTGGGAAGCGTTCAAGGAATTAATCGTGGAAGCTACTAAAAGTTTCATACCTATTAAGAAATATTGTTCAAGGTTTAGGCCTAAATGGTTATCTAATGAACTAATGAGACTCGTAATAGAGAAGAAAAATGCATGGGATGCATATAAATTATCAAGCGACTCAGAAGCCTATGACAGATATAAGCTAGTCTGTAATCAGGTCACAAAGGAGGTTAGGCAGGCGAAGGCAGATTACGAGAAATCCTTGGCAAAAGATGCTAAGAAAAACAGCAAGGATTTCTTTACTTATATAAACTCTAAAAGGAAGGGGATGAATCTGATTGGTCCACTTGACATCGATGGTTCGACTGTTGATGATCCTGCTCAGATAGCAAACAAACTGAATGAGTATTTTGCATCTACATTCACACATGAGGAATTATTAAGGTTTGAAAATGGCAGAAGGTTATCAAATTGTAGCAGGATACTTAATGATTTTGGAATAACTGAAAGCAAAGTTGAGGAGAAATTGTTGAAGTTAAACATAAGAAAGGCACCTGGGGCGGATGGGATCTATCCAGTTATATTAAAGGAGGCGGCAAAGCAACTAAGCAAACCCTTAGCCATAATTATGAGAGCGTCCTTAGACTCAGGGAAGGTTCCCACGGACTGGAGATGTACAAATGTATTCCCAATTCACAAAGGGGGATCGAAGGGTGACACGAGTAATTACAGACCAGTTAGTTTAACTTCTGTTCCTGGTAAAATAATGGAGTCACTGGTTAAAGATGCATTTCAGGATCATCTAGACAAGACTGCAGCAATAATTCAGACACAGCATGGGTGTGTTAAGGGAAAGTCTTGTCTGACAAATTTGATAGGATATTATGATGTGGTTACAAAGGAACTGGATGCAAAAAATAATTTTGATATCATATATTTGGATTTCAGGAAAGCTTTTGACACTGTTGTGCATGGAAGACTATTGTACAAATTGGAGCAGAATGGTATTAAGGGTAAGTTGCTACAATGGATAAAAGGATGGCTAAGTGGGAGAAGACAGAGGGTGGTAATCAATGGGTGCTGCTCTTCGTGGACTGATGTTATTAGTGGAGTCCCACAGTGTTCGGTGTTAGGTCCACTGTTGTTTTGTATATTTATCAATGATATTGATGAAGGTATATCAGGCTTAATGTCGAAGTTTGCAGATGATACAAAGGTTGGCAGGGTTGTTAATGACAGTAATGGCAGTGTGCTACTGCAACAGGATCTAGATAATTTGGGCAGATGGGCTAAGGAGTGGCAACTGAAGTTTAACCTTGACAAATGCAGAGTACTGCATATGGGTAGAAGCAACCCCAGAGAAACGTACCAACTGTGTGGTTACTACACTTAAGGTGGTAGAAAATGAAAAAGACCTGGGAGTAATTGTGCAGTCAGATATGAAGTTTTCTGAGCAATGCAGACAGGCTGCCAGGGCAGGTCATGGGGTTTTGTCAGTGATATATAGGAATTTTGCTAGCAGGGAAAAGGAGGTGATTATCCCTCTGTATAAGGCAATGGTCAGGCCACGCCTTGAGTACTGCGTACAGGTCTGGAAGCTTCATTTTAGGAAGGATGTAGATTTACTTGAGCGTGTACAGAGAAGGGCAACAAGATTGGTGAGGGGAAGGAAGGGATCCTCTTACCAAGAGAGGCTTAAGTTCTGCTAATTGCAGTGGCTGGAGACTAGGCCTCTGCGAGGTGTGATCTGATTGAGGTGTATAAGGCCTTGAATGGGTTGAGCACGCTGAATTCTGATGGGATCCTTCCACTTTTCAGATTATGAACCTAAGGGGGCATAAATTCAAATTAAGAAAAGACAGATGTAGAATAGATGTGCGGAAATTTGCCTTTAGTCAGCGGGTGGTTAATTGCTGGAACAAACTTCCATCTGTCGTTGTGGAAGTTGATAGGTTGAATAAATTTAAGGAGGAACTGGACAGGCGTTTGGAGGCAATGGTGTGATTTTTTTTTTTTTTTGGCTGACGCTGCATAAGCTCATACACTTGCTTTCTTGCATCACATGCCACTACTACTACTACTACTACAAATTTAAATTATTTTGATAATTTGAAAAAGAAAAACACATTCATTTTTATGACAACGATAAAATTTTACTTTAATTGTTCAAAATGCCCTCCATCAGCATTAATTCATGAGCGGCACCTATCTTCAACAGATCTACATACTGAAATGCAAAAATCAGGTGAAACGTTTTCTGCATGTTGAATTTTCATCCAAAATTTCTCAAATGTTATTATTATTATTATTATTATTATTATTATTATTATTATTATTAGCCATATGGTGCAAGGAAGCCTGAGGCTTATGCTGCACCAGCCAAAAAAAAAATTCCGGGTTACCCTGAGAGTGAGAAAGAGACAGAAGTAGAAAGGAATCACCAAGAAAGAGAAGAATGATGATATCCAGCTCAAGACCCTGGGTGTGCCAAGCCCATACTCACCAGATGTGAGCCCTGTTTGTGACTCTAAATCCGATTTTTAAAGTATCCCCAGGCAAAAAAATCTAAAGGGGTAGTATGATCTGGCGACCCTGGAGGATATTCAAAATCACTCCCTCGACGACCTATCCAGTGATCATTAAATTCATTATCATACACACAGCTGTATGATAATGCGGAGGTGCACCACCTTGTTGAAAATATACCACTGTATCTGCAAACATGTCTCTGATTTTTGGTACAGCACAATCCTTCAACATATCAAGAATTTTTTTTTTTCGTTAACAGTACCATTGAATCGATAGGAACCAATTATTCCACGTGATGAGAGCCCCATCCACACAGTATTGCCTGGTAGATTGACATCTTTCTGTAGAGTGATGTGTGGATTTTCAGTGACCCAGTAAACACAATTGTGACGACTTACGATTTATATGGCCATTCATTTTAAATGTGGCCTCATCTGACCACACATTTGTATCCTGGAAAGGATGATTTTCGCCTTTTTTTTTTTTTTTTTTTTTTTTTTATGTACTGCTCACAAAATTGCAATCGTCGATCTGGACCATCTTCCTGGACTGCATGCACTAATCGAATTATAAATGACTTAAAGTTTAATTCCTTCATCATTCAAAGAACGCTTGTATGGTTTAGACCTAGCTCTTGTGAACACCGCTTTGCTGATTTTCCTGGTGTGCACAAGATTGGATTTATTACAACTTCAACGTTTTCATTACTTCTGGATGTCCTCTTCCTGCAACATGCTAAGTTATTGATATTCTGAATGGTGAACAAAAGCGCCAACATGCTCCTCAAATTTATCCCACAAACGAATAATTGTTAAACGTGTGTGCGCTTTTGTTCCATATCGTGATTTCCAAACATGCTGAACTTCATTGACATTTTCATATTTCCAATATCATTTTATAATTGGCTTTCTTTCTTCAAAACTTAATAGGGTATTCTCCATGGTTTTAGAGGTATCTATAAAATAAAACAAAAATTAAATTGGTGCATATTGTTTATTAAATATAAATTTTTAAAGTGTATATACATAATTTTGAAACATCCTGTAGTTTTTCACTTGTGGGGACCATACGGGAGAAATCGCCACTCGCGCGCTCACCAGCGTCCGCGGAAGACTGTCTCCGAGGTTTCCTACTTAACCCTATGCCTAAGGCATAAATGCGAGTAACTTTATCCTACGCCACACCTGCTGCAGTATATTCAATATTTCTACTTCTCATCTTCATCCAGCTAGGGGGATGGAGCTGTTTAGCTTTGACATCTAGTGATGGGTGGTAGTTATGGGAGTGACACGAGATGGTGCCCCTCTCTGCCTTAGCCGTCACTTCGACCTTGGAGGGGCAGGTCCGATGACGCAACTTTCACGATTTTTTTCTCCACGAATATATATTTTTTCGCTTTGGGATTCGAACTCGGGTCCATGATATTAGCGGTCTGTGTCGTAACCACTGGGCTAACCGCGTCCTTTTTATTATTATTATTATTATCATCATCATCATAATCTTTTCTCCTTTATGGGAGTATTTCTACCCTGATGGTTACTGGTTGTTGTTGTCATTGTTGTTGTAATAGGGATTTTAGGAGCGCCAGTGACTAAGGCCATTTTGCTCCGTGTATATTGTCTGTAAATTGCATGTGTTTGGTGTGGCCAGTTTTCTGTTTGCTGGAGGAAAATCCCGAGTTTCTGGGAGAAAAAACCATGCTACCCTCGCCTGAAACCGTCTAACTCAGCCACATTGTGAAAAAGGCCCTCACTCCATTGACCGGACTCTAAACTCAGGTCTTTTGCACCTCGTGTGGAAAAGACCTGAGCGATTCTACCAACTGTGCTACCCACAAGGGCATGGGTACTGGTACCAAGTGCATGGGGGTGGTTAGTTGCGTGTGGTTATTATTATCATTGTTATTACTGTTTGTCGAGAAACTCTCATACTGTCCTACAGGTGTTCGAGATCGCAGCTTTCTGGAGTTCCACATAAGTCTTGTAGTCACAATATGGCCTTAGCAGCCCTTGTGCCATTAAACAACATATCAACCAACCATAAGTCTTCTCTGGTAGGCCTATTGCAGAAAAGTGAATATCCTCCTCAAGAAGGACAACATTCACCGCAGACAGGAGGCTCATAATCAAAGAATCGAAGAATACCTGGACACCCTTAGGCAGAATCTCCTTGCACTCAAGTAAGAGATTTCAGCGATATGGGGAAAGGGCCAAAGGAAATCAGACAAATGAATATTTTAAGAAAATCAGAGAGCCCTCTACAGGAACACTGGACAATAGGAGATGGAGAGCAACAGACTCTATCCAGAAAGTACTCGAGGAGTTCTGTTGAGCAGCAAAGTTAGTCATAATGTCCTTGCTCCCTACATAGACATATAAGGGAAGAAAACCAAGGATATACAAGAGATGACAGAATAGGAGATTCGAGATGGAGGAGTACAACAGTCCATCAGGAAGTCAGATAACTGGGAACCCCAGAACATTTTGCAAAAAAATAATAATTTTTATACTGTATTGAAAAAATGCGCTTTCATCCATTTCATCGATTTCGTCCTAGCAACATTTCTGACTTAGTTTTGCTTTTGTATATGATGGATAAGCACGCACGGTCAGAGTTAACATCTCGTAAAAAAAAAAAAAAAAAAAAAAAAAAAAAAGCTTAGCAGTTTGTTTCTCTTTATGTAGGGATTTTCTCAAAGAGTAATTGCATCAAAAGTAAAATGCCCTCATTCTACAATTTTCCGTTTAATTGGGAAGTTGCACGAAACCGGCAGTGTCGTATGGAAAGTTAGCAGCGGCAGAAAAAGAGGCTTTTTTATATAGAGTGTGCCTTAAAGCTATAGCAACTGAATTAAAAAATTAATGGAAAGAAATGGTAGGACAATTTCTGTGTGTTCAAGAATTGTTTGCAGAAGATTGTGTAGCATGGGTCTGAAAGCATATCGTTCAAGGTAAAAGTCTCTTTTGAAAAAAAAAAAAAAAAATCCCCTTGTAACCAAATGGTGTGGAGTTGTGTTTCTAGTGAAAGAGCTGGACGACTTCACTTCTGAATGGAAATATAAATGTTGATGCTTACATTCAGGTTTTGGAGAGTTGTTTTGCTGCCAACAATCAGGCATCAATTCTATGAAGTGAATAACTGAATTTTTTAAGACCACACTGTACCTCGTCATCGTGCAAAAAATGTAAGCGCTTTTAATGCATTTATTAAATAATTATTAGGTTGCAGTTTCCGGGAATTTAAATCGAATATGATTTCTTGTAGGTTAAAAATTACTTGCAGTAGCATAATATATTACTTGTCTAAAGTGGCCTGCTAACAGTCCTGACCTATAACTCGACAATTGGAGATGGAAACTGTTGGCATACAATGGGAAAATTATTGCAAAGAAACATTATGACAAAAAGAGCCGTTCAAGAAGCAATTGTGCATGTCTTGCACCCTGAGCTTGAACTATCTTACATCAAATCTCTAATTTCCAGCTTGCCGGACCGATGTACAGCCGTCATAGCGACTAAAGGTGGCCACACCAAATATAAATATTTATTTCAACTATTACCTACTGTAAAGTGCATCATTACAAAATCATTAGATATAATACATACTATAATTCCATGTTAATTTGAATATTTAGAAGACTAAATGCACAAGGCATAATATGTTATGGGTTGAAATTAACTATATAATATTGGTTTAAATACACCACAGTTTACCCATAAGTTTAACTACATAAGTAGTGTAAAGACATCGTTTGATTTTATCTCATATTGTGGCTACCTTCACAACTAGATACCAGAGTGCCTGCCCGCCCACCGATGAGTGAGCCAACAAGCTTCAAACGGTGCCGTCTGGGTGGTCGTGCCCACTGAGAATAAATAACAGTAGTTACCTCTATTAGAGAAGCGTTGTTTATTCAAAGTAGTGCAATACCTGGTATCTCGTTGTGAAGGTAGCCACAATATGAGAAAAAAATCAAACGATACCTTTACACTACTTATGTTGTTAAACTTATAGGTAAACTATGGTGTATTTACACCAATATTATATTGTTAATTTTAAATATCGTTGGTCAAGCGCTTTTATTTCATAGTTCTTGATGGGAAAAGGAATTCAGTATACAGTGTTTTCTTTAAGCTAAGTGGCATTAGCATAAGAATATTTATTTTTACACTAATCCAATAAATATTTAATATTAAAATATGAAAAGCGAGTTTTCACATTACAATATTTGAATACTGAAAATATACTATATTTTCAGTATTCAAATATTGTAATGTTTATCAACTATTGGCGTTACAAATATTTTAAATAAAAAAAATTGTTTCCGAAGGAGTTGCAAATTTTTTATCCACTACTATATATATATATATATATTTCATTTATACTGTACTTTCACAGTATAAATGAGGTCTGCCTCCACGAGGCTAAGTGTGGACAACGTTGGGCCCCAGTAGGGGTCTAGCGGCTAAATGGCCAGAAGAACAACGGTACACAACACTACACTTACAAAATCCATACACTTTTAAATCTCTGGCCTTTACAGTGAACTGTTACACCTACAATGAAAGCAACGCGGAGTTGGGGGAAACCCCCGGTGCCGCTAGACACGAATACACTTTACACTTATACTGTACTTTCGCTAAAAAATGAAAATTAAATGCAACACCATTCCACCGTTGATGTCGTTAGAGATAGCATACATTCGTTTAAAAAGAACAATTAGTTTTTTAGATATAAAACTATTATTTTTAGCCTCTCTCTCTCTCTCTCTCTCTCTCTCTCTCTCTCTCTCTCTCTCTCTCTCTCTCTCTCTCTCTCTCTCTCTCTCTCTCAGACGTGTAAAGCAGTTAAAAATAGTTATAATCGAAAAATAATATTTTTCGAATTACGATATCCCTGATTATGATGTCATTATTGTTATTATAAAGTGCATTAATATATACTGTATAATATAATAGTATATTGCGCTTCTGATGATGAAGTACGCTCTCATTGATGCAGAATAAGAAATTGAATTTTAGTAAAATGCTAAAAATTAAATCTTTCAGTACAGTAAAACTGAAAGAAGAACATAATTAAAAACTTCCAAAAAATTGTAGCTTAAAAGAACATCACTTAACTTTTTAGGATTGCGGAAAATTCAAAATTACTGCATTATTCAAGCAGCTTACAAAATCGCCTGTATTTTTATTTTTTACTATTTATTAAAATTATTTTTATAAATATGGATAAAAAGATTTGATTTGAATTATTGACACATGGGCAACTTAAATTATGTTGCTCCAAGCCCGAGAATATAAAGATGCGAGGTATATGAAGATATAATCAATAGTATATAATTAACAAAAATAATCAGTATTTACAATTTGAAATTAGTAGGAAGATAAGAGTGAAGGCCATCCGTCCTATTGTGATCTGTGTAAATTATACACTACATCCAGGTCGATGTGGCTGATAATATTTTAGGATACAGTATAATTCGATCTTTGTAAAGAATATTCCTCTCCTTTTTTCGAGAAGGGAACAAGTGGGATTTAATTTAACTGAAATCCCCCATGTTTAATTTAATTTAATTCTTGCTAAAACAGTGCGGCAAGTGATGCAATATTTTGCATTTAAATTTCTAATTCAAGAAAATAGAACACGCTGAACCCAGAATCTGTTGCTATCCTTTTTCACACACTTCCGCTTACCAAAAATTTGTAAAAAGATTATTTACATTATGAGTACTTATTATTATTTTTTTTTTCAATTTAATTATTTATATATATTACTAGGGGGCTTAGCCTCTTTCTCGCCAACCCCCGCGCACGCTTTTCTACGTAAAATGTAGAGGAATGACGAAATAAGTCAAATCTTTTCTACATAAGAGACAGACCTGTCGAAACGCACGGATCGGTATCTGATCAGAAAATGACCTATGTAATTATTTACCTGTGCATTTGTAGTGACGTAGTTGCCCCGCCCACTTGTACCACATGACTTCATCACTCTTCTCCCGTTGAACACCCCACCACACGGCATTCTCAAGGTCGAATAAATATCACCTATGTAATTATTTACCTGCGTTTACATAGCTCACTTAGGAAAAGGCCTTTTGCTTCGGGTTCCATAATGCATGAGGAATATTGTTGCATCCGAAAGAGCAAGACTAAAATATTTACAAAATACTAAACTATATCCGGTCCCTTCATCAGCTGACATTACAATGGAACTTCAAATGATGCCGGACGAGGTCATGTATTAGACCGTGAAGCACGTGCATAAGGCTGGTGAACGTTATGGAAGCAGTTGTCTTTCAATGGAAGACAATAACGTAATTATTTACATTTGTAGTGACGTAATTTCCCCGCCCTCTTCTCCCACTGGCTCGAATAAATATCACTAGGATGAAACATTTTTTAATGTACAGAGAGATATAACAATAAGATATTAATATTATTCATTGATTTCAATTTAAAGCTAACTATTGCATTATTACTGATGTGTAGAAAATTTAATACAAATTTTCTTAATAGATCATTTATTTATTTTCTTGCGGAGACAAACAATGCAAGTCAAGTTCGAATGCGGTTTCAGTTACTGCAGGTGAGGGTTTAATACACTGGACCTGCGCAGGGCTCACCCACATTCTTTACGAACCGAAGCAAAAAAGTGGGAACTGTATTAGCACTATTTAGTAATATACAAGTATAGTTGTATTTTTCGTACAATTGCATTAATGTACTATACGCAATATGTCTGCACGAGCAAGGTTGAACTTCTAGCACATTTTCTAACAATTCTATATGCGATTTTTTTTTTTTTTTTAATTGTATTGCTAAATGGATAACTAAGTGGATCGCACTGTAACTGGATAACATTGTGTATCATTATTTCAAGCTTTTCACAACTTAGTATCATTATCCTTCCAACCTTAAAAAAAAAAGAAGCGAAATATATTAAATTCCTTAATTAAAATAATTTTTAAGTTAAATCTTGACATTGACAAATATCCGAGTATTTTTCTTAAAATAACACTATTACTGTTTCATATAAGGCTATAGTTTTTGTTATTTATTTATATTCACCTTACGTTCAACCGGATGCTATAAAAATACCCTTTAAATGGTATAATACCTTTACTTTTAAAGTATAAATACCTTTTATGTGAGAACATTATGCTCATCTTATTCCTCAAACACATTTTGAACATATAAATAAGGAGGCACGTTACACTTTATTCACCAAACATCCAGTAATAAAGTTTTAATTAACTACCGATAAGACACATTGCTAGTTTTTGCAGATGCCAGACACTGAACATCGTGTTTGTAATTTTTCTTGAAAACTGGTCCTCAAGCAACCTCTTGGCAGTTTCGCGCTTTGACAAACTTTATCATTAAAAGCATCCCCTGGACTGCTTAAGTCTATTGCATACTTCTATGCGGTGCATGCAGGTAAATGACACAAGGAAAAAGTTCCGGAACTAATCACTTGACATACTTGCCATACTTGTCTATCCTCTACCTTCGGTTTAAGCATGTCATCCGGAAAGTCGAACCTTTCATTTGCCTAAAATTACAGCCTGCGGATGTTTGTGACGTGTGTTGTTTTTAAGTAACTTAATCATAAATCGAAAAATTGGTTGTCACCAAAGAACACGCCCTTCATCCTACAAGTTGTACTTTTGGCAACCAAAGAAAAACGACACAACACGCTCGGAATTAATACTACTGTTGATTATGCCAGCTGCTAAACAGCAAAAGAATGCATGGAATTTCTCTATAACGGTATAAACAGAATAATTCTGTCACACAGTCCGTCCTTTATGCTAATCTTAAATGTATGTGCATGTGACAGAGATTCGCCCAGTTTATGCACCATTACCTTTTGTAACACGCACGATTTCGCTGGAAATCTTGTAAGATTATTAAGTAAAAAAAATAATAATAAATAAAAAATAAATAAAAATTTGAAAAATAATAAATAAATATATATATATAGTGTGTTTGAATTAAAACGCACCGGGGTCTACCTCGCTTATTTTTAGGTTTAGGCTATATATTGTCGTCTGGGCTTTTTTTTTTTATTATTATTTTTTTTATTTGGTCTGAAAGTTTGAAATTTGATGTTTAAATTGGATTAAGTATTATCATTTACATTTAACGATTTCTAAATTAAAATTTTGCGTAATCAGCTGAATTTTTCTCAATGGGAAAGTTGTTACCTTTGTTACCTACTGAAAGGAACGTAAGCCGATTTTATTTGCCATTATGCAAACAATGGAAAATTTTAGCTTACACAAAATTTTCCATTAATTAAGCGGCCGCTTAGGACTTTAAAATTTCTGTATATATGAGGCATAAACTTTTTTAACATGGAGAAATTCGCTTGCAGTGTTTCCAAAAATTTAATTTAAAAGATGTGTGCGTTCTAGTCTCGTCTGACTGGAGGAATTTCTAAAGCTCTCTTCAATGGAGGTTATAGTTATCCGATTTCAGGCGAAGGGTGCAGAATTCTCTCATGAATTATTCCGGGTTTTTCAACCCGCACAAAGTGTAGATCAGCCTGTGAACACACCCACTTCTGCAGATAAATACATACGTATACAGATATGAGCGACGGTGCCGTTATTATAAAGTTTTAGGCGTATTAATGACTAAGAATATACATATTGCGTCGTTTTATACCAGTATTATATCTGTAAAGTGCATGCACGGGGTTAGAGCTCTCCCTTCCCTCCATAAGTTATTCCGAGTTTTGGCGCAATATGGTCTAAGTGATGGCCCTAAAATCCAACAACAACAACTAGGATACTCAGTAAAGGTGCACCGGGGTTCGAACCCGTCACCACCAAATACGGGAGGATGCGGAAAGGTCAGGGAATGACCACCGCATATCCCGGAGCAATATGGCCTTAGTTGCTAATGCTCCTAAAAACCAAAACAACAAACAACAACAACAGTAAAGGTGCTAGGGTACTCAGCAACTGCGCGCCATTGTTATGAAGTATTTTTTGATGGTTGTTAGTTCCATGCTTATCCCAGTTCTTCGAACTGCCTTTCAAGTCAGGTCATTAAGGGTGCTTTTCAATGGTATAGCGTATATATAGCGAATTGGTTCAAACACATTGCCCCCCCCCCCCAGCCAAAAGAGTGGTCACTGGCACTCAACATATCTAACTGATAAAATTAACGCTAGGTTCCCAAAATCCATTCTGCTGCACAATGGTTTTTCGATTTCCTCTCGTTATACTTTTCAACTATACGTACTTTCTGCGGGTAATTAATGGTGGTTGATCTTGTTTGGAATAAATGATCGCATTACCTTCTGTCTTCCAGTACTTCCAACAGCTGCTCCATTTTGTTTAATCTACCTGCTGTTGCATGTACATGTCTCTTGGATCCTAGTTTTAAACGAATTAATCATAACTTCCCAGAGATGAAGTGCCTCAATACAAGTTGGATATCCACAGGTACTCTTCCACCACTGGAAGATGCCGATCCAGCTGTTCTTTAAATGGTAATTGAATTTTTCTTCTCTGCCTCAACGCTGCACTTATCATATAAATTTCCTAATGGCATGAAAAACAAGGGATTTCCCTTGTTTTTCATGCCATTTAAATAGTGCGCATAGTTATGAAGCTTGCCTAATCTTGTGCTCCACAAAAAGTACAGTTTTATCATTTATTTCTTACTCTGGTTATACAGCACTCATTTTTGATAGGTAATATGCATGCCAATATTATGAATCGCCGTGGAAGATAGTTAGTTTAAACATTTAGGCTTTTTTTTTTTTTCTCGCGATATTTTTTTCATTTTCGTATACAGTACTGTACATCTGTGTTGTCTTTGTTAGACTCAAGGCTTGGTCATTAAGTTTGTATATGTTAGCTTTCACCGCTTGCTATCTCCAGCTCACCGCTTCCGACCGAAGGTTACAAGGTCAAGCAGATGTGCTATGTTAGCATATGTGGTCAGTTGACCTCGTGTAATGCTCGCGTTTTACAGCCTCTGACCTATATATGCTCCAGTTCAGCTTCTACAGACTGCCTACGACAGCAAGTCAAAATAAAATACCGTACTGGCAATGAACGTTATATAAATTGGTTTGTTGAAATGCCTGAACGTCCGTGCCAACACAGTTCAAAATAACCTGGCTGATTGAGCAGTCCTACAAATTTTTGTATTCTGCAGATTATACTACTGACACTTATCTAGTTTTTAGCACTAGGACCCAACTTGAGCATTACCATAACTTCACAAACTATTTTCATAGAAACGAAAACAAGGTGCCCCATGACTGAGTAAAACCTTCCTTAAGATTTCAAAGGAACCTTTCTTGGAAAATTCCAAACTTTGAATTACGGATACTAAAAACCACTCTGAAGCTGATACCTACCCCCGCGAGTTTCCGATTACAGACAGAAAGACTGAATACCGATGAATGCAAGCCAAAAGCAAAACCAGACTCAATTCCTATTGATAGCCTGAAACTGCTTCCAGCGAAGACTCACTGAACAGCATTCCCACCACTAACATGCCTACGCACATTGTGGATGCTTCAGGCCTGCCCTTATTGAAAATAATACAACTGATACTACTGATCCTAATGGAGGTCCACTAGTATCAATCAAAGCTCCTGCTGCAGTTGTATTAGACACCAACCAGAAGGCCTATACCTTTTACAAGCAAATAAATGAATTTTTAACAAATGAACAGAACAAAGTCACCAAAGCTGCTATCAACTTTGTCACCAAGAGGTAGTGCGACACTGAAATTATTGTTAATGACCTCATCACCAACACTAAAGTCCTAAAACCCAAGGCGCCTCCGTAGCCAGGTGGGAAGGAGCAGCAGTGCGTAGCACACGCTTCTTGATTAGACTGGGGTTCGAGCCCGTCACCACCAAATACGGAGGATGCGGAAAGGTCAGGGAATTACCACCGCATATCCCGGAGCAATATGGCCTTAGTTGCTAATGTTCCTAAAAACCAAATAACAAACAAGCCTAAAAGCCAAAAACGAAGTGTTACAATAAAGTGTCAACTTACTTGCAAATGCTGCCTGAACGCAAACTTCCCCTACTTGGGCATATAAAGTTAAACGGACAGCTATAATTACCTCTCTTGTAATGAATGCCCACCCAACCACCTCTTATGGATCATGTGACTACTGATCCCAAACCAAAGAGAAGATGCTCCTCGCACCACAATCAATACGCAAGCCAATCTATCTGCAGATCTAAACCAAATACCCCCCTTCTTAAGGCTACTGAAAACGACATCCTGAGCACCAATGCTGATGTCGCGGCTTAAGTAGTCAAGCGCTAAATTCCTCCACGAAAAATGTAAAATTTAAATCAATCAAGCTGATTAAAAACAAGAATCGCCATCGAAAATGATCTCAATAAGCTGGCTTCATCACCCTCCTTTATTGATAAAGGTGTCTTCCCCTGAAACGCCAAAGCAACCAAAGCCTACAATTCTCATTCATCTACGAAATAAGGCACTGACAAGCAAGAAATCCTGGAAGACCTGTATTTACAAAAATTTTCAGGACTTGATAAAACACTTGAACAGTTCACCGAGGAAGTAACCTTTCGATTCTCAACGGTGTCGCATTCGTGCCAGTCTCTCAACTGGATTCTGGGATTGTCACCTCGTTTTGCCATCGGATCACAACGGTTGTACATTGAGTGGCCATCACATAGGTGCAACAGTTTACTCTGATCACGCTTTGCTATTCCTGTCTGGAATATGGCCACGCCACTCACTCGTGTTCAGTGGACTCTCGCCCCCCACCTCCCGTGGCCACTCTGCACGATCCGCACATCTTTTCTCCGATTGCCCAAACAAGAATGAACCTCCAACTTGCAGTTATTTATTTATTTTTTTTTTTTTAGGAGCATTAGCAACTAAGGCCATATTGCTCCGGGATATGCGGTGGTCATTCCCCGACCTTTCCGCATCCTCCGTATTTGGTGGTGACGGGCTCGAACCCTGGTCTAATCAAGAAGCGTGTGCTACGCACTGCTGCTCCTTCCCACCTGGCTACTGCGGCGCCCCCCCAACTTGCAGTAACTGCAAACGAAAGAATAAAACCATACACACTCTGTAAGTGACGCCAGCTACCCCCGAATATCTACGATCATTAGAAAACGTAAGAAATAAGAACCAGAACACAGTATGATTAGCCAAACCTCAAATGGTAATACTTCCTTAGACTTCTCTCCCCCCCCCCTATTCCTGAAAATCACCCAAATCAACTTATAAAGCTCGTGTTGTTGCCAACAAAATTCGATATTTCTCTCTCTCTCTCTCTCTCTCTGAAGGACTGTCGACCTTGCCCTCTTCCAAGAGCCCTACTTTCCCAATGGTCAAGTCCTTGGGTATCTCCTCTCCACTCGAATTATTTCAGCTCATCATCCTTCTCCTAGATCAGTTATAACAGACTTCACTCAACAGCTAGATGTTACCATGATAACAGGCCTCTGCACAAAATACATTACTGTGCCACTAATCATACCACTAATCACTGGATTCTTTGACTCTGCATACTTTATCTCAGACTACTGCCCCCCTCCCCCCCAAATTGCTGACTCGGAAAAGAGTCTTAGGTTCTTGAATTGCGCTATTCAATCATTAAGCAACCACAAAGTGCTGATTGGAGGGGAATTCATTGTCAAATCTGCGATTTAGCACAGCTCCTGCAAGGACTCTAGAGTCGCCGTAGCCTAGTGGTCAGGCGCGCGGGTGCATAAGTACACGTGCCTTGAGTGACCGGGGTTCAAGCCTGTGACTACTGAATACGGTGCTGTTTCTTGTATTCTATCTATCTTGTGAACTACTCTGACCGTTTGGTCGTCCCGGGAGTATAAACAGAAAATGTATTTATTTATTTAAATTCTCTTGGACGAATTTGTGCTGCAGCATCAACTAATTATAACTAACCTGCCAGTAACTTTCAACTCCACTCAAGGCTCATATCTAACATTGATGTTAGATATGAGCCATGACTACCATTCACTAAATTCCTTTGTAACCTCATGGAAGCTTCTTGGACAAGACGTCCTCGGACCATCATCGTCATAGTTATCATACTTGGTACCCTAAAGGAGTCCCAACTAGCATCAATAAACTCACTTAAAAGATTTTGCCTGAAGACCAGCTACTGGGAACAGTTTTCCATAACCTTGTCTCAAAATGTCAAGTCTCTTGGCAATGCTGACTCCTTGACTGCTACTGAATTCGCCTTACTATCCAGATCGTCATCAAAACGGCAAGGTCTACCGGCCGACTAAAATCTCATCGCACTAAGATCAACTCTTGATGAACACCTCAGCTCACCCTGGCATGGCCCGAAGTTCACCATACAAGAAGGAATTGCCATTGACAGATTGGCCCGCTGATGAAGTCTATAAACTAAGAAACCACTACCGCAATCTCAAAAAGGCATGTGTAAAGTCCATTATTAAGAACAAGGTCACCTCCTGGCAGAGGTTAGTCTCCAGCTCTGGTAACAGCGATTCATTGAGTCTTACCTACAAGATATCAGTATTGTCATTTCCAACTAAATTGAAGCAGTCTTCTGGCACGACACTATCAGCTCCATTTTAGATTCCTTATATCCTGATGATAACCCCTTCCATGACTCTGCTGAGCACTCGGAAATCAGAAACTTGAACATGGAATATCACTCAAAAGACCCTACTGAATTATTTCCCCTCAATTAGGTTAAAATGGCTATTGACAAAATACGACCCAACAAATGTCTGGATCGTGATGTTATTGAGGCGGCGCTTATCTCTAAGCTTTATCGGTCTCCCAACGATCGACCCTCGTCAACCTGTGCAGCAACAATGCTTATCTCCTTTCCCATCTACTGGAAATATGCACTCCTTAAATTCACAAAACATGCAAAACCACCCAACTCTCTGCAGTCATGTAGACCAATTGCCTTACTTTTCGTCTTAGGGAAGGTCTTCGAAAAACGTCTGTCCTTCGCCATCAATTCACTACTTCAGAACTCTAGTTCAGTAGCATCTAATCAATTTGGCTTTACTCCTGGACTTAGCACTGAAGACGCCCTGTTTGAATTTATTCGCCGCATCCACCTCACTACTCATAAATGTACAATGGTTGTGTTCGTTGACTTCGAGGGCGCCTTTGATTCCCTTTGGTGGGAGGCCGTCCTCGACCGTCTCAGACTCCTAAATATCCTCAGAAACATTTGACACCATTAGGGACTACTTCTGAAACAGGTATGACACTATGGCCTCGCATTTCAATTCTGTTACCAAGTTTGTTGTGGCAGTCCCCAGGGATCTGTCGTAGGACCTCTACTATGAAATATAATTATCAATCAGTGGCTCATCAAAAACTTTAACAGTTACTCACCCTTGCGTTTCCAGACGACCCAGCGTTGTTTTTCTACGGGAATTCCCATTCTGAACTTGAGAACAACGATAATACTGTTCCTAATGAATTCTATAACTGGGCACTCTCCAACAAACTTAAAATCTCACCAGCCGAAACTTCTGCTGTGGTATTCAAAGGGCATCTCTCTTCCTTTAGGTATCCTACCATGAAGTTGTGTATCCTCTCAATTCCTGTCGTTGTCACTACAAAATATCTTGGGCTCATGCTGGACAATAAACTTAAAAATTATTGGTTTTCCCGTCAGGAGTGGAGACTTAGTTCCAAAACCCTCAGATTGATGTACAAAGCCGTTGTACTATCCACTGCAACCTACAGTGTGTAGTACAACGTCTCGGTAGTGCTAGGCACTATCCGAGACAAGCTCAACTGCATCCACAGATCCTTCTTACTGGTCATCACGCGTGCATGTTGCACGGTCTCCACTCCTGCCCTCCATATTACTGGCTGTCTACCCCTGGACTTATTCTTAATATATATAGGCCTATCCTATAACGCCAGAAAAGGTCGCGTAAATTTTATGGTATATCCATTGATCCAAATGCCCCTCCAAAACAGGAGAAAGCCCGATGTCAAATCTTGACTGAAAGAGGGCAAGCTCGGTAGAACTCTTTACAAAAGGCAGAACAACCTTCCGATTCTTCCAAACTGCCACTTCATGCAGCAAGTTCACTCTTAAGTAGCCCACTCCTACTCTGCATACTTGTTTTATATTGACTAGGCATGGATCGCTCAACTCCAAGCTGTACTACACCTCTACAACTGAACTCTTTCTGTGGTGTACGTGAATAATACATATACAGGGTGTTTCAGTTAAACGTTTCAGAACTTCTAAGAGGGGTAGGGTACATCCTGACAACTCGAAATCATATAGCAATGTGGGGTCGGAAATGCTTTCCTGAAGCGGTGTTGTACACAGAAGCACCATAAAGAAAAGAGACCGTAAGTGAGAAATCGTTTTAATAATACATGAAAAGAAGCAAAAGGTACATGGATTAAAGTAAGTGTTCGAAGTTTCTTCAACCTCGTATTGCTTTCGCACAGTGGTACCTTGGAAAATGTTCTACAAATCCCCTTTTTCCTGCTGAAGTGTTGTTTTCCGATGAGGCATCCTTCACAAGGGAAGGAATTTTCAACACGCATAACGACCATATCTGGGCAGTCGAGAACCTGCATGCAATACGACGTCGTGCAGCACAGATTCGATTTTCGGTCAATGTATGGGCCGGTATTATGGGAGATCACCTCATCGGACCTTACCTGTTACCGTGTCGTCTAACCGGACCTATCTACTTGATCTTTCTGCAGCAAGTATTGCCACAACGTTTGAGAGATGAACAGATTTCTGCATCGACGCAACAGACAATGTGGTTCCAACACGATGGAGCCCCTGCCCATTATAGCGGAGATGTTCGTAACTACCTGGATGTCACATTTGGTCAACAGTGGATCGGACGTGGTGGTCCCGTGCGTTGGCCTGATCGGTCACCCGACCTATCATGTCTTGATTTTTATTTCTGGGGTCATATGAAATCGCTAGTTTATGACACCCCTGTTGACAATGCTGAGGAGCTGGTTGCAAGAATCGCAGTAGCTGCCGAAGAAATTCGAAATTCGCCTGGAGTATTCCAGAATGTTCGGATGTCCATGCGTCGGAGATGTGAGGCGTGCATTGTAGCCCGTGGAAGAAACTTCGAACACTTACTTTAATCCATGTACCTTTTGCTTCTTTTCATGTATTATTAAAACGATTTCTCACTTACGGTCTCTTTTCTTTATGGTGCTTCTGTGTACAACACCGCTTCAGGAAAGCATTTCCGACCCCACATTGCTATATGATTTCGAGTTGTCAGGATGTACCCTACCCCTCTTAGAAGTTCTGAAACGTTTAACTGAAACACCCTGTATACATAATATTGTACTAACTGTACTAACACAGTACATGCACATCTTTATAAAAAAAATATCGCAAATATTATATATTTAACATGGCATGAATATTTTAGTTACAAAAATGTAGCTAATTTACTTAATATGTTGTTCCTCTTGCGATTCTGTTTAAATCATGCCTTCTCAAAAAATTACGATCTCTTTGCGTCTCCAACAAGTAAACTTCAAGAATACCGATGTCCTAAATTTTCCATTCATTCGACCATTGAAAATTACACTCCGATTTTAATAAGAATATTATAATTGACCGATCTTTTTGTAAAACCAAGGATATCTGATTTCACCAATTGAGATATCTACGGATGTCTGAATCTATTGGTGGTGTGTGCGCTTAGGTTAATGCAATTAACATATGACGCTCGTTTTTTCTTATGCTTCGCCATTGTCAAAAATATCAGGTTGAAATACGTATTATAATGTCGAAAGCTTTGTATTAAGGCTTTTTGTCTTTTTATAAAAAAAAATGCTTTATTATTTTTTTAGTATTATTGAATCTGTTTTATTATTATTTTATCTATCTCAAAGAAAAAAAAACACAGCTTAGTGTACTTTTAAGTCCAATTTTTATTTATTTATAATCGTAGTAGTACCTATTGACTACTTTTGTTATATAAAGCTATTCTCTGGAGCGGTAATTCAACCTCAGTTGGGATGTCATTGCACCTGGGTGACGCAAGCTTCTCAAAAGGGTTTCCCGAGATTAGCAGAACTCGTCCGTTCATGTGGTAATCACTCCGTAGGAATAACTCGAACGCGGCGTGTTTAATTCGAAGGATGTCTTGAGTGACAAGTTTGAAAGCCGCTGCCGAGAAATCACAAAGCTCATTAAATTCAACTAACCAATATGGTCAATCCGATCGATATTGACATGCTTGCACATTCTGTGAGGTTGGGGGTGGGAAATCAGAACCGTTACCTAAATCTGCCTGTGTGTCGAACGATGGTGGCGTCATTCCGCATACTATTACAGTGAACTTCAAGAGCAATGTGGTGGACGACCTGGAAAAGCAATAGTGTAGTAAAGGTCATTTACCTGGTTTACTTGCACGGACTGTTGCCAGCAGTGGATGCGGTAACATTACGAGCCTCGAGCCCTTTTCAACACTTTTTTTTACTCAATGAGAAGACTACATGATGACCTCAAAACATGCTTAAGGTCGAAAGTAAGCATCTTAAATAGTAGATGACGCTTAATATACGCCCCTGCATTCTCGTCACATTATACCTATCACATGACTACATCACTGCACCTAATAAATGTCATTATAGTACAGTACGCTGTATATATCACGTGGTAGATAATATAAAAATGTACACGTGCATGGAATAATAAATAGCACGTAGCACAATTACTACAACTAAACGGGAACAAAATACCATAGGTTAAAAAAAAAAAAAGATAACGGTGTTCTTTTTCTCTGATTAAAATGGGGCAAAAGAAAACTAATTTAATACATGCTTGTAATTATTATTATTATTATTAGTAGTAAATTTCTTTATTACCTATAAGGGCTCCCTTAATACAGCGCTTTACAAATATACGACATAATTAAAGAGTATTTATAATATACACAAATTATCAATGTAAGACATTTAAATATCACTGCATGTGTGGACATGTGATGTGTCTTATGTCGGGCAGACCCTGATTGAACGCTAATTCCATGTGCTTGAACGCTGAGTTGGAATCCTGTCGATGACGGGAGGAATTTTATGGGTCTTTTTCACAACGTGGTGGCGAGTTAGTCGATCATAGGCGATGATAGCATAGGTTTATTTTAAATAAATCTTTATTTGTCCTACCAAATTTAAAATATAGGTGTACATTGGTAAGTGACAAATTCCCTTCACGGCAGACAATGCCAGGGGATTATCATAAAATGCGAATAAAAGAATGTCTAAAATATACAAGAAAGGTTAAATATACACGAAAAGATTACATTTAAACTACATTACTCTTCACTACATTTCTGTCTAGAGTCCTGGCAATTGTAATACAAAAGTTCATCTTAACATCACATCCACTGATCAACTTGTGCGAGATATACAATTGCGTACACACAGTTCTTGACAGAAATTCGCACAACTACTAGGCCAGTGTTTCTCAAAGGGTGTGCCGCGTCACATTAGTGTGCCGCAAATTTTTCCAAGTGTGCCGCGAAATTTAGAAATTTCTTCTTCTATGACTACGTAGGTGTGCCGCGAAATTTTTCTTCTTTGGAAAATGTGCCACGAGAGTAAAAAGATTGAGAAACACTGTACTAGGCAACAGTAGCCTCAGCGAGCCACACTGCGGTTTGTTTCCTATATTTCGGGTCTTCTATGAGCCTTAGTAGGTCAATTCCGATATGTGGCACTGAATTGATTCTAACGCACTGGCGGGTATAAACCTGTCGGCCATCTTCAGTCTGTTGGTCTTCATTCTCAAGAATTTTGTGCCTCTCAATGCAGATGGCGGGATGTGCCACTCACAAAGCTGCCAGAAGCATGGTGATGATATCGTGCCAGTCATCATTTTGATTGTAGTTATTAATCGTTTCCAGGAAATGATGTCTGGTAAACGCTGCAGTTTTAGCTGATCAGAGAGCTGCGTGGTCCTTAACTGTTGAGGGAGGTGGTGCTTATGGTTTGCCCACTTCAGCAGCCAGAATTCACTCGCATATATTCTCCTAATGTGGGTAGGGGTGGCTGACGCCCACAATTCAGCGCCATACAAAATGGCTGAATACACTGTGGTTCTTAAATATCGTGCAGTTGTTGCAGTCTGTTTCACGTGCAAGAGGTGCTGTTTTGTTGCCCAACGTAAATAGTTCATTTTCTTTACAATCAGGTCAATATGAGAGTTGAACGTTTCGTATCAAATGTTACTCCCAGATCTCTATGCGTCTCAACAACTGGGATAGGTTTGCCATTAAGTTTCGGGTGTACGAGAGTAGGCGATTTTTTGAGCGAGTACATCATGATTACAGTCTTCTGCGGATTTAGGGCCAAGCCAAATTTGTCCAAGTACACGAATAAGTTCAGAAGCTTATAATTAATCTGCTCACACAATGCCCTGTTGTTCATGGACGGTTGGATGGGTGTTCTCCCGGAAACTCGGTTTTTCGTACAGCATACAGAAAATCGACCTCAGAACACACGCAATTTCCAAAAAACAAACTATTATATTATGGTTACCCGGTAATTTCTTACATACACCCATGCGTAATGTGCCTGTAAATTGCGTGTGTTCTTTGGTCAATTTGCCTGTTTTGATGGACGAAAAAACCCCAGTTCCTGGGGGGAGGGGGGGGACCTTGCTATCTACGCCTGAGACCGACTAACTTAGCCACGGAGTGAAAAAAGCCCGTTAAAGTTCCTCGCGTCATCGCCGGGATTCGAACCAGGGCCTTTTCCCTCGATGTGGAAAGGATGGCGACGATACCACTGTGGTACACGCGCAGACACACGCAATTTACAGCCAAAATACACGGAGCAACATGGCCTTATTCGCCGATGCTCCTAAAACCCAACAACAACCAACCAGCCAACCAAACTAGTTCCACTCCGCCAAATAAATATAATTACATAGAATATTATTATAAAATTGATAATTTATTATTATTTAAAAAATGAAAACTGTTCTTCTTAATGGGATTTTTTCCGCCCCATGACTAGTGCTCAGTGCATGGGGTGGTTGTTATGTCCGGTTACTATTATTATTACTGTTGGTCGAGAAACTCTGTTATTGTCCTACAGATGTTCAGGATCGCGGCTTTCTGGAGTTCCATGTAAGTGTTCTCTGAGAGGCCTATTGCCGCTAGGTTGTTATGAAGACCCTTTGTCACAATGCCGGTGGTTGATACGGTAATTGGAATGGTCATTACTTATTCCATATTCCACATTTCTTTGAGTTTCTGTCTAAGGTCTGTGTACTTCCTGATCTATTCCTCGTAAGTTTTCTGGAAGTTGCTGCTGTTGGGCATCGCTATGTCCATCACGTAGTGATTTCTTTCTTGTCGATGACGGTTACGTCTGGTCTGTTGTGCGGAATTGTCTTTTCATTATTATGTATTATCCTGGTGACCTGTTCAGTGTGTGTGTGTGTGTGTGTGTGTGTGTGTGTGTGTGTGTGTGTGTGTGTGTGTGTGTGTGTGTGATAACCCTGCATCCTGCAGTCATTGTGCTGGATTGGTTCTGTCGATCAGTGGCATCGTCGACATATGTCATCCGTCACTCGGAGGTTCTTGGCGATAAAGTTCCTGGTGTTGATTTCCTGATCTTGGATAGCGAACATGAATCCTTCGGTCTCGGAGAAGAGCTTTCCTTTCGTGAACCAGGCTTTGGAAGTCATCTTATCTATGTAGTCTTGATGGAGGTTATTGTAGTATCTCTCAGGGAGTGTCTTCTTCGCTCATCTTTCTGTCTTGTCTGTGCGAGCGGGGTCTCCTTGAGGTTGAGTCTGTGTGCCGTTTGTCTGTCTTCCTTATGGCTTGGCAGAATAGCGCTTGGTTTTCCTGCAAGTAAACCCTCAGGTTCTTAATTGCCTTCTCATGGTCGAGAGGTCAGTCAAGCTCGTCCCCACGTTCTTCACGGGCTATAGTCTCCCGAATGATCGACCGACAAGGTCACTTAATTGCTCCAGGTGTGGAAATTAAGTGACCTTGCGATTAACACTTTCTACCTGGTACGAATCTGTTAATCGCAAGTTTGAATTCTTGGTTTCGGTGCGTAGGGGTGCTATAAAACAAAAAGTAAAGGCCACCCTATACGCGCAAACCAGGAGTTCAAATTTGCGATTAACACTTTCGTACTAGTTGGAGTATGCATGCCCTGAAGCAATTAAGTGACTTATCTGTCCGTCAAGAACTTAAGCAGTACAATAAATACATTTTCCATATATCGATATATAGTTTAAATATTCACGTATTGTTTGCGATATATCGATTTTATTTTTATTTTTGCTATCTTCTATCACCGCCACCTTAAAAACAGTTTGCTTCCAACTAGCGGCAATTGACAAATCAGCATTGCAGATTATATCCCTGCTGTTTAATCTTACCCCGCCTCTAAAGGAATTACTAAGGTGAGTTTCTTTCACTACAAGTGCAAAAATGTGTTTGAAAATAACAGACCCTGTCTGATATTTTCATGCTTCTATTTTTCACATTTGCAGTGAGATATTTATCTCTAGTCCTCAATGAACCCCACCTTGGTTATCTCTTTAGAAACCTTAGGGGCAGGATTACACAGCGGGGTTCTAATCCTACCATGTTAATCATGTCAACTGATGATAGTTGGAAGTAGGGATGGCAAAAAAATAAAAAATATATATATAAAATCGATATATTATTGATCATATGATAATCGATACGATATGTCGTGACCAATATGTCGATATTTAACATATATCGATATATTAAACATTTCTTTATTCTGCTATTTAAGATTGACAAGGTTACTTGATTGCTTCGGGGTATGTGCACCGTAACTGCTATTATGAGTGTTAATCACAAGTTTGAACTCGGTTTGAGCATGTAGGCGGAAAGAAAACTAATACCCAAGGCAATGGTTAGGCTACGTCTTGAGTACTGCGTACAGGTCTGGAGGCCTCATTTTAGGAATGATGTAGAGTTACTTGAGCGAGTACAGAGAATGGCAGCAAGATTGGTGAGGGGAATGAAAGGATAACCTTACAAAGAGAGGCTTAAGTTCTGCAAATTTGCAAATTGAAGTGTCTGGAGACTAGGCACCTGCGAGGTGATCTGATTGAGGTGTATAAGGCCTTGAATGGGTTGAGCAGGCTCAATTCTGATGGGATTCTTCCGCTTGTTCAGATTACGAACCTGAGAGGGCATAAATTCAAATTGAGGAAAGGCAGTTGTAGAATAGATGTGCGGAAATTTGCCTTTAGCCAGCGGGTAGTTGATTGCTGAAACAAACTTCCATCTGTAGTTATGGAAATTGATAGCCTAAATAAATCCAAGGAGGAACTGGACAAATGTTGAGAGGGAATGGATGTGTGAAATGTTTTTTTTTTTTTTTTTTTATGTAAACACCAAACACGAGAGGTATTAGAACCTATAGTACTTAGTACCGTGCTTGGGTTGGATGTTGAGAACACGAAAGAAGATATTTGTTGACATTGGACTTGGACTTCTGTAGACTGTAATTTTCAGGAAATACGTATGAAGGAAGGGTGTTCCAGAAAACGGCAGTTGAATGAATAAACGAGGAAGATGAAAAGTTGGTTCTGTGAGTTTGAAGTTGGACAGTAAATGGATGTTGGCTGGTGGCGGCACGTGTTCGGACTGTTTTGAAAGAGAGAGCGGGAATTATAGAAGCCGATTCAGAAGAACAGTGCCCATGGAAATATCTGTCGAAGCGGCATGCAGCAGAAACAGTGCGTCCATGAGACAGCGAGTGGAGAGACTCCGTTAGAGACGAATCATTAATTAACCTAACTGTCCTCTTCTGAATGGAATCAAGAAGCCTGAGAGAGAGAGAGAGAGAGAGAGAGAGAGGTTTTGGGGGCACCACCCCAGATGTGGAAGCAAATTCCATGGTAGGGCGGATTTGCGATTTATACAGAGTGAGCAGCTGTTTGGAAGAAAAGTAACGCCGAGAGCGAAAGAGAAAACCAAGTTTTTTAGATGCAGAGGAAGCAATATTTGTAATGTGCTTGTGCCAAAAGAGATTAGAAGTCAGGGTAATCCCCAAAAGAGATATATCATTTTGCGTAGAAATCGGAGTGTCACTAAAGATAAGCATAGGAGCAGAAGAATCCTCTTTGCGACTGACTGAGTTTTAGAAGGGTTGAAATCAACTAAGCTGTCTTTGCCCCACCGGAGAATTACCTGAAGATCGGCATTTAAGGAATTGGTAGCAGATTTTCGAGACGTTGAAACTCATTGAGCAGGACAAGGTTTCTCAAAATGGAAAGTGGAATGCAATGTGCTATCATCGGCAAAACTATGGATAGGATTTCTATGGATCAGCAAAACTATGGATAAGATATGGATAGGAAGTTAGAAGACAGAGAGCCATCTATCATCACCCTCAGTGAGCGTTCAGAGAGAAAACTGGATAACCAATTACTAAAAACAGTTGGCAAACCATACGATGGAAGCTTGTTTAAAAGACCTTTATGCCAAACACGATCGAAAGCCTTTGATATGTCACGAGCAACTACTTGTGTTTCACCGAACCTTTCCATTGAATTAGTCCATAAATGGGTAACATAAGCCAGAATATCACCAGTTGATCGACACTGACGGAATCCATACTGGCGATCTTTGATCAGTCGGAAAGTTTCTAGGTAGTTTAAGAGTTGGCGGTTAATTGATTTCTCCATTACTTTAGAAAGAGTAGAAGTATTTGCAATGGGACGATAATTGGATGGGAGGGATTTGTCGCCCTTTTAGGAACTGGCTGGATATGAGCAAATTTTCGAGCAGAAGGAAAAACACCTTTGGAATAAGAAAGTGAAAATAGCCGGCAATGAAGAGGCGTAAGTTCAGGAGCACAGGTTTTGAGAACAAACGGAAAAATACCATCGGGACCTGGAGCTTTCTTAGCATCAAGGTTCGTCAAAATCCTTCTGACATTCTTTTGACGGAAGACCACATGAGGCATTGAATGGAGTGTGTTGGGAATGGTGTGGGTATTTTACCAAGATCATTAATACATGAGCTGGAAGAAAAATAGGATGCTAGCAGGTCAGCTTTATCCTTGGCTGAAGTGACAACAGAACCATCTGGTTTGGACAGATGTGGAAGCAGAGATGGGCAAAAGTTGCGGCCAATAACGTTGGCAAGAGACCAGAATGCTCGGCGACCATTAGGGCAAGAAGCAAGTTTTCTACTCTTAGCCTGTTAAAAATCTAGTTTGGACTGATTAATAACTGCTTTACAATTGTTGCGAGCTTTGGTGTAGGCAGAAAATGAAACTGAAGATTTGGAAACAAGCCAATTACGATATGCAACGTTCTTCTCTTGAACAGCCTTAACACATTTATTTGAAAACCAAGGTTTAGATAAAGGACGAGATTTTAAAGTGGAGTGTGGGATAAAGGATTCTATTCCTGCAAGAATAATTTCACTGACATGATCTGAGCAAACGTTGACATCAGAAGTTTTGAAACAGTAATCCGACCAAGGAAATGAAGAAAAGAAGTCTCGCAGGTCATCCCATTTTACATTCTTGTAATGCCAAACAACACGAGGTTGGGAATAGCCATGAGATAAAGGTCCCATTGGAGAAGAGACAATCACCAAGTTGTGATCTAAGGTGCCTAAAGGACCTCTCAATTCGACCGTGTACTTTGAAGGGTTGTTTGTGAGAAAAAGTTCAAGCGTATTGGCTGTATGATTAGGATTGTCCAGTGTTCTTGTAAGTAATTGAACAATCTGTATAAGGTCATTAGTAATTGCAAAAGCCTCAGCATCTCGGCCAGCTGGGTCGGTGTGACAAGAAAACGGAAGCCAGCTGGAGTTGTGAACATTAAAATCACCAAGGAAAATTACCTCACTGTTAGGAAAGTTGGACTGGAGAAAGTCAAGTTGCAAAGGGAGAAAGTCAAAGAGTTCCAAGCAATTAGTGGAGTTGGGAGAACGGTAGAGACAACAGATGAATTTGACACAATGAGGTAGAGAGATTTTAAGCCAGAGAAGATCAAAGAGAGGGGATTCCAAATTGCCAAGTCTCTGACAGGGAATATCAGAACGGACATATGCACAAGTACCACCTTTGAGGAGAAAGGAATCATACAGCGAATAATTTTGGCATCTGAGATGAGCAGTAGTTGAATCAACTGATAACTGAGATTCTGTCAGAAAAAGTACATGGGGTTTGGCAGACTGCAAGTGAAAATGGAAATCGTTAAGATTAGAATTGAGACCACGTATATCTGTGAAAGGAATTAGGAAGTGCTTGGGAGGTTTAGATCTTTTCGGAGATAAGCTTGCTGTATTAGTTTGACAATTCATGGTGTATTCAATAGTAAGAAAAAGTGGGTGGGACATGCTGTATGAAGTAATGAAATTTTTGGATATGGCGCACACATGGTTAGAATATACCCAGATCCTTGACATAAGGTGGCCTCGACAATGCTACCCGCATACACACTACTCGGACTCCCTCCTGTCATTATCTGGCAGAGTAGAGGTAGCAAAATTATACACTAGCTGATCCGGAAGCCTCCTAGATAGTTACCAATAGGTTCAGTCCGGTGTACTAACTAGCGGCCGGCCTGCGAACACCGTTTTAGAGCTGTACCCTTGAAATGTATGGAATATTGGATCTCGCCACGATGTTCATCATAACCTCAAAAGTCATCAATCATACTGCATGATGGAAGAGATAGGGAAGGGTTGACCGGAACTTAGCTGTAGAGACTAAACATGGGTTCCACCACTTCAAGCCTCCAATAAGCAAAGTGGTGGTATTGCACCGGTTGATGAGGGTCATCTACCCTAGTACTGCCTGGTAACAGAGGGGCGGTGTTCCTCCATGTGGTGTGGGCGCCACACCTCGAACCCTGCTTACGTTGGTTCACACCTGGGTGGTCACCCACCATGTACTTGTGCATGGAGGTTATCCCCAGGATTACTACAGTCCCACCATCGTAAAGGTGCAAGCAGAGGATATGGCTGTCACAGACCGTCCGGACTTCGCCGAAATTGGGTCCACTTGACTTAAGTGTCACCCGAATATCAGTTCCATCAGCGTTTTAGACTCCAGGTAGCTAGTACAACTTGTCTGGCATATCTGAGAGAATATCAGTGACAACCTCAAGGAGCAAGCTTATGATGCTACATAAGCTTGCTCTCTTGCATCATATGTCTCTACTACTACTACTACTACTACCGTATGTTCAGAACACGTTTCAATCATATATACTTACATCATTAGATAAATCTACTCATGTGGCGCCAGTTGCCTCCAGTTATCTGCTTTATATTATAGAATTGCGGCATAATCATGTTGGCTCCAGTTTCTAGTTGCACCATTACGTGCTGTGGTTAAACCCACATTCACTGAAGAATATTAGCACAATTTGAAGAAAGTATATTAACCAAAGGTATAAAATTGGATTGGAATAATTATAAGTGGCAGAACGAGTATGGTTGACGAAGGTCGTTCAGGCAGTCCGACAATGGCGAAAACAAAAATGCCACTCCCACCCATTCGTGCACCTCTCTTTGACTAATAGACGTTTTCTCTTATTATGCTAACATTGTTCTCTGAATTTTTGGAAACTTTGACCCCACTGGCCACAAAAATCTGATGACTGCAATTTAAAAGCAGGATTAACATGATTACGCCGAGACTCTGGAACTGACCGAATGCAGGCAACTTGCGACACACGTGTAATCTTTCTAAAAATGTAGTAGGTAAGATGGACTTGGCAGGTGTTTTATACACATTGGCTTTACTTTTTGATTTACATTTGTACGGTATTGTTTAAAATGTATTACTTATTCATGTAAATATTTCATGTTAGCAAACAATGGATAGCGGTCGAAGATGCAGATGAGTAATTATTCATTTAAAATATATTAACGTTACGATGATAATAATAATAATAAAAATTGAAGCTACAATTAAAACAACTGCAATTCTTTCACAAATTGCGTTATTGCACTAGCTATGTGTTCATTTGATTGTTATTCGGAACTATGTATGTTTCGAAGTAAAAACTATGTATTTAGATAAATTAAATAGTTCCGAACAATATAATAATTTAATAATTTGCTAAGTAAGATGCTAAAGTTTGACATCTGTGGTAGTCATGAGTATACATTTTAACACATATTAGCATTAGCATTAGTAGAGCATATGATGCAAGAAAGCAAGCTTATACATCATTAGCCAAAAAAAAAAAAAGAAGCCTTTACCATTTCACCCATCCATTCACTCCAAAAGTCTGTCCAGTTCTTCCTTGAATTTATTTAGGCTATCTACTTCCCCAACGACAGATGGAAGTTTGTTCCAGCAATCAACTGCCCGCTTGCTAAAATTGTAAATGTAAATGTAAGTGTAAATTTTAAAATGTAAATACGTTTTAATATATGTGAAAAGCTTTAACAGCTGAAGGGCTTCTTTTTTTTTCAAATGAACAATAATTATTTCGGAACTTCTTTAGAAATAACCCATCTTATTCTGTTTGCAGTTAAATTTCCATGTGGCGAATTTTTAAATTAAAAGAAAGAAAACTCTTGGCAGACGGACCGTATCGCTTGTTAACGATTTCGCGTGACACCCAGTGATCATGGATAATAAGCGAAACAACGCTTGATTACTCTACTGGAATTACTCCATATTAACAAAAGCTAATCAGAGCGAAACTGTACTAATTTCCATGCACAGTTCGAGATCCAAAAATGTTATAACTTTATGTAGTATTTCTCAGTGTTCACTTCTAATCATACTGAAGTCACCCTGTCGAGTCTTCGGTAATTCAAATACTTTCGGCAAGAAATAAAATGCTGAATTGTAACTAGGATTACCAGGTGGCCAGTTTTGACCCGTATTTGAGCTCACTATCCGGTATTTGTTCAATTTATGTAATTGTGAACCTGTTAATTTTGTAATCATTGTTGCTGTTTACATGTACAAATGTATTTTCGCATTGCCAGAATAACAAACTTTTTTCAACTGTTTTAATTAAATTTCAATTTCTGCATACGGATGAACATAACAGTTTCGACACGGAATCAGTAAGAAGTACGGTAACTTCTTTTCTTTCTTTTTCTTTTCTGTTTTTTTTAATATATCTCTCAAATTGTTTGGATGCGAAAAATGTTGTTTTCTATATAAAAAGCGACACAAGTTGTGGCAATCAAACTTAAATTATAAGTTGTAGAAGATTACGAAGGGTGGTTTCAAAAAATATATGTATTCACCCAGAAGTAGTTGTGATAGAATGTTGAAACAAACAGCAGGTATTGCACTTTTTCAACTTAGTCACCAGACGAAATGACATATTTTTTACACCTCTCAATACACTTCCGCAAGCAAGTTGTATATAAGTCGGTAGTTGATTGCTGAAACAGACTTCCATCTGTTGTTGTGGAAGTTGATAGCTTAAATAAATTTAAGGCTGAACTAGACAAACATTTGGAGTGACTGGATGAGTGAACTGGGAAGATTTTTTTATTTTTTTTTTTTTTCCGGGCTGACGCTGTTATAAGCTTGCTTGCTTTCTTGCATCTTATGCCTCAACTAATGCCAATGCTAAAGTCCTCTGTCCTTCAAATAACGACTCGGCAGTAGAAATCATCTGCAGCAAAGTGCTTTCCACGAAGAAAAGATTTCAAAGCAGGAAGAAGAAGAAATCCGACGGTACAAGGTCAGAGCAATAAGTAGGATGGGGGTAATATTTCAAACCTACATTTGTAGGCACACCACTGCAACATACGAGGAATATGCAAGGGCATTATTGTGGAGCAGGCGCACACCTTTTGACGACTCTACCTGTCTTTCTTTCTTTTATAGCAGTATGTAGCTTTATAAAAATAGTTGGAATAATATTTCATCACCGCCACAATACAGCCCTTTTAAGGTAATATGTTAATATACACCAGGGGTGACCAACTGAATTTGTGATGCGATCTACTTTTTTTCTTCAAGCCGCGATCTACCATCTCTAGAATTTCATTGCACATGGTTAAAAAAAACTAATCAACACATGTTGAAAAATGTTGTTTATAAATTTTTAAATTAAATACAATTCAGAATTCTTATTTTAAATTCATGCGAAGTTTGTTTTTTCATGTCATCTGCCAAGCTTTCAAATTCGGGGATATACTGTGATAAGGCCAACCGTAAAGAATCTTCTGTATGCAAGTCCGTAAGAGTAGACAGTCTTCGTCTTTGTTTGTTTAAAATACGGATTCACATAGATATGTGGAACCGAAACAGAAATTTAAAAGTTCACTGCATTTTTTGTACATTTGGATACTTTTCTCGGCAAACATATTTCCAAAAGTCTTTTTCTGATTACCTGGCTTTTAGGAAGATGTCGTTTCGCAATGTAATAATTTCATTTTCAAGTAATATTTTTTCCATTTAAAAAATCTCAACGATTTTTTTCTGCAATTTGTTTCGTATCTAAGTTGACATTAAATGGATAAGAAATATATTGAACAATGTAGCTGCTGATAATGATCTAGCATATTTGCAAAATGATCGAATTTTTTTTCTTTGAGATCCTTAGCCATTTACAAAAATTGATATTTATATGCAGAAATACTACTAATCATGTCACTACATTTTTATTTTTTCTTTGTAATTTCAAATTCAGATCACTTAATTTACTGGTAAAATCTGTCAAAAAAAAACCAGACCACACAACCATTCCGTACCTTGTAGCTGCTGATAATCAGCTTCCCTTCGATCAACAAATTTTTATATTTCATTCAGCAAATTTCGAAATCTCTGTAGAAACTTACTCCGACTCAGCCACCTCACATCTGTGTGTAATATCAGATCTGGCTTATTTACATCGAGTTGCATTTTGAAAAGTCTCTTTTGAAGAGATTGTCCTCTGATGGAATTCACGATTTTGAAAGCCATGTCCATAACACTTTTAGTATTTAATCTTTTGCTGGCTAACACTTGTTGGTGGATGATACAGTGGTAACTCAAAAAAATCTGTGAATTCATCATCTTGGCACAATGCGATGAATCCAGATGCCCCGTTATTGCTTTAGCTCCATCTGTTGTTATTGATACGAGCTTAAATAGTGGTAATTTATTTTTTTTTCAATAAAATTTTTAAATGCGTTAAATATCAAGACCTCTAGTTTTTTCTTTTAACGAAACCATACTCAGCAGTTCTTCTCTAGTGGCAGAATCATCGAAAACCATACGAACAAAAACGAGCAATTGAGCTGTATTACTGACGTCTGTAGATTCATCCAATTGTAAAGAAAAGGTGACACAATTAGCGATATGAGCACGCAATTGTTCGCTCACATTTTTACTAATTTTTTCGATGCATTGCATCACAGTATTTCAAGACAATTGCAGATCATGAGAGCACTTTTAAATTTCATTTTTGTTCTTAACATTTTCGAAAGGAGAATCTATTATTCCTAAAAATGCGTCTTTGATGAATTTGCATTTTTTTGCAAGAAGATGACTCGCTTTAAATGGTGCTTCAGTTACTGCTTTAGATTGTAAATTAGGTGTCATGAAGAAATTTTGTTGTGCGAATCTGGATTTAAGTTCTTTTAATTTATTTTTTCTGAGGTCACTATTAGGCGGAAAATCCGATTTATATTTACCATGGAGTTTCGAAGTGCCTTTCTAAATTTCCTATTTTGGGTATAGCCATGGAAGCACTGCAAATCAAACAACATTTTTTCTTTTATCATTACAAAAAAGAAATTTAGTTCCCACTTTTGATGAAAATGATACGTTTTACTCTTTTTCATAGTGTTCATTTTAAATCAAAGGCTATTAAATTAACGTATTAGTACTGCCCACTTATTAATATTAAGTAAGCTAAATAAGAATTGGACACATACACTATGTTCTCCACAACGTAACTGCATGAATTTTCACGAGCTCCTAGCTGGCTGTGCGGCAACAAGAGTAGTCACGTAGTTTAACGGATTTGTAATAAGCGTATGTAGTGGGGCACATAATAATAATAATAATAATAATAATAATAATAATATTTAGATTTCGACTAATATATATTTTTATATATATTTAAAATTCGTCGTGATCAACCGAAATTAAACCTGCGATCGACTTGTTGGGTTTTCCCCCTTGTATACACCATGCTGATCCCAAAAACTGACAGCATCACCTTGCCAGCACTTGGTTGCACTTTTGCCTTTTTTTGGAAGAGCGTGATTCTGCATGCTTCTATTGTTTTTACATTTTAGTTTCAGGATCATAGCGATGGATCCAAGTTTCATCCACGATGACTAGCCGAGAAGAAAACTTACTTTTCCGATCAACAGCATTCATGTGCACATTGTGCCCTTTCCTTCTTCTGGTGAGGGGTCAGACGCCTGCGAACCCATCTGACAGACACTTTACTCATATGCAACTGTAGATGGATGATATTCTCTACAGAACCTACGCGAATTTGGAGCTCTGCAGCTAATACGGCGATCTTTCGATTAGTTCTTTGACGCTAATACGGCGATCTTCCAGGAATACTGACTCGATTTTTGCAACACTCTTCTGTTATAGCAGTTATTATTATTATTATTATTAGCCATATGATGCAAGGAAGCCTGGGGCTTATGCTGCACCAGCCAAAAAAAAAAATTTTGAGTTACCCTGAGAGAGAGAGAGAGAGAGAGAGAGAGAGAGAGAGAGAGAGAGAGAGAGAGAGAGAGAGAGAGAGAGTCAGAAGTAGAAGGGAATCACCAAGGATGAGAAGAATGATGATATCCAGATCAGGACCCTGGGTGTGCTGGGCTTCCTGGAATTTCTTTATCATGCACTGAGGTTCTTCGGACGTCACCTCACAGGCCTATGCGGACGATCTGATTTTGGCTGTGGCTTCGGATTCCAGGGCTTAGCTCGAGACCCAAACAAAGAGGGCGCTATTACTCCTGCAGGAATGAGATAACCTCCATAATCTCCAGATTTCCCCAGCTAAGACAAGCTCAATTCTTCTAAAAGGAGCATATTCAATCTGTGAAGATCCCTACAGATCAAGATTGATGGAACCACGATCAGGCTCACCTCAGAGCCAAAATACCTTGGCATAGTGCTGGACTCTGGTCTCACCTTCCTGCCACATCTGAAATACCTGCAATCTAAAATTAGAAACTACACCGCCTTGGCAGCCAGAGCTACGCGCAGGGATTGGGGCCTCAACCGCCGCACGCTCTCTCTTTTCTATAGGGCGGTCTTCCTTAACAGCAATAACCTACGCCTCGGGCATTTAGTACTATAGAGCTGCTCTCGTAACCATCAGGAAAAAGCTAGATACCATCCAGAGATCCATCCTGCAGGCCTGCTGTACAGCGAGCACACATGTACTGCAGGTGCTGGCTGGCGCCCTCCCGCTGGACATAGAGGTGGTCCGATGCAGGCTCCTTTACCATCTATCTAAGGATACATCAGTCACCTTCATGAACTTTACCACGGTAATTGCCAAAAATCCAAAAGCAGAGAAGAGACGACTCACCTCCCATTTGCAGCAGGCTAGCCAGACAAGATGGACGAATTTCACCAAGGAGGAAATAAAAAGGAAATTTTTTTCCTATGTAGACAAGGTCTACCATAAATCACCAACATGGTTTTCCCCCAGCTTGCATAGAACATTGCTTCTGACAGGACATGGCTCCATCAAAATCAAACTCACATCCTTAGGAATCACTGAGGATCCGTACTGCCTTTGTGGGGCTGTGGAGATCTGGTCATATCTGATGCGTGACTGTTCCCTTCTATGAAGGTCTACGAAGTCAAATGATTGCAATCCCAAAGGATCTTCCTCCCAAAGGACCAGGAATATCATCTCCTGGATAGCAAACAAAGAAAGTAGTCTTCATGAACTTTTCCCAAGAGCTATTCAAGAGGAGAAGATCCTTTCCTCAAGACCATCAACAACACCTTCCCACCTAATAATCTGATTATAAATCCTTACTTAAACCATTCCAGGAAGGATACAAACTTAGAAGACATGATATGCATCCTGGAGAACCCATATGGGCTTGTTCTGCCACTAGCCTGCTTGCCAGACAGCACCAGACAAAACTAGCCTGGTCTACTCTGCTTCTCCATCCCTATACCCAACTTGTCCTAATAGAGTCCTCTCCATCTTCTTTGCGGGGTTCTTCCCATTGTAGACTGCTTTGATCCCCACACTAACTTTACTACTTTTTTTATTTATTTATTATTTTATTTATTTATTTATTATTTTATTTATTTTTCTCCGTCCGGGAAGCTTAGGCGACCCTTGTGGAGGCACGCCAGAGAATAAAGTGTAAAGTGTAACGTGTTTTCGGGTCAAATGGTACCAGGGGTTCCCCCATCTCGGCGTAGTATACATTGTCATGTGATACAGTACACTATAAAGGCCAGAGATTTAAAAGTGTATGGATATTGTGATGTGTAATGTTTTGTACCGTTGTTCATTTAGCCTTTTAGCCGTTGGGCCCCTAATGGGACCCACCGTTGCCCACCATGAGGCAGACAAGGTACACCCAGAATAGTTATATTTACTCTGGCAGGTCCTACTACCTAATTTCCTGAGATTTCAGTGGCTAGGATCGGAAAAAAAAAGTTACTATAATTTATGCTGAAAGGGGGCAAGCCGAATGGTAATAGGGTTGTTGCACGGTTGACTTAAGTTTTTGAATGTGGGTTTGGAATAATTTTGGTTTCATTAGACACGGTCGCAAAGTTGGAGAGAGGGTGGGAAGACTGAAGACTGGAAGTGGTAAGACAGAGGTGAAGTCAATAAAGAAGGCAACCCCAGGTGGTCAACCCCAGGAAGGCAACCCTCTGGTGAGGCATGACGATGCCTCACCAGAGGGAAGAAAATGGGGTGGTGAGAAGGCAATAGATTTCTCTCTCTCTCTCTCTCTCTCCCCCACCAACGAAGTTGGAAGAAAGTACCGTGCAAGAGTGCACTGGTTTGGGGAGGCCAATGGCCTTGGCAGCAAGCTGCAGCAATAGTCGTGTTCGGTGAGTTTGCCTCAGAAGTCACAGCCACTGGTGTCAGGTTCATGAGATGTGTAGAGTCAAGTCTGACTTGGATCTTGAAACAGGTGAGCAGTGGACTGCGTCGATTCCGTGTCCAATCCTGGTCCTGTTGCTGAAGGTCCTTAGTGTGGTTAGTTCAATCTTGTTGTGTTATACCTTTTAGCTCGTATAGCCATAGTCGGTTCTAGATTGGTAAAAGCTTTTTGTTTTTGTTTTTACGAAGGCGGGGCATTTTGGATCTCTAATAGAATGTGAGTGCTCCAGCTTCAGGTACTTGCAGTTCGCGCAAATGTGTTGGTTGTCAGCAAGATGGAAGCACTCTTTTTGGTTTGTGTTTAGGAGTCTGCAGTGAAAACGTCATATTCTTTCACCGCTAAGAATCAATATTGACACCAGATAAAGACTTAAGTGTTTTGAAATTTATAAATAACAATAAATTACAAGATACGTTGCCAAATTTATGGGTAGCACTGGAAGTTATGTTGACAATTCCATTAACTGTAGCAAGCGGGGAAAGGAGTTTTGGCAAATCAAAGCTAATTAAAACATATGTGCGATCATCAATGTCGCAGGCAAGGTTAAATTCATTAGAATACTATCAATTGAACATGATGTGGCTGCACATTTGGATTTTACCGTTAATACATTTCCTGATATAAAATCAAGGAAAGGAATTTCGTTCGTAAAGGAATGCATTAAAGGAAACTCGATAAAATTATGACATTTGGTGTTAATGACAAAAAATTTTTAAATTTTCGTTTTGTGTTTTTGAACAGCTTTGATGTAACTTGTTGTAATGTAATGTAAAATCTATATTTATTCTGTAAGCATCTACTATTAAATGTTGTCAAGTGTCAGTCTGTCTCCAAATCCATCCACTCCCAGATGGGATACCGATTTGAAATTTGCTATAAATATAGGTGATTGACTGCAATACTGTGTGCATCCCATTCTTTCACATGAGCGGCTGAAATTTAATTATTATTCTTATTATTAGCTATATGGTGCAAGGAAGCCTGAGGCTTATGCTCACCAGCCAAAAAAAAAAAAAAAAAAAAAAAAAAAAAAAAATCCCGAGTTAAACTGAGAGAGAGAGAGAGAGAGTCAAAAGTAGAAGGGATTCACCAAGAAAGAGAAGAATGATGATATCTAGCTCAGGACACTGGGTGTGCCAAGCCTATACCAGATGTGAGCCCCTGGGGTTAATATAGAAACTATTATTATTATATAAATTAAAGGCAATCCTGCTAGTATTTTGATAAATGCCCTTGTAAAAAATTGACTCTTTTGTAAAATTTTTATTGTTAATATTTTAATGTGACAAAACATTATAAATATTCTGGTTGTCTTTTTTGTGTACATTTGTCTTTTTAACTTTTCTCTAGCGAAAATAAAAATATTAACTCAATATAAACACCTCAAATTTTTCTATCTGGAAGGGGGTGCAGGAATGCCTCACCTCTGTACAAATTACCTCGGGCCGGCCCTGACTGACATGTTGTTTGTTTGTTATTTGGTTTTTAGGAGCATTAGCAACTAAGGCCATATTGCTCCGGGATATGCGATGGTCATTCCTGACCTTTCCGCATCCTCCGTATTTGGTGGTGACGGGCTCGAACCCCGGTCTAATCAAGAAGCGTGAGCTACGCACTGCTGCTCCTTCTCACCTGGCTACGGAGGCGCCTTTGACTGACATAGTCGATTTCATATAGTCTCGTGTAAGCTTGTACCTAGTAATGCTTATCTTCTCCTCTCTTATTATTCTTGTTTACGTGTTGTTGGCCCGAAAAAAAGAGTGTCCAATACAGTAGACTGTTGAAATAATGGCACCCCAAATAACGGAGCATTCGAGCTAACGGCACATTGAGATCGGATGTTTACATACAGCGCAGATGTCTTGCAGTGTCGTAAAAAAGAAAACGGCAAGTCACGTGATTACTATATTTGTTTACGTTCGCCATTTTCAAAGTGAATTCTGAACTGATATTATGGATTATACCGCTATTTTACATTTATTTTAAATAAAAAATCACTCACTATGGCTCCTAAAGTAAATAAACCTCATAAACTATAATAACATTATAGCTTTGTGACAAATTCGATATAATCCAAACTATTTTTTTTTTTTTTATGTAAACTCCAAACACGAGAGGTATTAGAACCTATATTACTTAGTACCGTGCTTGGGTTGGATGTTGAGAACACGAAAGAAGATATTTGTTGACATTGGACTTGAACTTCTGTAGCCTGTAATTTTCTGAAAATACGTATGAAGGAAGGTTGTTCCAGAAAACGGCACTTGAATGAATAAACGAGGAAGATGAAAAGTTGGTTCTGTGAGTTTGAAGTTGGACAGTAAATGGATGTTGGCTGGTGGCGGCACGTGTTCGGACTGTTTTGAAAGAGAGAGTGGGAATTATAGAAGCCCATTCAGAAGAACAGTGCCCATGGAAATATCTGTAGAAGAGGCATGCAGCAGAAACAGTACGTCTATGAGACAGCGAGTGGAGCGACTCTGTTAGAGAAGAATCATTAATTAACCTAACTGCCTTCTTCTGAATGGAATCAAGAAGCCTGAGAGAGCTTTTGGGGGCACCACCTCAGATGTGGGAACAATATTCCATGGCAGGGCGGATTTGCGATTTATACAGAGTGAGCAGCTGTTTGGAAGAAAAGTAACGCCGTGAGCGAAAGAGAAAACCAAGTTTTTCAGATGCAGAGGAAACAATATTAGTAATGTGCTTGTGCCAAGCCAGATTAGAAGTCAGGGTAATCCCCAAAAGAGATATATCATTTTGCCTAGAAATCGGAGTGATAAGCATAGGAGCAGAAGAATCCTTTTTGCGAGATGTAAGACAAGACTAGTTTTAGAAGGGTTGAAATCAATTAAGTTGTTGTTGCCCCACTGGAGAAATACCTGAAGATCGGCATTTAAGGAATTGGTAGCAGATTTTCGAGAAGTTGAAACTAATTGAGCAGGCAAGGTTTCTCAAAATGGAAAGTGGAATGCAATGTGCTATCATCGGCAAAACTATGGATAGGATTTCCAGTCAATGGAAGAAGGTCATTAATGTACAAGAGGAAAAGAGTGGGAGAAAGAACTGAACCTTGGGGGACACCGGCATTAGTGGAGAAGTTAGAAGACAGAGAGAGCCATCTACCATCACCCTCAGTGAGCGATTAGAGAGAAAACTGGAGGCTGCCGTAGCCTAGTGGTCAGGCGCGCGGGTGCATAAGCACGTGCCTTGAGTGACCGGGGTTCAAGCCCGTGACTGCTGAATACGGTGCTGTTTCTTGTATTCAATCTATCTTGCGAACTCCTCTGACCGTTTGGTCGTCCCGGAGTATAAACAGAAAATTTATTTTTTTTTTAAAAACAGTTGGCAAACCATAAGGGTATTGGCTGTATGATTAGGATTGTCCGGTATTCTTGTAGGTAAATGAACAAGACCTTTATGCCAAACACGATCGAAAGCCTTTGAGATGTCAAGAGCAACTACTTGTGTTTCACCGAACCTTTCCATTGAATTAGTCCATAAATGGGTAACATAAGCCAGAATATCACCAGTGGATCGACACTGACGGAATTCATACTGGCGATCGTTGATTAGACGGAAGGTTTCTAGGTTGGCGGTTAATTGATTTCTCCATTACTTTAGAAAGAGTAGAAGTAATTGCAATGGGACGATAATTGGATGGGAGGGAATTGTCACCCTTTTTAGGAACTGACTGGATATGAGCAAATTTCCAAGCAGAAGGAAAAACACCTTTGGAATAAGAAAGTGAAAAAAGGCGGCAAAGAATAGGAGTAAGTTCAGGAGCACAGGTTTTGAGAACAAGTGCAGAAATACCATCGGGACCTGGAGCTTTCTTAGCATCAAGGTTCGTCAAAATCCTTCTGACATCCTTTTGACGGAAGACCACATGAGGCATTGAATGGAGCGTGTTAGGAATGGTGTGGGTGTTTCACCAAGATTATTAATACATAAGTTGAAAGAAAAATGGGATGCTAGCAAGTCAGCTTTATCCTTGGCTGAAGTGACAAAAGAACCATCTGGTTTGGCCAGAGGTGGGAGCAGAGATGGGCAAAAGTTGCGGCCAATAGCTTTGGCAAGAGACCAGATTGATCGGCTACCATTAGGGCAAGAAGGAAGTTTTCTACTCTTAGCCTGTTCAGACTCTAGTTTGGACTGATTAATAACTTCTTTACAATTGTTGCGAGCTTTGGTGTAGGCAGAAAATGAAACTGTAGAATTAGAAACAAGCCAATTACGATATGCAACATTCTTCCCTTGAACAGCCTTAGCACATTTATTGGAAAACCAAGGTTTAGATAAAGGACGAGATTTTAAAGTGGAGTGTGGGATAAAGGATTCCATTCCTGCAAGAATAATTTCACTGACACGAGCTGAGCAAACGTTGACATCAGACGTTTTGGAACAGTAATCCAACCAAGGAAAAGAAGAAAAGAAATGGCCTAGGTCATCCCATTTGGAATACTTGTAATGACAAACAAACACGAGGTTGGGAATAGCCATGAGATAAAGGTTCCATTGGAGAAGAGACAATCTCCAAGTTGTGATCTGAAGTGCCAAAAGGACCTCTCAATTCGACCGTGTACTTAGAAGGGTTGTTTGTGAGAAAACGATCAAGGGTATTGGCTGTATGATTAGGATTGTCCGGTATTCTTGTAGGTAAATGAACAATCTGTGCAACGTCATTAGTAATTGCAAAAGCCTCAGCATCTCGACCAGCTGGGTCGGTGCGACTAGAAAACGGAAGCCAGCTGGAGTTGTGAACATTAAAATCACCAAGGAAAATTACCTCAGTGTTAGGAAAGTTGGACTGGAGAAAGTCAAGCTGCAAAGAGAGAAAGTCAAAGAGTTCCAAGTGATTAGTGCATTTGGGAGAACGGTAGAGAAAACAGATAAATTTGACACAATGAGGTAGAGAGATTTTAAGCCAGAGAAGATCAAAGAGAGGGGATTCCAAATTGCCAAGTCTCTGACAGGGAATATCAGAACGGACATATGCACAAGTACCACCTTTGAGGCGAAAGGAATCATACAGCGAATAATTTGGGCATCTGAGATGAGCAGTAGTTGAATCAACCGATAACTGAGATTCTGTCAGAAAAAGTACATGGGGTTTGGTCGACTGCAAGTGGAATTGGACATCGTTGAGATTAAAATTGAGACCACCTATATTTGAAAAATGAATTAGAAAGTGCTTGGGAGGTTTAGATATTTTCGCAGATAAGCTTGCTCAATTTGTTTGACAATTTGGGAGGTCTATTTGTTTGACAATGGGAGGTTTAGATATTTTCGCAGATAAGCTTGCTCTATTTGTTTGACAATTCATGGTGTGTTCAATAGTAAGAAAAATTGGGTGGGATATGCTGTATGAAGTAATGAAATTTTTGGATATGGCGTACACATGGTAATAATATACCCAGATCCTTGACATAACGTGGCCTCGACAATGCACCCCAACATACACACTACTCGGACTCCCTCCAGTCACTATCTGGCAGAGTAGAGGTAGCAAGATTATACACTAGTTGATCCGAAAACCTAGAGAGTTACCGATAGGTTCGGTCCCGTGTACTAACTAGCCGCCGGCCTGCGAACACCGTTTTAGAGCTGTACCCTCGAAATGTAAGAAATATTGGATCTCGCCAAGATGTTCATCATAACCTCAAAAGTCGTCAATCAAACTGCATGATGGAAGAGATAGGGAAGGGTTGACCGGAACTTGGCTCTTAAGACTAAACATGGGTTCCACCACTTCAAGCCTCCAATAAGCAAATTGGTGGTATTGCACCTGTTGATGAGAGTCATCTACCACCTAGTACTACCTGGTAACAGAGGGACGGTGTTCCTCCATGTGGTGTGGGCGCCACACCTCGATCCCTGCTTACGTTGGTTCACACCTGGGTGATCATCCACCATGGATTACTAACAGTCCCACCATCGTGAAGGTGCAAGCAGAGGATTTGGCTGTCACAGACCGTCCGGACTTCGCCGAAATTGGGTCCACTTGACTTGAGTGTCACCCGAATATCAGTTCCATCAGCGTTTTAGACTCCCAGATAGCAAGTACAGCTTGTCTGGCATATCTGAGAGAATGTCTATGACAACCTATGACTGAGAATGTCTATGACAAGGACTAGCGGCCGGCCTACGAGTTAATTCATATACCAATGTATATTGTCTCTATAAATTGCGTGTGTTCTCTGGTCGATTTGCCTAATTTTCTGGAAGAAAAACCCAGTCTTACCTGGGGGGGGGGAAACCTTGCTAACTACGTCTGAGACCGACTAATTTAGCCATGGGGTGAAAAAAGCCCATAAAAGTTCCTCGTGTCATCGACGGGATTTGAACCCGAACCTTTTCTACCCGGTGTGGGGGGACTGTGAGAATACTGCTGTGCTACCGCTCAGACAAAACTTGATATAATAAAGAAAATAGAACGGGGCGTAAGCAGGAGTGTATCAATGGCAGAAAATAACATTGGATCGTCAACATGCTTCGGTTTTTTTTATGTGCAGTTAATAAGATTGCATTCATAATCTCTCTATTTCTGCATTAAATATATTATAAATAAAACTTTCTAGACAACGGAAAGATCAAAATAACGGCACCTTGAATTCATATATTCTGAAAGTCTACTGTAATTGCAAAATTCTGAGTAAGGATTCGAATCATTTTTGGCACATGTATAGCCTGTCGGCCTCTAAAATAAGTTCGGAAAGCACTGACATATAGTTTAAATTCCGGTTTTATTACCAGAAATTAAAGCAGTGGTTTTCAAACTTTTTTTAATAACGGCGCCCCCTAAGTAATTTATTTTATTTTGCGGCACCCCTACTCAATTTTCTGCCTGTTAGATCCGATTCTCTGTGTGTGTATATATATATACACACACAGAACATATATATATTTGTTTGATTTGGTAGTTGTTGGCGCATCGGCTTCTGTGGCCATATTGCACCTCCCAAAGTTTTTGCAGTACTTTGATCCAAGCCTGAGGCGGGAATCGAACCCGCGACCTTTGGGTTGCCGGGCAGGTACTTTACCCACTCGGCTAGCCCGGTCGAGATATATATATATATATATATATATATCTCGCACACACACACACACACACATATATATATATATATATATATATATATATATATATATATATATATATATATATATATATATATATATATGTGTGTGTGTGTGTGTGTGTGTGTGTGTGTGTGTGTGTGTAATTTTATTCTTTATATAGAGGTACTAAGTAAACATCAATTATAGATCACCACAAAATTAAGATACCGTACACCTTTTTATAATGAAAGAAACATATAAATTAAAAAATAATAATAAGCTTAAGTAACTTAAAACCAAATTACGTGGCACCACTAGAATGTTGTTGCGGCAACCTAAGATGCCGCGGCACCCGGTTGAAAACCACTGAATTAAAGGAAAACTATTTTCCTGCTCATATTTACTGCCTTTTAGCACTTAATTTAGTACAGGTAATTAGGGGAACTGTAGTGACCTTCTCACGACAACGATTCTGTGAGACGAAATTTTATTCATTAGCCTACGTTAAATTTATTTTATAAACAGATTTTATTTATTTATTTTTTTTTTTTCTTATTACAAGATTTTTGTGTAAAACTCCCTTAAATTGTATAGTTACCAAAGTTTGGTGGCGCTGAGCGGGGGTTCTGTGGAAGGAAAGCTATTGATTCTCATTGCTTCTAGCTTTGCCTTTGGTAGCGCAACGCATTTTTAACGTAATATGCAGCACGCTGTAGGAAAAGGTTGATCGCCACTGTTCCAGAGTAAAGAATACTCATGGATCATGAGTGCTCGCATTATGAATTATTAACAATCTAAACGCTATTAGTGTTGTCGAAAATTTATCCAGCGAAAAGTGTACGCTATTTTTAATTGGTTTGATATCCGATTAATTACGATTGCACTCAAACTTGTAATCGGCAATGATGCAGCTTATGGCACACTATGGCCATAGACGCCCATGCGCCTAAAAAATGCCGACCGGGCTAGCCGAGTGGGTAAAGTACCTGCCCGGCAACCGAAAGGTCGCGGGTTCGATTCCCGCCTCGGGCTTGGATCAAAGTACTGCAAAAACCTTGGGAGGTGCAATATGGCCACAGAAGCCGATGCGCCAACAACTACCAAATCAAAAATCAAATCAAGCCTAAAAAATTCTGAAACAAACAAACAAACAATGATGCAGCTTAACATTTAGGGAAAAATCGTTTGGACGTATAACAACTAGACCACTTTGAGCTTAATTAAAAAAAAAAAAAAAAAGAAGTAAACCTAACAACGGAATCGGTGCCCCAGTGCTTTCCAACCCATTTCGAACATTGCCACTTCAAGGGTATAAAGGTAAGACGGCTTACATCTTCGTACCTATGAACATGGGTTAAAAACAAGCGCTTTCACAACTACAGCTATTGCTTGGAGATGATAAGAGCTGACAGCCGCTTATCGCCGTCCTTTGTGAGGCTTTTACTCGACTGTTTATTTGTTATCCGTTGAAACTGGCATTGACAAAACTACTGTGGGTTTTTCTTTCCCTGAGTATTTCAATACGAAAGTTTTAAAGGCATGTGATTGAACTATCTCGGAATAAATATTAGTCATATTATTGTTGTTTGTTATTTTGGTTTTTAGGATTTTGGATTTAATCTTGGCTCACAAGCGAAAATAACTTCTTCAAATGTATTATAATCCAAAATAAAGCCTTAAAAATAAAATCTTACACAGCCTGATAAATTAGACATTTCCAGCTGCTTTTTCCCAATAAATAAAAATAAATATAATATCTGTTTATACTCTGACACGACCACATAAGGTCAAAGGAGTTAATAAGATAGAAAGAATACAAGAACATCACCGTTTAGTAGTTAAACGGAATTGAACGCCAGTCACCCAAGCACTACCTACATGCCCTTGTGTTGACCACTCGGTTACGCGGCCGGTAGCAATTAATCACAGTGTTCATAAAAATTGTTAAATCCAAAGCAAAAATAGGAATGGAAAAAAAAAAAAAAAAAAAAATCTAAATTAGAGAGTTAGAGAATACATGTAAAAGTAAATATATTCAGTTAGCCGACAATTCTTATAATACTTATAGATTGAAGTGGGTACTCACCGACTGACAGATAATCACAGCAAAACTATACATTAATCCTGAGTAAATAATCATTGAAGTGTTTAAAAGAATCGACACATTTCCAGCAGTGTGAGGGTTCACTTGCCGTGACTCACGTGCCTCAAACACTGGTGAGAGACTGTGCTCCCCATTGTAATACACTCCGTCTTGCTCACGTAAGCAGCGCGCTACTGTGATGCGTGACATGGATTATTAGTGTGCATGTTGACTGCACTATTGGAATTTAAAAATTCTTCTATTAGAGCGTAACGCTTTCTGTGTGTTTGTGTCAAAAACACCAGTACCCGTGACTTATTAAATTTATCGGCACGCACTGCTTGAAAACCTATAAATGAAATCATGGGAGACTATCTAGTTGACAGAACCGTTTGACGATATAACTCTCCTTACACTCCGTCCCTGTTCGCCTGACCACTTCTCAGGCCAATATTATAGACAGAAATTTTCAGTTATTCACCTTCCGCTAATAATGCTTGTTTCGCTCGAAAAAGTGACCCAAGCGAAATTTCGGACGTATCACGACTGTAGTCGAGTGGTCAGGAGTGGGGGGTTGTGGTAGCATGCGATCGTTGAATAGACTGGGGGTTCAAGCCCCTCACTGCTAAATACGGTCGACCAACCCGCACTGAGTCCATTTCCCATAACATGACATGTTAAGGAGGCATCATCCTGTAGTTTATTGATAACGGCTGCAAATTTATTTTATTTATTCATTACGTTCTTTATATCACAAGCATAGAGTCGGTGTGTGTGTGTGTGTTCCAGTGACTAAAGAGTAAGTTTTCATCTTTGAGAAAAGTATTACCCAGACTGGATCAGAGCGCACCGGAATGCCATTCCTGTTCGTAACAGGCATCGGTAATAAAATAAAAAAAATTCTGTTTATTCTCCGGGACGACCAAATGGTCAGAGGAGTTCACAAGACAGACAGAATACAAGAAACAGCACCGTATTCAGCAGTCACGGGCTTCAACCCGGGTCACTCGAGGCACGTGTACTTATGCACCCGCGCGCCTGACCACTAAGCTACGGCAGCCCTTTAACACCATGTACAGATACACTTGATTATTAACCAATGCACGGTACTAAGTATTATAAGATCCACAATACCTTTTGTGTGCGTGGGGCAGGGGTCATAAAAATAATAATAAAAGATATTTTCAGTGGCGGCTCGTGACTCTGATGTTTGGGGGTGCTGTGTCTTAAAGTTACATTATATTGCCTTGGTTATAAGACATGTAGGCATACACAGTAATAATAATAAGCAAGTTCCGTCAGATTGTGTTTCTCAATCATTTCAAACGTTTCTTGAAATCCTTGATGCCTTCCAATGGGCAGAAACGTAATTTTACTGGCTGAGTTTTAAGTCCCTTGTGTATTACGTTTGGTCGATGGCGGTGATCTGGTTAATAATAATAATAATGACTACTCTCTCTCTCTCTCTCTCTCATTACTTTTGAAATTCAACTTTTTTTTAACTGTCTTAAGTGTTCGACAAGGCTGAATAATTCCTAGACTTTGTTTTCTGAAACTTTAATTTTATCGCACTTTACGCTGATCTAGTTGCTATCTCTAACAATGCTGCAATCAAATTTAATATCACTTTGGGTAAAATTAGATTTGTCCATTGCCGTCTTAACTATTGGATTATCAGGGGCGCCAATATTTTAAGGCGCCTTCCTCATTTGTAAATTTTTTATATTTCCTATTTTGTTGTTTTTGTAAGAATTTCTAGTTACTATTTATTAACATAAAATTTATTTTTAATTTTAAAATAAATATTATATAAATATAACTATTACCTCTAAAAAATATATGTATTCCACTGTTTTATATATTCCACAAAATATATAAAATATATATATGTATTCAAAATGTTATTAGACCAGGGCGTCAAATTCTTACGATGGTATTGTCTCATCTGTCTCTGAACAAAAGAAGGAAAAAATTTCCAATTATAGATTGAAAATTCTTTCAGTTTTTCAATGAAAACAATCTTTCCTATCAACAACAGGATTAGAAAGATTGTTTTAGTTTGGATAGCGGACAGAAAATATTAAATTGAAACTTAATGCCAGTATTTTATCGTATGATCGACATAAATGAAGCTAGTTTATTTTGGTTTAATTCCCTAATTATTAATGAAATAAAAATTAAATTGTACTAGCATCACTTACATACAGACCCAAATAATTTGCATTATATGAAATTTTCAGAGGCCAGAAATATTTCTAAGAAAATTATTTAAAAGTAACTAAATGAATTGCTTGATAACATTCAGACTGCTGCTCTTACTATATCAGATTTATAGCTTTTGGCACTATTACAACAATATAATTAAAAAAAGCAACACTCCTAATCCTTGCAACCCCCTTCAATTTCTAAACTCGAAAATTGGGTAAGAGGCTTTTATGCTGTCAGATCAATGCGATACATTGGAAGAGGCACATTCTTTACATTCTGATTATAATAGTATATAACAGAGCTATGGTGCTCAATACGTTCTACGTTGATATCAATATTTGAGAGTGTTATACCTCCGTATGACACTCTCAACAAATTAAAACGAAAAAAAGATTAACGTCAAATGATTACAGTAAAAAATCAATTGAAAAAATTTAAAAAATAATTAAAATTCAAAAAACAATTTTAAAAAATGAATTCAAGTTAAAGGAAAATTTTTGCAGATGATCAGGTGGTGATAGCACAAGACTTAGAAGATGCAAAGTATAAATGTCGTCATTTGTTTGAGGAATATAAACAATGGGGTCTAAAAATCAATTTTAGCAAGACTGAAATGTTGTCTTCAGGGCCAGGACACGTTCTAAATATTGCAGGTTTTAAAATCAAACAAGTCGATAAATTCAAATATTTGGGATCAATCTTACAAAGTGATGGATCATCCCAAGTAGAGATCAATAAGAGAATTACAGACGGCAGAAAGGCTATCGGCATGTTAAACTCTGTTCTGTGGAGCAAAAATATCCTAAATAAAACAAAGAAACTTATATTTCAAACTATTGTACAAAGTCTTGTACAAAAAATTGTACAAAATATGGAGCGGAAACCTGGACATTGAATAGGCGAGCGGAAAACAGATTGCTCTCCATAGAAATGGATTTTTGGAGACGCTCAGCAGGAACTTCTAGAAGAGACAGAAAACGGAGTGCAGACATAAGGGAAAAAATGGAAGTGAAAAAGATTATTATTGAGGCCATCAAAGAAAAGCGTCTAACATGGTATGGACATGTAAAACGGATGCAAGAAAACAGATATTCAAAGGTTATCCTGGAATGGATACCTCCTGGAAGAAGGAGAAGAGGAAGACCTAGGAGGACATGGATGGATGGAGTACGGGAGTGCATGATAGCCCGAGGCTTAACCGACCAAGACACCTTGAACCGCACTTTATGGCGGGAAAAAAATTCCTAACAAGAAATAATTTGTAGGCTGAGGAAACCCATTGTAAATGGAAACACTCCTCTTGAAGAAGAAGAAGGGAAAATTTTGAAAAACGATTTTCCTTCCCGAAGCAGACAATGCTTTTCGACCGTATGTCGTTATCACAGGAATGGAAATTACGGAGTATGTGAGCATCAATCTTAAACAGAGAGATTATTTGTCCTTACGCATGAGCGTGAAAGGCCGCGATTATTTGTCTTTGCGCATGCGCGCAAAAGACCACGAATCGGAGATTGGATATGGACGGCGAACGTTAATAGAATTCTCACATAATTTAATTTCGACGGGTCCTGGAATTAATAGCCTCGTATAATTACGTTGGACACTAAGTATTTTGGTCTCGTTAAATAAAAATACATGTTTTTCATTAACAGCATGAAAGGTCAATTCTGACGCTGCTGAACGAGAAGCACGAACTGAGGACGGGATGCGCGTTGTTTTACGCGAACAATGAGCGGTTCTCGTGCAGATCCTTGGTAAGACGAGTCGCAATCACTGCAAGAAATGTTCTGTACCAACTCATTTATTTGTGTCGCGAAAGAGTAAAGGACTCAGCGATTGTTCAGTATAGCGTGTAATTTCCGTGCTAGTCTGGCCACAATCTTAAATTCGGTATCTTTAACAGAATCTGTTAAGCTGATTGTGCCTTTGTTCATGACCTTTGTCAGGAAGCTTAGGCAACCCTGGCAAAGGCCAGCCAGAGTATAATGGGCAGCCTGGCTCACCTCCCAGTGGTGGTGGCGGGCAACGTGGGGTCCCACTAGGGGCTCTGCGGCCAAGCAGCCAGAGACACAACAACAAAACATAACACTACTCTGACAGAAACCAGACATTACACTTTTTCTGGCTTTTACAGAGATTCTGTACTTCTTCACAAAGTACCATGGTGCAGATGTGGGAAACCACAGGTGGCGCCTTTCACAAAACACTATGCCACTATGTGCTTCAACGTATGGAACAGAAATAAAGTATTTTTTGAAGTTGCTATTGTTGGATGGTATATATCATCCTATAAGAAAATTCCTATACAGGATGTCTCAAAAATATTGGTACAAACGTTTAGGGGAGGTAGGTAACATCCAAAGGAATGTGAATCGCATAGAAACCCATAACCGGAAACGTCACCGTAAGTCGGTACACGGCGCTGTTCATCAGTTCGCGAGAGGGAAAATTTCTGGTTTACTCATTCAAGCAGTAGTCGCCGCACGAAGAGCATGCATCTTTATACGAACTGTGAGCTGGCAGACATGGACCTAGTGTATGGATTAACAGAGGGCCAACATGGTGTGCGCCCCCATGCGGCACAAATCAAATTACTATATTAGGGTTACCCGTAAATGATTACATTAACCTGTATTCGTGTCTGTAAATTTCGTGTGTTCTCTGGTCGATTTGCCTGTTTTGCTGGACGAAAAAACCTCAGTTTCTGAGGGCAAAAAACCTTGCTATCTACGCCTGAGACCGACTAACTCAGCCACGGAGTGATTTTTTCACTCCGTGGCCCACTAAATTTCCTCGCGTCATCGACAGGCTTCGAACCCGGGCCTTTTCGGTGTTCGACAGGATTCGAACACAGTCTTCCCCACACCCGGTGTGGGGAGGACAGTGATGATACCGCTGTGCTACCCACGCAGACTCCTATGCGGCAGAACATCGCTTCGCAATAAATGTGTGAGCAGGTATGGTCGGTGACTGCTTAGTCAGCCCATATCTGTTACCATCCCGCATGAACTCCTCTAAATATCGGATCTTTCTTGAACAAGTTCTACCAGGGTTACTTAACGATGTTCCAGCAAATGTGAGACGCAAAATTTGGTTTCAACATTATGGGGGCGCCTGCCCATTATGGAAGGTGTGTTCGTGACCATTTGAACAGGCGTTTTGGGCGTCGATGGATTGGCCGTGGTGGACACGTTGCCTGGCCCCCACGCTCAACTGATTTATGGAGCCTTGATTTCTTTCTGTGGCGGGCCCTCAAATCTATCGTGTCTGAATCGCCTGTGGAGATGGAAATGGATCTCGTGGCGAGACTCGTCTGCGCTGCTGCTACTGTCAAAGAAACTCCAGGTGTGTTCGACTGTGTCCGCCAATGCGTGCTGCGTCGGTGTCACGGATGCATCGCGTCTCATGGTGGAACATGAGACGCTTCGAGCATTTGTTGTAACATCATGAAATGCATCCATCTCGTACTCCATTGTTAATATTATGTCAAATAAATGTTTGCCACTAATTACTGTCTTGTGTCATTTCTGCTTCTTGTGCCTCTGCTACTACTTTCCCGTGACGTTTCCGGTTATGGGTTCCTATGCGATTCACATTCCTTTAGATGTTACCTACCTCCCCTAAACGTTTGTACCAATATTTTTGAGACACCCTGTATATCATCTAGTTTTTTGTATCCTATCCTTAGCTTGTACTCTAATTCGGTTTATTGTAGCGAGGGGATAACAGCTATTTAAGAATCTGCTGGTTAATATATATATTTCTGAGTCTAAAGCAAATTCCGTCGTTGAATATTTATAGGCATTGTGAAACTGATTAAAGTTATTAGCCGTTTTGTATGAACGGGTGACAGCTGTTATAATATAGAAGCATTCCAGTGTTGGCTTACAATAGATGTTAAATAGAATTTTATTCGCGTCCCGAGTAAGCGTGAAATTTAGAAAATTCAATGACTTAGTATCCATATTTTCCCTTTCCAATGTAAAACTGAGTCTAGGATGAATATTATTAAACGAATGAAAAATGTCTTGAATAGTCATACTAGTAGTAATAACCAGAACATCATCTAAATACCTCCCTTAGTATGTAATACGGGGTAGAAAAGGAGTCAAATGTATACGCTCGAACGTTGAGAGAGAGAGAGAGAGAGAGAGAGAGAGAGAGAGATCTCCGATATTAAGCTGCTTAGACTCAATACCATTGGCACACCAAAAATTTGTTTATATACTTTATCTCGAAAGGTCATTTTAGCATTAGCATAGGCATACGATGCAAGAAAGCAACCTTATGCAGAATCAGCCAAAAAAAAAAAAAAAAAACTCTGCCATTTCACCTCTTCATTCGATTCAAATTCCTATCCAGCTCAGCCTTAAATTTATTTAGGCTATCAACTTCCACAACAAAAGATGGAAGTCTGCTCAACCAATCAACCACCCGCTGGCTAAAGGCAAATTTCCGCACATCTATTTTACAACTGTCTTTCCTCAATTTGTATCTATGTCCTCTCAGGTTCTTAATTTGAGCAAGAGGAAGAATCCCATCATCATTCAGCTTGTTCAACCTATTCAAGCCCTTATACACCTCAATCAGATCACCTCGCAGGTGCCTACTCTCCAGGCGCTGCAATTAGCAGAACTTAAGCCTTTCTTGGTAAGAACACCCCCTTTGTTCCCCTCACTAATCTTGTTGCCCTTCTTTCTACTCGTTCTAGCAACTCTACATCCTTCCTAAAATGAGGCCTCCAGACCTGTACAGAGTACTCTAGGTCTTGGCTGACCATTGCCGTGTACAATGGGATAATTGTCCCTGTTAGCAAAATTCCTATACATCATTGACAAGACTCCAAGACCTGCCCTGGAAGCCCGTCTGCACTGTCAGCGAACTTCATATTTCACTGCACAATTATCCCCAAGTCTTTTTCACTTTCCAATTCCCCGTTGAGTTATTGCTACCCATATGCAGTACTTTCAATTTGTCAATGTTAAACTTCAGTTGCCACTTCTCAGCCCATTTTCCCAACTTATCTAGATCCAGTTGGAGTAGCATACTGTCTTTACTGTCGTTAACAACCCTGCCAACCTTTGTGTCATCTGCAAACTTGGACATTAATCCTGATATACCTTCATCAATATCATTGATGAATACACAAAACAACAATGGGCCCAGCACTGAAACCTGGGGAACTCCACTAATAACATTTGTCCACGAAGTTGTGTCCATTGATTACCACTCTCTGTCGTCTCCCTCTCAACCATCCCTTTATCCATTGCAGCAACTTACCCTTAATGCCATATCTCTCCAATTTGTACAGCAGTCTTCCATAAGCAACAGTATTAAAATCTTTGCTGAAATCTAAGTATATGAAATCAAAATTATTTTTGACATTCAGTTCCTTTGTGACCACATCATAGTATCCAACAAAATTTATTAGAGAAGATCTCCCTTTAACAACCCCATGATGTGTCTTAACTATTACTCCAGTCTTGTCTAGATTATTCTACAATTCTTCTTTAATCAGTGATTCCATTATTTTCCTCGGAACACAAGTTAAACTAACCGGTCTATATTTACTTATGTCACCTTTTGAATCCCCTTTGTGAATTGGTGATACATTTGCACATCTCCAGTCCATGGGGACTTCCCCTGAATCCAAGGAAGCTCTTATACTTATGGCTAAGGGTTTGCTTACTTCCTTTGCTGCCTCCTTTAATATAACTGGATAGATCCCGTCCACCCCAGGTGCATTTTTTATGTTTAACTTCAACAATTTCTCCTCCACTTTGCTCTCAGTTATTTCAAAATCACTTAGCTCCCTGTTAGAGTTTAATAAAGTTTTGGCACTCCCCTCATTGAATAACTCCTCATGTGTGAATATAGATGCAAAATACTCATTCAGTTTATCAGCACCTGATAAACTGAATCTTGCCCTGCAAATGCAGGAACTTGATCACAGCTCGATACTCGACTATGTCAACCATAGCGTCCTTCCTCAGATTTCGGGCTCCACCTCTGGTGTACGATCACCTAGGGGAATGAAATTTCACATGCTAGTTATTGAATATGTAGACAACTTATATTAAAAACGGAATCTTCCTACTGATGTTTTATCTGGGTCAGGGTAGGAACTTTTTGATACCCCCCCTCGTAAATTTGTTTTTTGTTATACAGTGGAGTATCATGTAAATTTAACTAGCATACTTGATGTGCAGCTCATTTTTGAATTCTAGTATCACATTCATTTTGCCTTACTTTCTTTGACTTTGCTGTATGGGCTTCCAGTTTTTAAGAGCTTCGTTCTTGGTGTTTCATTTGTTGGAATGCGCTCGGTGTGTTTTGTTATGTAGCAGGATGGCCCATTTCTGTTCCTTTTATCTTCCCTTGACTTCTTTATCAAAATCAATTCTTAATCTGAAAGAATAGAAAGGCCTTAAAATGACAGCAGCAAGTTTTCAAGTTAAGTAACCACTATAATGTAACCATGGTAAACAAATTTAGTTTATTGAATCTTCTGTTAAAATTAAAAAGCCCTCCCACTCATTACACCGAATCACAATACTTTTCTTAAATTATGTTTCAGGTCCACTGTGGGAACCCGTCTTTGGGTGAAAGATGGGGATTATGTTAAATATAATTTAAATACATAATATTAAAATAAATAAAAAATAATATTAAATTTTATTTAATTGTTACAAAGTGCCTAAAAAATCCAGTCTACATGCAAACCCACATAGAAACATATATAGACTGGATTTTTCTTGGCACTTCCGAACAATTAAATAAAATGTATTATTATTTCAAAACTCAAAACTTGTAACAATAACAACATCATGAAATTGAATATTAATTCTTATAAAGTTCAAAACAGTTGAGATTTAATTTCAATATAGTGTTACAGTTACATTTTTAGGCATGTCAGCATATATGCATAAAGCGCCTATTGGTTTTCACTGTGTCCGTCCGCATTAATAACTTAATAACAATGTTTAATAACTTTAAGTTTTTTTTTTTTTTTTTTTATGAGAACCCCAAACACGAGAGGTATTAAACCTATAGTACTTAGTACCGTGCTTGGGTTGGAGGTTGAGAAGACGAAAGAAGATATTTGTTGATATTGGACTTGAACTTCTGTAGATTGTAATTTTCAGGAAATACGTATGAAGCAAGGTTGTTCCAGAAAACGGCAGTTGAATGAATAAATGAGGAAGATGAAAAGTTGGTTCTGTGGGTTTGAAGTTGGACACTAAATGGATGTTGGCTGGTGGCGGCACGTGTTCGGACTGTTTTGAAAGAGAGAGCGGGAATTATAGAAGCCAATTCAGAAGAACAGTGCCCATGGAAGTATCTGTAGAAGAGGCATGCAGCAGAAACAGTGCGTCTATGAGACAGCGAGTGGAGAGACTCTGTTAGAGATGAATCATTAATTAACCGAACTGCCCTCTTCTGAATGGAATCAAGAAGCCTGAGAGAGGTTTTGGGGGCACCACCCCAGATGTGGGAACAATATTCCATGGCAGGGCGGATTTGCGATTTATACAGAGTGAGCAGCTGTTTGGGAGAAAAGTAACGCCGAGAGCGAAAGAGAGAACCAAGTTTTTTAGATGCAGAGGAAGCAATATTTGTAATGTGCTTGTGCCAAGAGAGATTAGAAGTCAGGGTAATCCCCAAAAGAGATATATCATTTTGCCTAGAAATTGGAGTGTCACTAAAGATAAGCATAGGAGCAGAAGAATCCTTTTTGCGAGATATAAGACAGGATTGAGTTTTAGAAGGGTTGAAATCAACTAAGTTGTCTTTGCCCCACTGGAGAATTACCTGAAGATCGGCATTTAAGGAATTGGTAGCAGATTTTCGAGAAGTTGAAGCTGATTGAGCTGGACAAGGTTTCTCAAAATGGAAAGTTGAATGCAATGTGCTATCATCGGCAAAACTATGGATAGGATTTCCAGTCAATGGAAGAAGGTCATTGATGTACAAGAGGAAAAGAGTGGGGGAAAGAACTGAACCTTGGGGGACACCGGCATTAGTGGAGAAGTTAGAAGACAGAGAGCCATCTACCATCACCCTCAGTGAGCGATCAGAGAGAAAACTGGATAACCAATTACTAAAAACAGTTGGCAAACCATAAGATGGAAGCTTGTTTAGAAGACCTTTATGCCAAACACGATCAAAAGCCTTTGAGATGTCAAGAGCAACTACTTGTGTTTCACCGAACCTTTCCATTGAATTAGTCCATAAATGGGTAACATAAGCCAGAATATCACCAGTGGATCGACACTGACGGAATCCATACTGGCGATCGTTGATCAGACGGAAAGTTTCTAGGTAGTTTAAGAGTTGGCGGTTAATTGATTTCTCCATTACTTTAGAAAGAGTAGAAGTAATTGCAATGGGACGATAATTGGATGGGAGGGATTTGTAACCCTTTTTAGGAACTGGCTGGATATGAGCAAATTTCCAAGCAGAAGGAAAAACACCTTTGGAATAAGAAAGTGAAAAAAGGCGGCAAAGAATAGGAGTAAGTTCAGGAGCACAGGTTATGAGAACAAGTGGAGAAATACCATCAGGACCTGGAGCTTTCTTAGCATCAAGATTCATCAAAATCCTTCTGATATCCTTTTGACGGAAGACCACAGGAGGCATTGAATGGAGCGTGTTAGGAATGGTGGGAGGTGTTTTACCAAGATCATTAATACATGAGCTCAAAGAAAAATGGGATGCTAGCAGGTCAGCTTTATCCTTGGCTGAAGTGACAACAGAACCATCTGGTTTGGACAGAGGTGGGAGCAGAGATGGGCAAAAGTTGCGGCCAATAGCTTTGGCAAGAGACCAGAATGCTCGGCTACCATTAGGGCAAGAAGCAAGTTTTCTACTCTTAGCCTGTTCAAACTCTAGTTTGGACTGATTAATAACTGCTTTACAATTGTTGCGAGCTTTGGTGTAGGCAGAAAATGAAACTGAAGAATTAGAAACAAGCCAATTACGATATGCAACGTTCTTCTCTTGGACAGCCTTAGCACATTTATTGGAAAACCAAGGTTTAGATAAAGGACGAGATTTTAAAGTGGAGTGTGGGATAAAGGATTCCATTCCTGCAAGAATAATTTCACTGACACGATCTGAGCAAACGTTGACATCAGAAGTTTTGAAACAGTAATCAGACCAAGGAAAAGAAGAAAAGAAGTCTCGCAGGTCATCCCATTTTGCATTCTTGTAATGCCAAACAATACGAGGTTGGGAATAGCCATGAGATAAAGGTTCCATTGGAGAAGAGGCAATCACCAAGTTGTGATCTGAAGTGCCTAAAGGACCTCTCACTTCAACCTTGTACTTAGAAGGGTTGTTTGTGAGAAAAAGATCAAGCGTATTGGCTGTATGATTAGGATTGTCCGGTATTCTTGTAGGTAAATGAACAATCTGTGCTAGGTCATTAGTAATTGCAAAAGCCTCAGCATCTCGACCTGCTGGGTCGGTGTGACTAGAAAACGGAAGCCAGCTGGAGTTGTGAACGTTAAAATCACCAAGGAAAATTACCTCACTGTTAGGAAAGTTGGACTGGAGAAAGTCAAGTTGCAAAGAGAGGCACTCAAAGAGCTCCAAGTGATTAGTGGAGTTGGGAGAACGGTAGAGACAACAGATGAATTTTACACAATGAGGTAGAGAGATTTTAAGCCAGAGAAGATCAAAGAGAGGAGATTCCAAATTGCCAAGTCTCTGACAGGGAATATCAGAACGGACATATGCACAAGTACCACCTTTGAGGCGAAAGGAATCATACAGCAAATAATTTGGACATCTGAGATGAGCAGTAGTTGAATCAACTGATAACTGAGATTCAGTCAGAAAAAGTACATGGGGTTTGGAAGACTGCAAGTGGAAATGGACATCGTTGAGATCAGAATTGAGACCACGTATATTTGTGAAATGAATTTGGAAGTCCTTGGGAGGTTTAGATCTTTTCGCAGATAAGCTTGCTCTATTATTTTGACAATTCATGGTGTATTCAATAGTAAGAAAAAGTGGGTGGGACATGCTGTATGAAGTAATGAAATTTTTGGATATGGCGTACATGTGGTAAGAATATACCCAGATCCTTGACATAACGTGGCCTCGACAATGCTCCCCGCATACACACTACTCGGACTCCCTCCAGTCACTATCTGGCAGAGTAGAGGTAGCAAGATTATACACTAGCTGATCTGGAAGCTTCCTAGAGAGTTACCAATAGGTTCAGTCCGTTGTACTAACTAGCGGCCGGCCTGCGAACACCGTTTTAGAGCTGTACCCTCGAAATGTAAGGAATATTGGATCTCGCCACGACATTCATCATAACCTCAAAAATCATCAATCATACTGCATGATGGAAGAGATAGGGAAGGGTTGGCCGGAACTTAGCTCTAGAGACTAAACATGGGTTCCACCACTTCAAGCCTCCAATAAGCAAAGTGGTGGTGGTATTTCACCGGTTGATGAGAGTCATCTACCACCAAGTGGATGGATTTTCATAAAATTTCATATTTCGCTCTTTTAGGGGCAATTTGTCGTGCCTTCCCAAATTCCATTAATATTGGACCAATAGAAATTCGGCAATTATTATTATTATTTTATTTATTTATTTTTATTTTTTCATTCTTATCACATAGATTATCCAAATATTGTATATTACAGTTGACGCACTGGATTCTATGTTGGTTTGGTTAGTCGGTTGATTTTGCATTGGCAGCTTAGTTGATTTTGTATTGCCATTGGCGCATTGGCCATAATGCGCCAAGTCAAAATAAAAACAGAACTAACTGTTTGGTGGCTTATAAACAGGCTGCCATGTCAAGAAGGTAAATGTGATGTACTAAAGATATATATAACGTATGCAGGTTTTTTGTTGTTTTTTTTTTTTTTTGGTAGTCGTTGGCGCATCAGCTTCTGTGGCCATAGTGCACCTTCCAAGGTTTTTTGCAGTACTTTGATCCAAGCCCGAGGCGGGATTCGAACCCGCGACCGTTGGGTTGCTAGGCAGGCACTTTACCCACCTGGCTAGCCCGGTCGGCCGTATGCAGGTAATATTAAAAGTAAATAATAAAGTATAAATTTAAACCTGTGTGTGTGTTAGTGTTAATCGAGTGTAAAAAGTTAAAAACATCAGCTATATTGTCTCTGTAATCTATAATCTGGGTGAGTGTAAACGGCCAGGCAGATTATTAAAAGTGGTAAAACATAGAGGTCGTGCGTTTCTAAACGCAGGACATTCGATAAAACATGAACGGTTAATATAGTTTCACACTCCTCGCATATAGGTGGGTCATCTGCCCTCGGCAAAAACAGGATACAGTACAGTATTATGTTTGTTTCCAAGCGCTGATTGGAAGAATGAATAGGCAATATGGCGCATGAGCAGAAACGAAATGTTCTCGGTTCACGCATAAAAGTCGTTGCTTTGTTTGCTCGGTTTTTTGTTCAAAATCATGAATTATTATTATTAGCTATCGTTCCTGAAATGTAACGGACTGCATACACTATTAACTTGTTACAACTATTTTAAGTTATTGAGAGAGGGCTCCATTTCTGTGCGTGTGCGAGATTTAGATTCAATTTTTTTCGGAACTCTGTAATAGTTAAATTCAATAATAATGTCATTCGATACATTCAACGTTATGTTACTCTTTAAAGATGTTTATTCCAGTTATATTTAAACTACACTGGTCGACAAAATTAACAGAACAAAATGTTTTTCATGAATATTTTATCGTGTTGCCGAGGCGAATATTTGATATAATAGACATCCTGGCATACAAATTCCGGGTATCCAATAGAAATCGATCTACCACCTTACAGAGCCGCACATTATGCAAATTATTCATGCCTATAAAAACACGGCTCCAACCACATCGCTTCATTCCTGTTTTTTCGGCTTGCTCAATGGGATAGGCACATCTCCAGTATCTTTGCTGATCAAAGCGACGATAACTCAAGTTATCGTCGCTTTGATCAGCATTTCCCAAACTGGGGTCCGCAGACCCCTGTGGATCCATAAACCAGTTCCATGGAGTCCGCAAAAAAAGTTTGCGGACCCATATATATATATATATATATATGGGTCCGCAAATTTTTTTGATTTTTGAAGGGATCCTTAGATTTCAGTAGTTTGGGAACCACTGGCTTAGATGATTCTTTAATATGGCGGGTCCTTGGACGACTTGAAGCCGTGCAGGCGAAGCAAAGGTGGCACACGTTGGCTTAATATGTCACGCAGTGTCGTCTTGGCTCTATGGAAGCAATTTCAGGAGACAGGAACCATTATAAAATGAGCTGGCCAAGGTCGTCCGAGGACTACATCAACCAGAACAGATCGCTATATGGCTCTAACAGCAAGACGGAACACTACGATCTCCTGCATCAACTGCCTCTTGAGGTTGCTGCGGCCACGATTGAAAACTTTTCCAACTGAAATGTCAAGTGGACTCTGCGCAAGGAGACAGTGGTTTGTATCCCATAACTCCAAACAACCGCAGAGCTCGTCGAAACTGGTGCCATGAACATGTGACTAGACTGGAGCCTTAACAAATTGGGTAGAGTTCTGTTTTCTGATGAGTCCCGTTTTAGCCTACAAACGGATTCTAGACATTATTCCATCTGAAGACAACGAGGAATGCGATACCATCTCTCCAACATCAGAGAAAGAGACACTTACTGTGGAGGCGGTATTTTCGTGTGGGGCGGAATAATGATCAACGGCCGCACCCCTCTTCATGGTTTTGATAGGGGTACCGTAGCTACGGAGAGGTACCGAGAATAGATCCTCAAACCCTATGTGCGGCTTTTAGGGGTGCGGTTGGACCACATTTTCTTTTCATGCACAACAAGGCCACTACACATAGAACTGAAGTGGTAGAGGAAAATCTTGAAACTGAAGATATCCAACGTGCTGTGGTCAGCACGATCACTAGACTTAAATGCGATCGAAAGTGTGTAGGACGCCCTAAGGTGTCTCATTGCATGCCAACAGCCAACTCCTCGGTCACTTGGTGAGCTAAGGTGGAAGAATGGGATTTGTTGCTCAGAATCTTATAGACACCCTTATATCGAGCAACATTCACCGCTGTCAGGCCTGTTTAACCGTTGGAGGGGATCATACACCCGTATTGATGTCATGTGACCATATTTCGAGATGTTAATGTGAATTTTTTGGTAATTCTTATACAAACCATATAATGTTCTTTATACCTATCCGAAGTTTCTTGCTGTCTCCTAATTTCATTGTTATTCTATGTACACTCCATACCCAATTTTGTTCTGCTTCATTACAAGTTGCAGGAGTTACACCACGTTTTCTACGTGCTCTGTTAATTTTGTGGAGCAGTGTATATTTAATATAGTCTCACCTCTTTGTCTCGCAGACCTGTTCCCACATTATACCCGAATCATGGTTTAACAATTGAGCTGTACTGGATGGAGGGCTTCGTAAATACCAAGGAAATTCAATAAACTGCATTCATTTACCACGTGGATTACTTTTCCTTCATTTGAAATTTCTTACGCTCCCGTGTAGAGTTTTAGTAATTATTATAGCGTTATTACGTATGACATTCATCACACAGTATATAAAAATATAGTATATTAAAACATTGATACCCAAGTTAGAGCGGGACTTCTTGTGCACCTTGCTATAATGCAACCAGAAGCCACTGAATAATTTATAGTAGGAAAAAAAATCAAGAATTAATTTTTTTTTTCCTTTTTTTAAATTTTAAAGTATAAATCATTATTTAACATAAGGTCAATTTTTCATTAATTTGTTAATATGTTTGCTTAAATTATGTTTACTTTACGGTTCTGAAATGTGATTTTTTTTTTTTTTTTTTTAATAAACTGACAGTACCTTTCATTTGTAGACCTGACGTACATTTTATATCGCAAGTGTATAAGAATTACTATTAGTTACATGAATGATATTATTACTGCATTTGATGTTTATTTGTTTACTTGTTATTTTATGTTTACATATTTATTACAGCGTTTGATTTAAGATTAAGGGCCGTCGTCATCAGGAGTGAGGGTGCATCTATACGTGTTTTGACTAACCGTGGGTCAAGCCCACTTGACTACTAAATACGGTGCTGTTCCTTGTATTCTCGTCTTGTGAAATCCTCTGATTGTGTGGTTATCCCGGGATATTAACAGAAAATTTATTTATTTACGTTCATTTAATCCTGTGATTGATTGTCATTCCTTGGCTCAGCCAGTTATTTTAGTTATTTTGGTTTTTTTTAAGAACATTAGCAACTAAGGCCATACTGCTCCGGGAATATGCGGTGGTCATTCCCTGACCTTTCCGCATCCTCCGTATTTGGTGGTGACGGGCTCGAACCCCGGTCTAATCAAGAAGCGTGTGCTACGCACTGCTGCTCCTTCCCACCTGGGTACGGAGGCGCCTGGCTCAGCCATGACTTAGATCATATTCCACTGAATTCAATTACCGACATTATCGGGTCTCCTTTTCTTTGAATTTATAAACTGCATGAATAACAAAAACGCTTACTTTTCGTTTGTAAAAGAAAAAATATATATATTATTTCAACAGGAACCTTAATAATTCAGAAATCTGCAACTGGCGAAAAAATTCTATGAAACCTCCTTTCACTCATCAACAGGATTAAAAGATCACAGCTATTCTTTCAATAATACTCTGCGAAACAGAGTGTGTAATGTTTCTAATGCTACCTATTCAGGTGCCAAATAATTCGAATGGAATGAAACCAGATCATTGATAATCATTTCGAAATTTATTATTATTATATAGATAATCCGTAATAATAAATCTGTAATCCATTTGCTGCCTCCTTAACAGTCAAAGTTTGCATTTAAATTAAAAACTGCTTTAGTTTGTGACACTTCACTAACTATCCAGACTCTAGACAAAACAAACAGCTGCTTACAACCCACAGCCCTCCAGTGTCCCTTTGACCTGGGATTCACAGCGCTTTTAACGACCTCTTCCTTCACCGTATGTCGTGCGCCCTCCTCTCTCTCTCTCTCTCTCTCTCTCTCTCTCTCTCTCTCTCTCTCTCTCTCTCTCTCTCTCTCTCTCTCCATATTCCATAGACTAAAGTAAGGCGATATCACAGCAATTTCCCCTCTCGCCACCCAAGTTGAGTCATCTTCATTCATGGATGCCGTTCTCCCTTTTTCAACATATGCCACATTAGTAATGAGCTAAGATGTAATTTCGGTGTCGCACCGAACTGTTTCTGTAAGAAACAAGGCAAATGCAGTTACATCTTAAACAATTCAGGCGTGCCATGGAGTTATTTTGGCAACAGGAAATAGCGCCCTATAGGAAATATGAATTAATAACACTGAATAGCAATGAAAAAAATTTTCACTGGAAAGATAGTGGACAGTATATTTTTTAAAGCTGATGTCGAATGCTATAGCCCTTTTTTTCCTAGCATCTTTAATTGGAAAATTATTTCACATTTTAGTTTTCACGTACTTAGATCTTAGTTTATCTGTTCCGATTAGTTGGACTGCTGATTAAGAAATTTTGGAGGCAGGAGTTTTATATATCCACAAGTTGATTTTTGGCCATTTGCAGTTGAACGTGCTTTTAAAATGTCAGTGAGTTAATTCAACAGGAGAGCTTCTGTTACGTGTGCGGCGATTAAACAAATCTCACAGACAGTATATAGCGTCGTTATTAGAGAAAGCATATGAACTTCAATTTAGCTGCAAATTATCAGGAAAAGAAGTGGGCTCTTCATATATGCTACGCTAATAGTGTTTCGCATAACAGAGGCTGGTTTTGAACTGGAATCTTGGATATCCTTCGAAAAAAAGTTTGTGAACATTCTTTGAACAAGACCAGAGCAGATGACTATAAAATCTTGATTGACAATTTATTACAAACCTACCAAAAATCTCAATGGCAATATGTCTCTAAAAATACACTTCCTCCATTCTCATTTAAGACCTTTCCCAGGTAACCTTCGACACGTTAGCAATGAATATTCTTGATGAATGTTTTCATCAAGAATATTGAAAACAAACGTCGTTATTCAAGATATTTCATCAAGAACTACCACGGAGAAACATTTCAAGGAAACATTTCATCTCGGGTAGCAAAATATCAACTCTTCCCACCATTTGCAAAAGGTATGGATTTGATTTCCCTCACCAACTGAAATTGAGAAATACTTTCCGTCGAAATAGGAAGAACTTTTATAGGCCTTTTTCAAAAGTGCAATACTTGTCCGAGATCGACAAGTATTGCATTCTTTTTTTTTATCCCTCCCCGGTTTATTTATTTTTTAACACCTGGTTTTTAATCTCCAAACAAGAAAATCAACAATTAAATACATGTAATTTTTCAAACTCAGTATGACTTCTCATACTTTCTGAAATAGGCTTGTCCTTAATAAATCTCCTGGGACGGAAGCGAGACGAAATATATAATGTGATGTTCGATATACTTAGGTGGAAGTAGTATGCAAGTTGGGACATGCTTAGAAGTTAAATGGCGGTGACAGTCTTTCATTTTCAGGTATGCATAGTGATGTCCTGCATTCTGATTTTCGTTCATGGTAAAGACAAAATGTCAGGGACAGTACAGCATTCTAATGTCAAATTTTGTGTGCTAGTGTCAGTCTGAACAGCTAATAGACGAACGCTAGTACATAAATTCTGCAGCAAGTATTCACCGAAACAGCTAACGTATGAGAAATTCCTAACAGACGGGCTAATATCAGGAGATTTTTTTTCACTCCAACGGTATCGTGTTCTTTGAATTCATACCACCAGAAGACCGAAGTGTGAACAAAGAGCTGCATTTGAAGTTTTTCTTAATCAGATGCAGTAAAAAGTAAAATACTCCTACCATTGTTTGGCGCATGATGGCCTTTAGCTGCCGTTGCGCCGTAAACCCTCCAATAACAACAACAACGAGTAAAATATCCGAGAAGTTGCTCAAAGGACTGCATTTTTATTCATGACAGGGCACCTGCACACAGGTGCATTTGGTTAAGTAATAACTCAATAAACTTGAAAGAAAAGCATCCACTTTACTCACCACATATTGCACAATGTGATTTTTTGCATTCTTCCAAGAGTAAAACAGTTACTGAAAGAGTGCATGATGATACGACTAAAGCACCAAATATGGTGGAACAAAATGGCCTTCCAGACGTATCCAATATCTTTTATCTTCGCTATTACTCAAGGACACTAATTTTGAAGGAAATACTATTTGCGGTACACACAATCGCTTCTTTTTGAGAATGAAAATCACTTCGAACACTTTTTGAACTATTACTCCTCTGAAAGATTTTTTGCTAAAGGTATGTCTAGGGAGCATTCTTTTATCGTTCAGTGCAGCTGAACGCATCAGTTACAAAGTCATCTGAAAACAAAGAACCTGTTTTCCTCTCTTTTTAAGAGAGGGGAGCAGGTGCTGCAATAACTGAATATTATCAAAATCTGTTTTCAAAATTTTAGCCAAAGAAAATTTTGAGTATTTCTAGTAATCTCTTGTTATCCATGACTCATTACATAAATATTTATAAGATAAGTGTTTCGTTGTGAACAATAAATATGAACAGTGAAAACAAGGTTTCGTTGTTTATCTCCCTCTTGGAACATTTTAAAGAGAAATGACCTGGAGTAACTGCTCCACACTCTCAGATACACACGCCTCTTAGTTACTGGCGAGACTGTTGGAAATATCGATTCTGTGCTATCAAGATAAGTCACCAGAACACAAGTTTTTCGTTATAATTTTCTCTCAATGGTTATTTATAACTTGTTACCGGAGTATCAATGCCTCATAATTGCTATCTACTAATGAGATCTCAGGTCCTAGCTGTAAAATTCCTCTTTATTTTACTTCCAATTTGGCTGCTGATCAATTCACCAGAGCGTTGCCATTGCTAATTTTGAGTAATGAATGAGAGAAAGGGTACGCGTTTATCCCGGATGTCTCAAGCCCACGTATTCATTCTTAATGGAATTTCATTTCATTCTAGGCTGATTCATAACAAGATATATAAGGCCGCGTTAAAATGGAAGCCCGAAAGACAGAGAGCATCCAGTTTCCAGCTCCCAGAGGCGACAAAATGAATACCCTATTAATGGAATCTTTTCATGTAGTGGGGATGGGGGGGGGGGGAAATTAATTCAGTAGTATTGTAACCTTTATATGGAGGATCTCCTCCCAAACGGTATTTCCTTGTTTGTGTCCAAGTTTTAAAGAGTCTTGACACTGCCCTGATTATATATATAGAAACACCGTATATTCTAGGTATTTTTAGATAGCAAAGGTAATCAGATTTTGTTTATTTTCCTAATAAAGGAAAAAGTTTGTTATTGATTAGGATCGTTAAGTTATAAATGAGCGTGAAGAACGCGGAAATGTAATTGAAAATATTTTGATCTATAGTAAATATTCTTAAATAAACCGTTATTATAGTTAGGACGGTAAATACTTTCTATACTTCGTCCCATCATATACATAGTCGTACATGCGTCAGCAGCGAGTCAGCTATTAGCTCTAATTAAATTGCAACTGTTCATTACCTTTTGCGCTTTATTACAAAAGATTTTTGTCCCAAAAACTGTGAAATTCGGTTAATTTAAATCGAAAATCACATATGAAGAGGTATACATTAAGGAATATCACCACAGTGCCCTCGTGGGTAGGAAAATGGATAGCACCGCATATGTTTCAGCCTAGATTCCATCGCCGATGGAAGCTGAGAAATAATTTTCCTTTGGGAAGGGAAGCACTTTCATGAGCTTTTGTCAAAAAATTAAAGAAGCCCATGAAAGTTCCGCGGCAGAGTTAAGTCTGTCTCAAAGGAAGGTTAAGGTTTTTCGCTCAGTTACTATGGTTTTTCATCCGGCAAGATATACCAAACCAGACATAGAATACACACAGTTTATAAACACGATACACTCATGTTTCATGGTGTTAGTTTCTTCGGCACAAACCTTCCTAACAATCAACCAACCTATAGCAGATCAGCAAAATTGTACAGAAGGAGAGTATCCTTGCGAAAGATGCCTCATTAGATTCGAGCACATTAGTTCTCGCCTGTTCCGTTTTTAGAGCGGCAATTATTATATACTATTAAAATTAGACTAAGTATTACCGTTCAGATTTTAAGATTTCTAAATTAAAATTTTACTTAATCAAATTCGGTTTTCCTTGTCTCCGTTTTAGTTTATCATTGTGCTTCTGAAACGAACACAAACTAATTTTATTTAAGGAAAAACAAATCGAAACGACGACTGTATTGTGATATTCGCTGTTCAGTGAGTTTGGCAGTTTATGTCGTCTCCGCATGCCACGAGTGTTGTGTTATTATTATTATTGTTATTTTATTTTATTTTTATTTTTCCAATAAAATGGTTTGTTTACGCTCTTCTGACAAGTACCCCGCTGATGTTTTTAAAAATAAATCAATTTTATTTATTTATTTTTGTTTATATTCCGGGACGCCCACACGATCAGAAAGTTCACAAGATAGAGAGAATACAGGAACCAGCACTGTATTTAGCTTGAAGCACGGTCACTCAACTTTCCCATTGAGACAAAAAAAAAAAAAAAAAACAGTTGATTATGCAAAATTTTAGTTTGGAAATCGTAAATTCTAAACGGTTACACCGAGTGCAATATTTTTAGGTAAAACTTCAAATTCAAAAATTTCAGCCCAAATATGACAAAAAAGGTAGAGACGACAAATTGCCTAAAAAATAATCGAGATGCCCCACCGCCCGCGGTGAGTTTTAACTGAAACACCCTGTATATATAAATGACCATATTCAAAAGAGGTGTGAACTAAGTAAAATGATGCGTTGTATGCAGAAGATGTCATAAAAAACAAGAAAAACTGTCCTCCCCACACCGGGTGGACAGTCGAAAAATTATGAGAACTGAGAGAATAAATAAAGAAGGTAATATTAAAAAAAAAAAAAATAGATAAACGACCGTACGACGCAGAAGCGGCATCAGGGGCTATCAACACCCTGTGCGAGATTTTTTGGCGCGCCCTCTCCGACATGAATTTTCAGGGAATTTTGCGATCCCTAAATTTTGGCGCGCATTGTTCGGGAGAACCGCTCGATCGTGCCTTAAGCCGGCCCTGAATTACGACACTAAATAAACATTTATATAAAATAAATAAATTTTCTCTTTATACTCCAGACGAGCACATAATCAACAGTTCACAAGATAGAGAGAATACAAGAAACAGCAACGTATTTAGCAGTCACGGGTTGAACTCTAGTCACTCAAAGCACGTGGAAGAATGTACCCTTGAATGACCACTCGGCTACAGTGCAGTAGTAGTAGTAATAATGATGCAATACAACTTACATTGCATCAACATTGATGCTACCTACTTTATATACTATATAGTCACATGTGGTCGATTATTTTTTATCATTTGTGGTAATTTGTTCAATTTTCTTTTGTTTACATTACCTTCTTTATTCTGTCAGTCCTCTCTTCATTTTCGTCTGTCCTTTTTTTTACACTGCTCGCAAAATTAACAGAACACGTAGAAAACGTGTTATAACTCGTGCAGCTTGCGATGAAGCGGGACAAAATTTGGTATGGTGTTGTACCATAGAATAACGATGAAATTAAGAGATATCGAGAAATTTCGGACAGATATAAGGCACATTTATAGGGATTGTAAAATAATTAATTACCAAAAAGGTCACATTACAAAAGTCAATACAGAATGCTCGAAAATATGGTCACATGAATTCAGTACGGCGTATGATCCCTCTCCAACGGCTGAACAGACATGGCAACTGTGAACCATGCTGGATATAAGGGTGGCTAAAAGATTCTGTGGCAACAAATCCCATTCTTCCACCAGACATTAGCTCACCAAGTGATCGAGGAGTTGGCGGTCGGTGTGCAATGCGACGTCCAAGGGCGCCTCACACATGTTCGATTGGATTTAAGTCTGTGATCGTGCTGGCCACGGCAGTCACCGGATATCTTCAATTTCAAGATATTTCTCCACTTGAGCTCTATGTGCCGTGACGTTGTTGTAGTACATGAAAAGAAAATGTGGGCCAACAGCAAGTCTAAAATGTCGAACATAGTGTTCGAGGATCTGTTCTCGGTACCTCTGCGCAGTTACAGTACCCCTATCAAAAACATGAAGAAGGGGTGTGGCTATTGATCATTTTCCGTTCCCCACGAGAACATCGCCTCCACAGTAAGTGTTCCTTTCTCTGATGCTGGAGGGATGGTAGCGCATTCCTCATTGTCTCCAGATGGAATAACGTCTAGAATCTCTTTTTAGACTAAAACAGAACTTATCACAGAACAGAACTGTACCCCATTTGTCAGGCTCGAAGTCACACGTTCATGACACCAGTTCGACGAGCTCTGAGGTGGTTTGGGGTAATGGAACAGAAACCATTGGCTCCTTGCGTAGAGTCCACTTGATTGAGCCTTCTTAACACAGTCCGGTTGGAAATGTTTTCACCTATGGTCGTAGCAACCTCAAGGGACAGTTGATGCAAGACATCGCAAGGTTCCGTTTTGCTGTTAGAGCTTTCGTAACAGATAGCAGTCTGTTCTGGTTGTCCTCCAGCAACCTTGGCCAGCTCTTGTAACGGTTCCTGTCTCCTAAAATTGCTTCCATAGTGCCGAGACGACAATGAGTGACACACTAAATCAAAGTGCCACATCTGCCTGCCCGGCTTCAAGTCGCACAACGACCTGACATCTCAAAGAATCTAAGCGACGACAACGACTTGCCATTCTGAGTACTGGAAATGTGTCTATCCCACTGAGCAAGCCAAAAAACAGGAATGAAGTGACTGGTTGCAATCCGTGTTTTTACAGGCATGAATAATTGCATAATGTGCTGTTCTGTAAAGTGGTAGATTGATTTGTATTAGATACTAGGAATTTGCATGCCAGGATGTCCATTATATCAAATATCCGCCTTCGGCGACAGTGTTCACAAAATATTCACACTTAATGTGAATTAAGTAAAGTAGTGTGCTCCATGCACACTACTTTACTTAATTCACATTCCCTTTTGAATATTCATTTATTTCACTATTCATCCTTTTTAGCTGCTTTGGAGCTTGAAGATGTACACGCATATCCAATTATTGTTCTAATTTTTCATCCTTACAGACAGCTTTATAAATAAACAGAATTCATTCATACGATTGGTGTGTGTGTGTGTGTGTGTGTGTGTGTGTGTGTGTGTGTGTGTGTGTGTGTGTGTCACTTTGTACAAAGTCTTATCGGCCTAAAAAGAATAATAAATAATTGTAGACAGTTATTTCAATATATTTCACTAGGGGCCTTCGCTTCTTTTAATAAAATAATAATAATAAAAAAAATACTTACAGAAGCTTTCGACTCTGTGTGTGTCTCTTCTTCAGTTATGAATGCATAAATACGTTACTGCTCTATATAATACCGGTGTATATACACCACAGACAACTTTTAAAGAAAAACTATGATCGCAGTGTGAAAAGCATCATTTCATCTGTATCTCTTATTGTGCTCATCCTTCACAGCGAGTTACTATGTATTGCACTACCTCGAATAAGTAACCCTTCACTAATACAGAAGACTATTGTTATTTATTCTAGGTGAGCGCCACCACCCAGATGGACCGTTTCAAAGCTAGTTGGCTTTCATCGGTGGGTGCCTTTCACACTACTTTAAGAATTGTCTGTGGTGAATCTACACCGATGTTATATAGATATAGAATCTTAAACTCGTAAAATATTATGCCTTATTGCATTTAGTTATTTAAATTAATACGTTACATATGGAAATGAAGAATGGTACCGCGTGGTCATGTTAGATAAACATAGCGCTTGACCACGCTTAAACAGAAGTTTGTTTTACCACAGTAAGACAAGCTTCTGTTACGTATTACTTGTAACCCGCATTTCTCCTCTACCATTGGCTGAATAAATATCATTAGGAGGAAAATTATTTTAATGTATAGAAAGATAATGATTATAAACACACAAAATAAATTTTGGAAAAAAAAAAAAAAAAAAAAAACTACAACTGCGTTCTAAAAAAAAAAAAAAAAAAATGCTTTCATCAGGATTTTTATTGTCCTACTAGGTAGCACAGTTGGTAGGATCGCTGTCCTCCCCACACCGGCTGGAAAATACTTAAGTTCGAGTCCCGTTGATGATGGGAGGAACTTTTATGGGCCTTTTTCACAAAGTTGCTGGGTTAGTCGTCTCAGGCGAGGGTAGCGTGGTTTTATTCTCCCCGAAACTCGGGTTTTATATCCGGCAAATCGAAAATCGTCCACAGAACACAAACAATTTACAGCCAGTATATACAGAGCAATATGGCTTCAGTCGCTGATGCTCCTAAAAAGCCCAATAACAACCATCAGGATTTTTGTCATTCTGTTTCTTATTTTTTATGGCTGAAAACAATATCATTAATCATACTCATTTATAATTTTTAAAATTTGTAAACTATTAAACTACAGATTGCGGCCCCCTTTATTAGATGAATCAAAGAGGCAAAAACATCACGGAGGCCTACGACTTAAATAAGAGATTAGAGAAGCCTCTAATGACTTAAAGTCCGCAGTATGAAAAAAGGCACATTTTAGGGTCCGTAGTCTAAAGAAGGACCCTTATAATGTCACTCGGCTGTCTGTCTGTCCGTCCGTCTGTCACAGCATTGTATCTGTGGAACCACTCAACCTATTGATGTGAAATTTTGCATGGGTTTGTACATCATGTGGGCCAACATAACGCCATATTGAACGTTGTTGACAAAAATTTGTCTGAGAAATGGGGGGGGTGAAAAGTGTGGGGGGATGTTGCCGACAACCTATAGCTTATTATACACCGTTGGAAACAGCCCAATGAGTAGATTTTAAATATTTTTAAAATTAAAAATGGCGGCGCCAGACAGGAAAATGTGCATAATTTTCTTGTCCCCCCTCTATTTCCGCCGCTAATGGAGCTAAAAATTTAAAAATCACATTAGCTATGCGTGACTCGATGCTTATCAAGGGAAAACTATTCCGATTGAATCATTTACTTTTTGTGTCAAAATTAAAAAAAAAAACATTTTTTTATTGCACTTCGATAGCGTGTTCTTTGCACTAAGTAACTTTCCTTTTTAACAAAAAGGAGAGTTAATTTAACAAAAAGGTTGCTAAATAGTTAGTTAATAATTCCATAAATGTCATTTAAAAATATTGCGACGAGAAGTATTTTTTAACAATTTTTAAAGCTGGAGTTGTTCCGACAAGAGGTACTCAGAGAGCCACTATTGAGGCGGCGGTGGTGGGGAGGCACCTGCGCGGAGTCTTGCACGGCTGTCACCTGCCAGTTGCTTTACCCCAAAACTTTAATCGCTTCTCCAGGAAGAAGTTGGAGTCACTCTTGTCATTCACAGCAACTGGAAAGACTGAAATCCTCAGTTTTAAGACAAGCCGGGTTACTAGAAACTTTTTTTTCAGTTACCATAAAGCTCTTTATTTGAGATACTACACGAACGACCATTCGTGACCACGGACCCTTCATCCTGAGTGCCCAACACTCAGTAGTTGACCGATTTATTAACTCCTTGTTCTTACTCATTGTGCATGTAAACAAGAATTTTGTAATGGGTTTTAACGTGATGCTCATTAATTAAAATATTTGTCGTGGTGTATGAAGTGTTGTAATAGTTTATTTCTTAATGGATATCACACTCGAAGAAAACGTCTCATTTGATGTCATGATTAAAGCCAAATATTATAAATAAATAAATAATTTTTCTGTTTATACTCCGGCACGACCAAACGGTCCGAGGAGTTCGCATGATAGACTGAATATGAGAAACAGCACCGTATTCAGTAGTAACGGGCTTGAACCCCGGTCACTCAAGGCACGTGTACTTAGGCACCCGAGCGCCTGACCACTAGGCTACGGCGGTTATACCTCAGTTACATTTTTTTTTTTCTGCGAATTTATGATCCCTAAATTCATTTTCGAGATAATACAGAAAATTTATTTTATTTTTATTTTTTTTTTAAGAAAAAAATATAACTTCAAAATGCGGTATTGAATCTTGTGAAAATTTTCAGGGAGAATGTGAACAAGAGGAAGGGGCATATTTAAAAATAACAAAATTTTATTGCTTTATTTTTTCTAAAATCGAATTATTAAAATAATTCGATTTCTCTTTTGGATTAGTATAATGATTTATTTTTTTTTTAATTAGAAACTTTATTCAATATCGAGTAGGGCCACTTTTTGCTAGAATGACAGCCAGCCAGTACACATTGCTGCATGGATTTTCTCTAAATGTCTGAGAGAGACTAGCTCCACATTTAACTATTCTTCCATTGGGATATTTGTCAGTTTCAGCATTGTGGTCGGTAGGAAACTGAGAAGTCGAACTGGCCTTTCCAACATATAAATTAACAGAAATTAAATTAACAATTAAATTCAGATCTGGAGAATTAGGCGGCCAGGATAGGAAATATTCTGCCCTGGAAATATTCTTCGAACCATTTAAATACAATTTTTTACGGTGTATAGTTGCGTTGTCGTCTTGAAAGAATCCATCGCAATCCGGATAAAAATGAAGCATTCCAAGGCGAAGTTGGTGCAATACGACAGAAAGATATTCACTGGAGATTCACGACCTTCTAACAGTATAAGAGGACGCAGTCCGTATCAAAAGATACCATTTCTGGTCTCTTAAGTAGTGGATACGACACAGTCTGGATGCATGGCTTCATAAAGTTCACGCCACACTTCCACCCTATCATTAGTGCAAAAAAGTAAATAGAGACTCATTAGACCACTTGATCATTCTTCCACTGTTCCACAGTCCAATATTTATTGGACTGTGGAACAGTGGAAATATCGAAAGAAGTGGCTTTCGTATAGGCACACCACTGCCAAATCCCAGCTTCTTTCACTGCCTAAATTGAATTTTTCAGTCATTTTCTGCACATTGGACCTTCTATACTGACGCACAATTCATTTTAAATCCCTCCTATCTCGTTCTTGGAGTACCGACTTTTTGTCGCATGTCTTCCTTTTAGAGCTGCATTCTCCCCTCGTCTTCTACTCGCTGTATATTTTTGAAATGGTGGTTTTCAATATACCAGTGATTTCCTTCGTTTTCTCGATTGTGGCTCCTGCTAAACATGCTCCAACAATAACACCTTTCTGAAAACGGAAAGATCACCTATCTTCCTCAAGACTGGATCGATTAAGCCCAGGAAAACGTACATTATGCGTCTGATACAAAGGAACTTGTAATCATAGTATGAAACAACTTACATTTGCATACCATAGTGTTAATTGACTCCTACTGCAAAAGATTTCTAATTTTTTGTCCAGTGAGTGTAAGATAATACATTTCATCTGTATCTTTGTACAGAAATGATCATTATTATTTATGAATATTATTAATATTATTTAAAATATTAACGATAAAAATGAAGAATAATATTCATAATTTCATATATAGTATAATCATAATAATTATTTCGTATTCTCTTGAATATTTTTTAAACGTTTTTATGATTTTAACTGTTTTTTTTTTTTTTTTTTTTTGTTATAGGAATATGAAAGTACAAACTCAGGCATACGATGAATATGTATATTATTTAATTTTTAAAAATGCTATGTTTATTTATTTATTTGTCTATTAAAAATTATTTAAAAAAACTAAAACGGGTCTTTAAAGAGTTACGAGAATGAGTATGATGTTTGCTCCAAGCTCCAGAAATGTTCAATCTAGCTTTGGAAATTAGTATAGTTGTTGTTGTTGTTCTGGAGGCTCAATGGCACATAAGCTGCTAAGGCTATAATGTGCCTATTAGTATAGTACAGTAACTATTATACTAATAGTATAGTATGGTAGTACATTAGATTAATATTTTAGTAAATGCTATACTAATAGTAGTATTTACTATAATTTAGTGAAGTAAATCGGTACGACCGTATAAACAAATTTTATTGCTTGTGCGGAAACAACTGGCTTATGTTTCCGCGTAACTGTTGTGAAACAGAATTAGGATTAATTTCCCCAGCCCTCAAATAATAAATACCTAAATAATAAATAGTTATCTCTGTTGCAAAGAAAGGTCATATACAAGATAATTGAAATAACTTCACAAACTAGAATCCCGCTATAACTACAGGCTAAGGATGAACATAAAAACGGTATTGAGAAAAAACTGGTGTCTAGACATTCTGGAACCAAAAAAAAAAATTTTTACGTTTAACCTCAACTGTATAATCATCTGGAAAAAGACAAGAATGGAACTTAATAAGAGAAAATAACATTTTTATTAGAATATTTATATATATTCACCTTTTTTGTAAGATATTAACACCATCCTTTTTTATTATTATTATTATAGCCTGGCTAATTAGAGATTAACTGAGAAAAACTTGGTTCTTACATAAAAACGTGTTAAGGCCTTCAGACTTATCTAGACAGTTGTCGTCTATTGATCTCTCTCTCTCTCTCTCTCTCTCTCTCTCTCTCTCTCTCTCTCTCAGAGAAAGAGAGAGAACCTGCCGCTATTGATCGATCAGTTGTCATGGGGAGCGGATCTAGTAAATGCGCGCCCTACAGTAATATAGGTCTTCTAGGCAGACATGTAAAAAAGTGTATCTGTAGAAACATAGCAGTTCACGTTATATATAGCTTCCATGAACAAACATAACTTAAATTGTTTCGAACAGAAATCCGTGACCCCAGAATGAAGGGTACGTGAGCAGTCTTCAAAGACAATTAAATTATCCCCCCCCCCCACACACACACACTCTTTTCTGCTTTCCTAAGGTTCAATGACTATTTTTGATAAATCTGTAAAAAGATAAACAAATTTGTAAAAATTCGTAAAAACTTAAATTGCAGCACGTATAAAGTGTCTCATTCAAGATATCAGATTATTCGGACACCAGCTGATACATGAACAGATGCTTGAGGATATGTTTAAGCCGAAATTGTGTTCTAATTTAACCAAAAAAACACTAAATGAGCAAATTAATCCGGGTACATGGCGCAGTTGTGTAAGCCCTATCTATGTGCGACGTGAACTTTCCGACGTCTTGGAGAGTTGTCCAGTTGTAAGTAAACAAAAATCTCGTACAATGTTGATGGTCAAGATTTTATGTCATGAAAATAGATTTCTGCCAGGTTCTTTATTCATACTTTATTCTTCGGATGTAATTATGAAAATTGTGTTATTCTTCACAAATAAAGTATGTGGGTAACAAGACCACAGAATATTCAATTATACTTTCACCCTCCAAAATCCTGTTTCCTTCCACTGAATGAGTGGAAGCTTACCACATTATCAAATTAAATGTAGTTTTATAATTTCCCTTTCGCAAAAAACGCATTATCATGACCCAAACAAATACTTTATTTGAGGTAATCTTAGAGAGTTATTAATTCAAACGAGCATACACAAGTTTTTTTCGGTTACTCTCATTGCATTAAAATTTTATTTCTTTTACATGTATTTGTCTTGGTTAATCACTTTTTCGAATTGATAATATATTTCTATCAATGATTTACTTTTTATGAAATTAAAAACATTAAATGTTTTCCGAAAATTCCAGCTAATAACAACGAAGAATGAATCCCTTAAAGATTAGAAGTACAAAACCCATTCTAGGGCGTGCAAGCATTCCATATAAAGGTATGCAACAAATTATAATCATTATATTTCTCTAATAAATTTGAATATATTATGAATTTTGTCTTATTGGATTGAAACCTGAAAATTATGATTTATTTGTTAAGCAACTTTTATTTTAAAAAGAAGTGAATAAATTTAGATACAAATGTCTCATGGTAGCAGTGATATAAAGCAAGTAAGGCATAGAGTCCCTTTGTAGTATTGAGCAAACTAAGTTTCCTATATAGGGCATCGACTTCATATTGTAGAGGAATTTGCTCAATGCTATTTAAAAACTAATGCTATCCCCCTTCCCATACAATAATATTTTATAGCTTTTGTAGCATGAGGCCTCTGCCCTTAATTCACTGAGCTTTTAAAACTTCTACCCCATCAAGCAACTCACATATGGATATTTCTCATCGCTGGTTCGTCGGGTCGTTTACTCGCGATACCTGCTTCGAAAATGTTGAGGCCCTCAAGCAGGGTTAAAAGAGCCGAAGCAGAGCTTGAACGAGCTATAAACAGAGATTCTGAGATTGATAAAGTTTGGAGGGAGTCCCCCTCACTCCTTTTCTTTTCAATGGCCCTATTTACTCTTATACTCGCATTCTTCTGTCCGTCTGTTTTGTTTTTTTTTTTTCTATTTTTGTACTTTTAGGAGCCTAGCAGGTTAAAACCGAGTGCTTCATCCTTGCATATATTGGCCAGAAATCGCCGTACGAGGTTCGTCAGTCCTGAGCAAAGCTCAGATTAATGGGTTTAGGGTGTGGTTTGCTGTTCCTATCAATGGCTCGCATTATTCTTGTACTTGATTCTTATTTCCATCTATTCTCTGTTCCTCTGCTATCTGGAGACAACAGGTTGAAATGAGTTTCATCCCTACATATAAAGGGCCGAAATCTCGCAGTTTGAGGAAAACTGATTGGGATACTGATAGAGTTTGGCCTCTATTTCAGGCCCCTTTTTTTCTCATCTCGTGTCCCCCCCCTCTCTCTATGATGTGAAGCTTCTTTCGAGTCATTTTTATCCCTAAATTATAGCCATGTACTGCTCCAGTACTTTTGTATTGGAGCAGTGCTTGTTATTTAAATGCGTGAGCCAACTAGCGATGTGTGTCCACAGCACAAGATCAATGTATTTAGTAGCAAACGTAGTTTGTTAAATGAAACGTACAAAGTATGCCCAATGTGTACAATAATGTTTTAAGAAATAAAAACTAAAAGACTTCAGTTTGCTATAAGACGCTTACTCGCTCGGTATTTAAAATTACAATAAAAGATTTTTCTATTTATTCCCTGGAAAGACCGCATAAGGTTAGAAGAGTTCACAAGATAGAATACAAGAACATTGCTGTATTGTTCACGTATGCTTGAACCACGGTCATTCACACGCATGTACTTACAACGCACATAATGTTTCAACATATTTTATTATTTATTTATAAGGAACATATCCTATACAAAATTGCCTTCCTGATAATTGGATTCTATGGTTTAAATGAAAATCTTAGTTATGCTTATGGATAGTTGTATAATCCATAAACATTAAACAACAATATAAAATAATAGAATATAAATGCCTTATAAATAGGAGAGGTATTTCAAAGGTTCTGAGACTGGCCCGCTACGGTGATGTAAGAGGCTGCAATGGAGTAACAGTACATGACATGTACACTGCTGAACAAAATTAACAGAATACGAAGAAAACGTGGTGTAACTCGTGCAGATTTCGACGAAGCGGGGAAAAATTTAGGAAGCTGGTGTACGAAATTGTGATGAAATTAAAATAACGATGAAATTAGGAGACAACGAGAAACTTCAGACAGGTATAAGGGACATTTATAGGGATTGTATAAGAATTACCAAATAAATCGGTCAACTGCTGAGTGTTCAGCACTCGGGATGAAGGGTCCGTAGTCACGAATGGTCGTTAGTGTAGTATTTCAAATAGAGAGCTTTATGGTAACTGAAAAAAAGTTTCTAGTACCCCGCCTTGGCCTAAAACAGGATTTGAGTCTTTCCAGTTGTTGTGAATGACAAGGGTGAGAGAAGCGATTAAAGTCTTGGGGAAGAAGGGACTGGCAGGTGAGGACCGTGCAAGACTCCGGACAGGCGCCTCCTCACCACCACCGCCTCAACACTGGCTTTCTGAGTACCTCCTTGTCGGGACAACTCCAGCGTTGAAAATTGTTAAAAAATACTTCTATAAATATATACTTCTATAAAAAAAATTTATAAATGACCTTTATAGAATTATTAACTAACTATTTAGCAACCTTTTTGTCACCAAAAGGAGAGTTATTAGTGCAAAGAAGCACGCTATCGAAGTGCAATAAAAAAAGGTTTTTTTAATTTTGACACAAAAAGTAAATGATAGATTTCAATCGGAATAGTTTTCCCTTGATAAGCATCGAATAACGCATAGCTAATGTGATTTTTAAAATTTTAGCTCCATTAGCGACGGAAAATAGAGGAGGGGACACGAAAATTACACACATTTTCCTATCTGGCGCCGCCATTTTTAATTTTAAAAATACTTTAAAAAATATTTAAAATCTACTCGTTGAGCTCTTTCCAACGGTGTATAATAAGCTATAGGTTGTCGGAAACATTTCCCACACACACACTTTTTTTATCCCCCCCCATTTCTCAGACAAATTTTTGTCAACAACGATCAATATGGCTTTATGTTGGCCTACATGATGTACAAACCCATGCAAAATTGTTGTTGTTGTGGTGTTTTCTGGCGCCCATGCAAAATTTCAAATCAATAGGTTGAGTGGTTCCAGAGATACAATGCTGTGACAGACGGACGGACAGACAGACTAAAGTGCGACATTATAAGGGTCCTTCGTTAGAGTACGGACCCTAAAAAGGTAACATTACAGAGGTCAATAAGGGATGCTCGAAAATATAGCCACATGACATCAGTACGACGTATGATCCCCTCCAACTGCTAAACAGGCTTGAAAGCTGCGATATAAGGGTGTATATAAGACTTTGTGGCAATAAATCTCATTCTTCCACCAGCGCAGATCTTAGCTCACCTAGCGACCGAGCAGTTGGCGATCGGCGTGCATTGTGATGCCCAAGGGTGCCCCACACATATTCGATCGGATTTAAGTCTGCTGATCGTGCTGGCCACGTCAGTCGCTGGATATCTTCAGTTTCAAGATATTCTTCCTCCACCACTTCAGAGCTATGTGCAGTGACCTTATCGTGCACGAAAAGAAAATGTGCGCCAACCGCACCCCTTAAAAGTCGCACATTGTGTTCGAGGATCTGTTCTCCATACCTCTGCGCAGTTAACGGTACCTCTATTAAACATATGAAGAGGGGTGCGGCCGTTGATCATTGTTCCGCCCCACACGAGAACACCGCTTCCACAATTATTTGTTATTTGGTTTTTTTTTTTTTTTTAGGAGCATTAGCAACTAAGGCCATATTGCTCCGGGATATCCGGTGGTAATTCCGTAACCTTTCCGCATCCGCCGTATTTGGTAGTGACGGGCTCGAACCCCGGTATAATCAAGAAGCGTGTGCTACGCACTGCTGCTCCTTCCCACCTGGCTACGGAGGCGCCACTTCCACAGTAAGTGTCCCTTTCTCTGATGTTGGAGGGATGGTACCACATTCCTCTTTGTCTCCAGATGAAATAACGTCTAGAATCTGTTTATAGGCTGAAACGGGACTGATCAGAGAACAGAACTATACCTCATTTCTCAGGGCTCCGAGTAACATGTTAATGGCCCCAGTTTCAACGAGCTTGCAACGGTTTGGTGTTAATGGAATGCAAATTGTTCTTTGCATTGGTCTTTGCTGACGACGGGGAGACGCTGAGCCATATGGGATTGGTGATGTAATTATAGATGATTATTTATTTGAAAAACGTTTTAGTATAAAGGCAAGTAGGGCTCTCAGAGTTGATGGCGTATGGCCTGTAGTTTTGAGGAAGTGTATAGTGTTATTTGTAATGCGGCTCCGGGGTTCCTCGAATTCCGCGTCAAGCCATGAATGTGATGAATACAAAACTCTATTAAGGCCAGATTTAACATGAAAAAAATTACCTTAACATGAAAAAAATTACCTTACGCCCAAAACTCGGCCTAGCAAACCAAAGCGATATAACCCCTAGGATATAACCCCTTCGCTATGATGAAGATAGAGAGGGGAGGGAGACCGAAGATTGGGGAGAAAGGCAGACATATAGGGCCAATAGAGTAGATAGCCCCAGTTTTCAGTGGGGCATGCCCATGCCCCACCAGAGTAGAAGTTTGGGGGTGGAGGAGAGGGAACATAAAACGTCCCCCCCAAGGAAGTGGGAATAATAGGTGAAGAGGGCTAGGGTGTCCTCTTCAGATCGCCATCAGGCTGTTTGCAGCTGTGCTGCGTTTAGTCTGTTCTCTACTCTCTGTGTTGCGTTCTGTTCTGTTTTGTCACAAATGGGGCGAGCCTCGTCCTTGCTTTTCTTTTCCGTGTGATCAGCACTCTTCTTGTCCAAGTACTGGTCCCCTGCGGGTTTCAGGTTTCTGTCACATTTGCGGCGATTTTTGTCAATCTCTACGTACGTTACTGTAGATAGCTATTAGTGTTTTTCTCCTGGTGAATGTCCAGGTGACTGATGCTTTTGGGTAGCCAAGCGGACAGAACATTTGCTTGCCACTGGGAACAGTGCGATGGGTCGATATGAATCCGGAAATTCTGGATTTTTCAGTATGTTTTAAATTTGCTGTTTTCCATGCAGTTGGGGAAAGTCCTGTTTCCAAGCATCTATTGTATAGTGTGAGGGGTAGGTGCGGCTTGTATTCCACGGTTTACTTGAGTATTTCAGGCTCAATGAGATCGAGGCCCGGGCATTTTCGATTTCTGACCCTACTAGTGGCCACGCTGAGTTCATCCAGAGCAAAAGGGGGCTCAATTGCCTGGTTTCTCTAGTTATCGTTTCTGTCTCATGTCTGTTGCTGAGCTGGCATGGTTAGCATATCTGGTTTTTGATATATTGTGTCGAGTATGTTATTCATCGACTGCTCCCAGGTTGTGGTAAGGTCTCCCTGCCGAGTCCTAGTGGTAGCAATCACCTCCCCCCCTAGGCAGTCTATTATTGGTTGTTACCTTGTAGACAATGCCCCAGGGGTCAGTGTTCCCTGCTGTAGAGACCAAGGACTCCCAAGAGCGTCTTTTACTTGTCTTTATGGCGTCAGTGTACTAGTTTGCCTCAGGGCTTCAACCTCATTTGCTGGCCATGTTCTTCGGGCCCTCTGGAAGTTTTTCCTACTCTTGTTCATTTGTCGCCGGAGCATGGCAATGTCCCGGGTCCACCAGGGGACTGCACCCAGCCGGGGGTGTTTCTTCCTGATAGTTTGGTTGCTGATGTCTATCATCAGTTTAGTAGTTTTTCAGGTAGAGTGCAGCCCCGGCTGCATATCTTGCAGACCCGGGGAAGTGATGGCGTTGTTAGTATTTGGCAACAATTTGTGATGGTGTTGTTAGTATTTGGCAACAATTTGTGATGGCGTTGTTAGTATTTGGCAACAATTTGTGATGGCGTTGTTAGTATTTGGCAACAATTTGTGATGGCGTTGTTAGTATTTGGCAACAATTTGTGATGGCGTTGTTAGTATTTGGCAACAATTTGTGATGGCGTTGTTAGTATTTGGCACAATTTGTGTTAGTGTGTCTAAACTAAATAGATTATTATTAATTGTGTATTCATGCAGCCAATTATATTCATTCCTTCACTCACTCCCGTTTACCATGGGAACTAGGGAATGTATTGGGCCATTGGTGTTGATTGTGAGGGCATCTTTGGACTCGGAGATTCGTTTGGATTGGAGGGCTGCTGGTGTGTCGCCAACACATAAGAGCGGTTCTAAGAGCGAAGTTGGTAACTACAGACCGCAGATCTGACTTCAGTATTGGGGAAAATATTAGAGGCAATGACTGGGAGTGCAGTCCAGAGACATTTAGATAGATATGACATGTTGGACACGCAACATGCCTTTGTTAGGGTGGCTCATGCTTGACTGGCTTGGTAGACTGTTTTGACACAGTTGCCCATGGTTTGGATTTGGGAATAGTTTCGACATGGTTTGTTTGTTTATATTTTAGCGGGGCATTTGACTCGGTCTCTCATAAGTGGTTGTGTGTGGGCTTGAACAGGTGAGATTCTGAGATGCGTTGCTGGGTAGATCCACTAATGGGTTGTGATTAGTAGAGGTTCTTCAGATTGGTGTAACGTCAGGCAGGAGTGGCGTACCTCAAGGATCAGTTCTTGGACTACTGTTTCTCATTTTCATAAATGACATCAACGAAGGGACAGAAGGTGTGATGTCAGGGTTTGCAGCTGATGTGGAGATTGGCAGAGTCGTTGATGATCAGTGCCAGGCGGCGTTCCTTTGGGTTGGCTTGAACGGACTTCAGGGATGGTTGGAGAGGTGGCAACTATGTTTTAATGCTGCTAAATGCGGAGTATTGCATCTGGGGAATGACAACCCATAAATAAATTATACACTTGATGGGGTTGAATTGGAAACAGTGATGGAGTAAGGGGATTGGAGGTTAGAATACGGGCAGATGTGAAGTTTTCTGAGCACTGTGGTCTGGTGGCCGGGAGAGCCCACGGTGTCCTATCGATGATTTATCAAACATTATCCTGTAGGCATAGGGAAGACATAGTCCCACTGTATAGGGCAATTGTGGGATCACATTTCGAGTGCTGTGTTCAAGTGTGGAAATCTCGTCTGAAGGGGGACATTGGGCTTCTTGGGGGTGTCCAAGAACGGTCAACTCGAATGGTGAGATTGGGCAGAAGGACGACCGTATGATGAAAGACTCCGATTATGTGGGCTTGGCAACCGGGCACCTCGGAGGTGACCTGATTGAGGTTTACAGGGCTCTGAGAGGATTGGTAAAATGAATGAAGGTGGAATTCTCACTGTTGTGGAGAGTTCCACAGCTGGGGGTCATGAATTCAAGCTACAGGGCTTAGACTGGATTGTGAGAGGTTTTCTTTTGGCCAGATAATTGTTAAACACCCCCATAGGCTCACATCTGGTGAGTATGGGCTTGGCGCACCCAGGGTCCTGAGCTGGATATCATCATTCTTCTCTTTCTTGGTGATCCCTTTCTATTTCTGACCCCCCCCTCTCTCTCTCTCAGGGGTAACTCAGAATTTTTTTTTTTTGTCTGGTGCAGCAAAAGCCTCAGGCTTCCTTGCACCATATGGCTAATTATAATAATAATTGCTGGAACAGGTAGTTAAGGCTAACGGTTTGAAGGTATTCAGGGGTCAACTGGATGGTTGCCTGTGTGAGGAAGAACCACATATTTTGTATTTTCTTGTCTACTTGCTTTTATTTTTTCCTTCCTCGCACTATTGCTATTACTATAAACCGCTGGCTACCTTGCATAGAGTCCACTCGAACTGAGCCTTCTTAACAAGGTCCGGTTCGAAATATTTTCATCTTTGGCGGCAGCAACCTCAAGAGACAGTTGATGCAGGACATCGTAGGGTTCGGTCTTGCTGTTAGAGTCAGATAGCGGTCTGTTCTGGTTGATGTAACTCTATGGCGACCTTGGCCAGCTCTTCTTGTAATGG